>NW_006408554.1:3835518-3839907 GCF_000296735.1 Chrysochloris asiatica | reverse complement strand
ACTCAATGGCACTTAACAACAACAATATAAAATATATGTGGTCAGTGTTTAGCCATTTCAAGAGGTAGCATATGAGCAAAAGCCAATGATACTGAAGGAAGAAGTCCAGGTGCACTGAAGACATTGGTAAAGAACAAGGCACCAGGAATTGAAGGAATACAAATTGAAAATTTTCAACAAACTGATGCAGTACTAGAAGCACTCATTCATGGGTGTCAGGAAATTTGGAAGACAACTACCTGACCAACTGATTGGAAAAGATCCATACTAGTGCTCATTCCAAAGAGAGGTGACCCAATGGAATACAGAAAACAATGGACGATATCATTAATGACCTATGCAAGCAAAATTTTGCTAAAGATAATTCAAAAAAAGATGCTGCCATACATTGACAGAGAACTTCCAGAAGTTCAAGCCAGATTCAGAAGAGGACATGGAACGAGGGTTATCATTCTTGATGTCAGATGGCTCTTAGCTGAAAGCAGAGAGTGCCAGAAATATGTTTACCTGTGCTTTATTGACTACATAAAGTCATCCGGTTGTGTGAATCATTACCAGCTATGGATAACATTGTAGAGAATGAGTATTCCGAAATATTTAATTGTGCTCATGAGGAATCTGGTCGTAGACCAAGAGTCAGTTGTTCAAAGAGAACAAGGGACTACTGAGTGCTTTAAAATTAGAAAACTAGTGTGCCAGAGTTGGATCCTTTCACCATAGTTACTCAATATGTATGATAAGCAAATGATCCATAAAACTGAATTATATGAAGAAGAACATGCATTAAGCTTGGAGGAAGACTCATTAATAACCTGTGATATACAGATGATACAATCTTGCTTGCTGAAAGTGAAGAGGACTTAAAATACTTATTGATGAAAATCAAAGACCACAGTTTTTGGTATGGGTTGCACCTCAATGTAAAGAAAACAAAAATCCTCACCACTGGACCAATAAATGACATCATAATAAATGGAGAAAAGATTGAAATTGTCAAAGACTTCATTTTACATGGATCCACCATCAACACTCATGGAAGCAGCTGTCAAGATATTAAACAACATATTGATATCTTGTGCTACTCTGTTGCACAAGACCTCTTTAAAGTGCTCAACAGCAAAGATGCCAGTTTGAGGACTAAATTGTGCCTGATCCGAGCCATGGTATTTTCAGTTGCCTAGTATGCTTATAGGAACTCTAGCAGTGTAGTGATTAGGAACAGCAAGGTCAACAGTTCGAAACTACCAGCTGTTCCGTGGGAGAAAGATGAGGCATTCTGCTCCCGTAAAGATTTACAGCCTCGGAAACCCTGTACAGGGTCGCTATGAGTCGGAACCAACTCCACAGCACATAACCACCACCACCAGTATGCTTATGAAAGTTGGACAACAGATAAAGAAGACCATAGAAGTTATGATGTTGGAGAAGAATATTGAAGGTATTCTGGACTATAGGAAGAACAAACAAATCTGTATTGGAATAAGTATAACCAGAATGTTCCTTAAAAGCCAAGACAGTCAGACTTCTTTTTCAATCTTCAGACATATTTTCAGGAGGCACTAGTCCCTGGAGAAGGACATCATGCTTGGTAAAGTGGAGGCATAGAGAAAAAAGGGAGACCCCCCAACGATGTGGATTGGCACAGTGGCAACAACAATGGGTTTAAGCACAGCAGAAATTATGAGGATGCCACAGATCTAGACTGTGTTTAATTTTGTTCTTCATAAGGTGGCTATGAGTTGAAACCAACTCAGTGTCACTTAACAACAACAAATTAAAATTAAAATTTAGGATAATCTGAGGTACTATAAAATGAGGCAGTTTTAAAGCAGTCTGAGACTATTTCCATACTTCAGGCATGTGCAGTGAGGCATTAGGGGTGTAAAGAGTCTGGTATTTGGTGCCACTTCTAGCTGTGGGACCTCATCTGCAAAGTGAGGATTTTGACCTAAAACACAAGGTTATTTCATGACTAATGAGATAAATACAATACAACAATGTGTATCAGAATGCTACGATGGGTCCTCAAAATTGCTAAAGGCAGAACAATGCGATGGGGTCTTTGGAGCTCGCTTCCTGGGTTTAAATTCTCATTTAGCCAGAGTACAAAATCCTTCACTCCTTCGAGGAGTCCCCTTACTTGGCATGACACTTTGCTGCCATTCATACCTGGTTCCCCACACATTTGCTTTACTGCATTTGAGAAATTAGCACAATTTGTCAACAATAACAAAAACTTTTTTCTATCCTCTAGGGTAGTTGTATAGACAAATCCAAAGCAACTGTTGTTGAGTCTGTTAAGACTCATACCAACCCCATGTATGAACTAGTAGAGCTGAACTCCTCCATCGGGGTTTCAAGGTTGGGGTGTGATCTTTCAGGAGCGGATTGACAGGCCATTTCCCTGAGGCACATTTGGGTGAATTTGAACCTCCAACCTTTTGGTTAGTACCTAAGTCCTTAATCACCATCAGATAGATCACCTGAGAATCACAGTTATATAGATACGAATCAATCATAATAGTGTATCCTACCTCTCCTACCTGCTGCTCTGTGGCAATAGAAGTTGGAAGAACTATCCAGTGTGGTCTTCTCTGAGTTTCTATATGTGGACTTTGAGGTTCTACTTTTTATAATCAAGACTGTGGTCTGTGATTCTGAGGAGAGTTAAGTGCCTTTTCCCTAAGAGCTTACTGAAAGGGCAGAAGTCTGAACCCACTATTCATTCTATAACCAGCCATCCCCCAGGAGAAAGAGGTGTCAGTCTGCTGCCATACAGATCACAGGCTTGCAAACCCTATGAGGCAGTTCTACTCTGTCCAGTAGCATTGCTATGAGTTGAGATCCACTTGAAAGCAACAGGTTTGGTTTGGGCTTTTAGTCCAGCACAAGCAGAGCTTCGAAGACAGTAAAATGTGGTCTTCCAGGGATGTTTAAGGAGCTCTGGTAGCATTGTGGTTACAAGTTGGTCAGCAGTTTAAAACTAGCAGCTGTTCTATGGGAGAGAGATGAGGCTTTCTGCTCCCATAAAGATTTACAGCCTCAGAAACCCTATACAGGATCACTAGGAGTCAGAATTGATTCCACAGCACACCACCGCCACCACCACAGATTGTTTGACTTTAGTTCCAGCTGAAGTGCAGAAAGGCTTGCTGTTCTCACAATCTAATCCCAAGAGAAATGCACTTTTATTTACTTTAGGGAAATGGCCCTTGGGACTCATTGAATTCCCCAAATTCTGGCTAAATATATGCTAATAAGTATCAGTTTAAAAGCAATTCACTCTTGCATATAGATTGGCTAATGAAAGTAGAAGAAATGATTGAAGTAAGAGAGCTAAGCAGAAAACTCCAAAAGATGGCATGAGAAGACAAACTAAATTATTATAGTGAAATGTGCAAAAACCTGGAGTTAGAAAAACAAACAGGAAGAGCATGCTTGACATTTCTAAAACTAAAAGAAATGAAGAAAAAATGCAGGCCTCTAGTTACAATGTTGTAGAATTCTATAAGCAAAATATTGAACAATGCAGCATCAAAAGAAGAGGTAAGGAATACATAGTCATGGTACCAAAAAGAAGTGGTTGATGTTCAGTCATTTCAGCAGGTAGCACATGATCATGAACCAATAGTACTGAATGGAGACTTCTAAGTAACCAATAGTCCTTAGAAGTTTAAGCAGAACTGAAGGCATTGGTGAAAAACAGCGCTCCAGGAATGAAAGAATAAAATTAAAATCGTTCATATGAAGCACTGGAGAACCTCTCTTATCTATGCCAAGAAATTTGGAAGACAGTTACCTGGCCCACTGATAGGAAAAGATCCATATTTGTCCCCCAGAATGTGGAAATCATTGAACAATATAATTAATGTCATATGCAAATAAATTTTTGTTGAAGAAGAATTAAACAGTTGCAACATTACATGGACAGAGAATTACCAGAAATTCAAGCTGGATTCAGAATAAGGCATGGAACTGTGAATATCATTACTGACGTCAGATGGTTCTTGGCTGACACAGAATACTAGAAGGATGTTTACGTGTGCTTTATTGGTGTGCAAAGATTTTCAACTCTGTAGATCATGGCAAACTAAGGATAGCATTGCAAAGAATGGGTGTTCCAGAACACTTAATTGTGCTCATAAGGAGTCAAGAGGTAGTTGTTAGAACAGAACAAGGGCATGCTGTATGTACAATCAGGAAAGGTGTGTACTAGGGTTCTATGCTTTCACCATACTAATTGTATCTGTATGTTGAGCCAATAATATAAAAAGATGAACTATATGAAGAAGAACTTGATATCAGGATTAAAGGAAGATAGATTAACACCCTGTAATGTGCAGATAACCTCATATGGATGTGAAAGCTGGACAGTGAATAAGGAAGATC
>NW_006408554.1:3820492-3834824 GCF_000296735.1 Chrysochloris asiatica | reverse complement strand
TTTTTAAAGTGTTAAAAAAGAAAAAAAAAAGTGTCACTGTAAGGACTAAGGTATGCTTAAACCAAGTCATGCTATTTTCATTCCCTCCTATGAATGTGAATGCTGGACAGTGAATAAGGCAAATCAGAGGAGTACTGATGCCTCTGAATTATTGTGTACTGCCAGAAAAGGAAAGTGAACAAATCGGTCTGAGAAGAAGGACAGCCAGAATTTCTGCTCCTTAGAAGCAAGAATGGAGAGACTTCATCTCTCATACTTTGGACATGTTGTCAGGAGGTACCATTTCCTGGAAAAGGACATCATGCTTGGTAAAGTAGAAGGTCAGGGAGGAAAAAAAGGAAGACCCTCAATGAGCTGGATTGACACAGTGGCTGAAACAACGGGATCGATATATAACAATTGTGAGGCTAGCTCAGGACCAGACAATGTTCATTCTGTTGTATAGAAGGTCACTGTGAGTTTAAACTGACTCGATGACATCTCACAACAACAACAGCAAAGGGTCAGTTTGGCTGAATTTTCTGGGAGCTCCTTTGCCCTGTTGGCTACAGGATAAGCTGCTTGTGCTCTCTTGATGGAAAAAACCAAATGCAGTGGATTCCTGATAGTGTAGTGGATTATGCATGTGGCTGCTAACCACAAGGTCAGCAGGCCTACCACGGGAGAAGGATGAGGCTTTCTGCTTTCATAAAGACTTGCAGCCTCGGAAACCCTATACAAGGTGGCTATGAGTCAGAACCGACCCTTTGGCACATCACCACGACCACACCAATGGTCCCTTTCACACAGTGGGTACTTTTGTTTCAGCTGTGGATGTAGCCCTCTGCAGAGTAATAAATTATATAATATATAATGTCTCTTCTAATCATAGTCTTTGTAAACTTCCACCGAATGGCATTTTCTTGATGACTCTGGGTAACAAAGGGAGGGATGGTGAATGTCGGGAAAATCTACCTGCTTGTTGTGTTTTTCAAGAATCTCCAGCGATTCTGCAGTGCCCCTACCATTGTTTCTGTGGGTCTTAAAAGCTGTTTCCCAATCCCAGTAACTGAAGTCCCCCTTCAAGTCCTTTTACTGAGTTCTCCATTTCCAGCTGCCATTCATTCCTTCTCAGCTCCTCACAAAGGACACTTACTCCCTTATCTTGTAAAGTCAGGTAAGCTACTCACTGAGAGTGGAGACTTGTGCTGATTACAGATAACTGGCTTCAGAAATGCAGTATGATTTGGGTAGCGTCTTGTCCTTAGCAGGCTTGCCCAAAAGTCAGTATAATGAAAAATAATATCCTTGTTCCATGACGATTTAATCCTTGTATGTGAAATATATAGATAACAAAGCATTTGCCATTTCTATGATCTTCATATGTAAAGTTAAGTGACGTTAATCACTTTCATTAATCAGTGTTGTTCAACTATCACAATTAAGCATTCCCAGATTTTTCCATCACCCAAGCCTTGTAACTGAAGAGAAAACTGTGACTTGAGCTCTCTTGATCATTAAATTACTGCTTTCTTTAAGACCCTAAGACTATATTATAGGATTCCACTTATGTGAAATGTCTAGAATAGGCCAATGTAAAGAAAACAGAATTTACTAGTAATGACCAGGCATGGGAAGAAAGAGGAGAGAGGAGTTATCGCTTAGGGCGCACTGAGCTTGTGTTAAAATGAACAGATAAGGGTTATGGTTGAACAAGATGGAGAACATAATCACTGTCACTGAATTGTATATGTGAAAATTGTTGACATGGATAACCTCATAAGCATGTGAGATTTGGACAATGAATAAGGCAGACCATATAAGAATCAATGCATTTGAATTATGGTGTTGGAGAAGAATATTAAAAGTACCAAAGAATAAATCAATCTGTGTTGGAAGAAGTACAGCCAGAATGCTAGTTAGAGTCAGGGTGGAGAGACTTTGTCTCTCATATTTCAGACATGTTATTAGGAATGACCAGTCCCTGGAGAAGGACATCATGATTCGTAAAATGGGGAGGGTAAGCAAAAAAGGGAAGACCCCCCCAATGAGATGGATTGACAAAGTGACAGCAGCAGTGGGCTTAACTATACCAAGAATTGTGAGGATGTCACAGGCCTTAGCAGTGTTTCATTCTATTATGCATAACGTCACTATGAGTCGGAACCAACTTGAAGACACCTAACAATAACAACAATAACAACTTTATATGGAAAGGATAATCAATGCATTACTAAAAAATAACAAAGTAGGTGTCCTCTCACTTCCTGATCTTAAAACCTAATACAAAGTCCAGTACTCAAAACAGTGTGATACTGGTACAATGAAATATATATTAATTCAATTGAACAAAATTGAGAACTGAGAAATATATCCATCCACCTATGGTCAGCTGATGTTTGAAAAGGGACCAAAACATATTAAATGGGAAAGAGAGAATCTCTTCAGTTGCTGGCAAAACTAGAAATCATCTCTCAGAAGAATGAAACAAGACCCATATCGCCCACAAGATACAAAAAGAACAAACGTAGATTAAAGACATGAATGCAAAACCTAGAGCTATAACATCATTAATGAAAAAAATTAAAATAGAGACTCTGATACTTGGCATAAATACACTATCAAACATTAATAACAACACACAAGTAGCAAAAAGACAAAATAGACTGCTTAGACCTCCTAGAAGTTAGACATTTATGTGATTCAAAAGATTTCACCAAAAGAGTGAGAGGAAAACCCACAGACTGAGAAAAAAAGTTTGACAATGGCATATCAGTCAAGGGAATACTCTAAAATTTATAGGAAACTTCAGTATCTCAACAAGAAAATGACAAGTAATCCAATTAAAAATGGGCAGAGGACATTCAGAGACACTTCACCACAGAAGACATTCAGACAGCCAACAAACGTATGAAGGAATGCTCATGATTATTAGCCATATGTTATTGTTAGGTGCCGTCAAGTCAAGTCCATTCCAACTCATAATGATGGTTCAAGCTCATCAGCTGATCCTTGGAAACCCTCTACAGGGTTTCTATGGGTTGGAATTGACTCGAAGGCACTTAACAACAACAACAGGACTTCTTCCTAATGCAATACATCATTTGATTTCATAACTGCTGTTTCCATGAGTGCTGATTATGGATCCAGAATGAAATCTTTAACAATTTCAATCATTCCTCCATTTATTATGATGTTATTTATTGGTCCATTTGTGAGGAATTTTGTTTTCTTTACACTGAGGTGCAGTCAATACTGACGTCTGTAGTTTTCTTCAGTAAGCATTTTAAGTCCTCTTCACTTCCAACAAGCAAAGTTTTATCATCTGCATATTGCAGGTTGATAAGGAGTCTTCTTCTAATGATGATGCTGTATTCTTCTTCATACAATTCAATTTCTCAGATTATTTGTTCAGCATTGAATAAGTATGGTGAAAGAATATAACCCAGACACACCACTTTCCTGATTTTAAACCATTCTGTATCCCCTTTTTCTGTTTGAACGATGGCCTCTTGGTCTATGTATATGTTCTTCCTGAGCACAGTCTATGTGTAGGTTTCTTCTGAGCACAAGTGTTTTTGAATACCCATTCTTGCCTTGTCATGATCCACACAGATGAAAGTTTTTGCATAATCAATAAAGGACAAGTAAACATCTTTCTGGTATTATTTGCTTTCAGCCAAGATCCAACTGATATCAGCAACGGTATCCATAGTTCCACATCCTATTTTGAACTGGCTTGAATTTCTGACAGTTTTCTATCCATGTAATATTGCAGTTGTTTTTTAATTGTCTTTAGCAAAATTTTACTTGAGTGTGATGATTTCTGCTTTGCTTTGAATCACCTCTCTTTGGAATGAGACCAAATGTTGATCTCTTCCAATCAGTTGGCTCAGTAGCTGTTGTCCAAATTTCTTGGCATAGATGAGTGAGGGCCTCCAGTGTTTTATCAGTTTGTTCTAAGATTTCTATTTGTAGTCCATCAATTCCTGGAGCCTTGTTTTTCACCAATGCCTTCAGTGCTGCATGAACTTCTTCCTTCACTGCCATCCATTATTAATCAGATGCTACCTCTTTAAATGGGTGAACGTTAACCATTTCTTTTTGCTAGTGACTCTGAGTATTCCTTCTATCTTCTTTTGATGCTTTCTGCATTACTCAATATTCAGTAGAATCCTTCAATATTTCAAGTCAGTGTTTGAATTTTTACTTTAGTACTTTCAGCTTGAGAAATGCTGAGCATGTTTGTCCCTTCTGGTTTCCTAACTTCAGGACTTTGCTTAATCCATTATAATACTTTGTTTTCTTGAGCTGCCCTTTGCAATTTTATCTTCAACTCCTTAGCTTTCTCATTTCTTCCATTTGCTGTTCCATCTCTATGCTGGATAGCAAGTTTCAGATTCTCTTCAGACATCAACTTTGATCGTTTCTTTCTGTTCTGTATTTTTAACGACTTTTAATTTCTTTCATTGTGATGTCATCCCACAAATCTTCTAGTGTTTGTTTAGTCAGTAGTGTCTAATGCATCAAATCTGTTCTTCAAATGGTCTCTAAATTCAGGTAATATATATTCAAGGCCATATTTTAGCTCTCATGGACTTGTTTTTATTTTCTTCAGCTTCTGTTTGAACTCACATATAACAGTTGATGATCTGTTGCATAGTTGGCCCTTTGCCTTGTTTTGACTGATGGTATAGAGCTTTTCCCATGGATGTAGTCAATTTGATTTTCATGTATCCCATCTAGTGAGGTTCATGTGTACAGTCACCTTTTATGTTGTTTAAAAAAGTTATTTGCAGTGAATAAGTCATTGATCTTGAAAATTCTATCATGCGATCTCCAGCAACATTTATATCACCAAAACCATATTTTCCAAATACTGATCCTTCCTCTTTGTTTCTAACCTTCGTATTCTAATTACCAGTAATTATCCATACATCTTTATCACATCTTTGATCAATTTCAGAATGAAGAAGTTGGTAGAAATCTTTAATCATTACTGGCTTTAGTGGTTGGTGTGTAAATTTGAATAATAGTGGTAATAATTTGTCTTCCTTGTAGGTATATAGATATTGTCCTATCACAGACAGCATTGTACGTCAAGACAGATCTTGAAATATTCTTTTTGACAATGAATGTGACTCCATTTTTCTTGAATTTGTTGTTCCCAACATAGAAACCATATGATTACCAGATTGAAAATGGCCAATACCAGTCCATTCCACTCCACTGCTGCCTAGGATATCAACCTGTATGTGGTCTTTTTCATTTTTGACAACTTCCAGTTTTCCTAGGTTTATGGTAAGCTATGAACTCCATGAAATGATCAACCATTCAAAATTTAAAGAACAGCATGTATCTAAGGAGAAAATGCAAAAGGGTTGGAAAGGAAGGCTGAATGAAAAGAGAATCATAGGAAGGAAGTGGGATAACATGGAGGGGATTGCAGTCATTCAAATGAAATCAAGGGTATGATTTGTTGAATGTAAAACTGATGATCTGCTCTGTCACCTTCCCTCAATCCACAAGAAAACATTTAAAACAAAGCAAAACAAAAGTTGAAGTGGCAAATACTTTGTCATAGATCTATATTTACCATAATAAGTAAAATTATATTTTAAAGTTTTAGTTCTGCTCAATTAATCAAGACATTTAATTTCACAGGCTGTAGCAAGAAGGGCTTAAATGTATTCATTTCTAGACATTTAAGTGGAGTTTTTGTAAGATAGTGCATTAAAATTAACCTAATTCTTATATGACACTTCATTGCTTTTAGAGAATAACTAAGGCTTTGCTTTTAAATAGATTATATTGCATCCAGGCCACACTATCTTCTGGAGTGTGGTGACCCCACTTACCATAACTGGCAGAGTCTCCTGAAAAATTCTTGAAAATGCTACTATATGGATTACTAAGTTGTTAGATAGCAAAGCAACAGAGTATGGTGTACTTTCCTCGGTTAGGTAGAGTAATGATTGTACTGTGCCCCTGGAATGTAGGAATACTGCTGACTGGTATTATTAAAGAGTTTCTAATTATAATATTCATATCATTGTTCACACAGAAATGTATCCAAACTCTAAAGTCACTTCTCACAAATTCTCTGAACTATATTTGATTGTGACTTTTTCTCACTGCCTTTCTGCCAGCTCCAGACTCTTCCTCAATATCATTGTCCAGTTGGTCACAATTGGCATAAAAGTTGGATTTGAATTATCATCTAAGCATATTTGATAAGACAAATAGGATAAGATTAGAATAAGATTGCTTCAAATAGTAAAAAAAAAAAAAAAAATTATAACTTTGTGTTTATTGAGTTTTCATAACATGCTCAATGGATAGAAAAGCAGAAATCACATGTTCTAGTGATTTAATATGGTGGCTCATTATGAATAACATTTTTTCTGATACAGAAAAAGAGCGGTCTCATTTTCTCTTTTGTAATGTAGGAAATCTGATATAAAGACACACAAATGGCTATTGCCATTGAGTGATGTTGGCGCTAACCTTAAGTCCTTTCTATTGCTTCTGACATTTTTCTTCTTGTTTCACCTTCAGAGTCTTGATTATTCATTCATTCGTTTACTGATTTCTAGGCACTGCACCAGGCCAATATACAAACAAGAATAGAATTATTTTTTTTCCAACTAGGTTTTCTTTGTTTGGTTGATTGATTGGTTTGGTTTGGTTTAGTTTAGTGTTTTGTTTGTTTGTGTTTTTCAAAATGCAAACAACTGAAGGGAAAAAAGTCTTATAATGCCATGAACAAGGATATGCCCTAGGACTAACTAACAGAACAAATAGACAGTCCACCAAGACATTGCAGCTAAAGTGAATCAGCTCCACTTTACTTTACCTCATTAAAGACGTCCTGGGATAATGCACTGGATAGCAAGGTCGGCTTGAACTGCAAGGTCAGTGGTTCAAATTCCCTAGCTGCTCCTCAGAAGTCCTATACAGGTTACTATGAGTCAGAGCCAACTCAATGAAATTTAATAACAACAATAAACCTCATTAAAATCTTGGGAGGAGCTTTTGATTGGCCTGGCTCTAGTAAGGAGCCTATCCCTTGGTTTGTCTTGATTGAGAGGCCCACCAATGGGGATCTATTAGCTCCAAAGCTCTGCTATCAAAAAGAAGAGAAAATAGACTTTGCATAGGCAAAAAGAGCCTGATACAGAGACGCTGATGCTATTCATCATTCTCTGTGAAGTACACTTTATTAGAAGCATGGACAGAGTGCGGGGGGGTGGGGGTGGGAACGGGGACTCATAGAAGTGAAGCACTTAGGAAATTATCATATTTAGTTATGATGCAAAGGAAAAGGAAAATGGAAATGTTGACAGGGAACTAAATCATAAAGGTCTTTCTGTGTTATATTTGTGAGTTTGTGCTTCGGTGTGGGTAGATTAGAAGGCAAGACTCAGATTGAGAACACCTATTAGAAGAGATGACAAAGACTGAGTTGGAAGTCTAAAAGTTCTACAGAACCTGGAAGTCTAAAGGGCATGGTGACTAACTTACCATGTGACATGAAGGTTAATTGGGACCCTGCAAAACTCTCAGATTCTTGACTTGAGCAACCATGTGGTTGCTGAAGTAGGAAATACAAAATCAGGTAGTTGTTCCACTTTTGACCATGACTTTAATGTTTCTCTGGGACATCCAGGTGACTTTAGCCCAGGAAGCAATTGCACATAAGGATTGAAAGATTAGCAGAGAGGTCAGGGCTGTACATTTATCCATCATCAGTGTATATAGGTCATAGTATATAGGCCATAAGGAGCTCTGGTGCATAGTGATTACGAGTTGGGTTGCTAACTTCAAGGTCAGCAGTTCGAAACTACCAACGAGTCCATGGGAGAAAGATGAGGCTTTCTGCTCCCTTAAAGATTTACAGTCTTGGAAACCCTTTGCAGGGTCGCTATGAGTTAGAACCGAACCCATGGCACACCACCACCACCGCCATATAGGCTATAGTTAAAACTTTTGATGCAGGAAAAGCCACCCAGGGAAAGAGAATGGAAAGGGGTAAGGAGGCAGCATTGCAGTCCTTTGGAATGAAGAAAGGAGCAGTCTAAAGAAGAAAGGATGTGAAACAAAGAAGAAATGTGTGTTCCTTACTGAGCCCTGCCTACCCTTGAACTCCAAGTAGATTTGATAATCTTAAGAGATTATTATAAATTTGATTATCTGTAGAGACTATCCAAATAAACCTTTTTTGTTGTTAAAAAGGATTAACTTAAAAACGTAAAACAGTACATTCTGGTACCATGGAGAATTCTTCAATATGAGAGACTGAACAAATATTTGATCAATCACCAAAAGCTGAAACAAACCATCACTAGAAGACTTAGAATTTGTTAAGAACTAGACTGGTATAATTTTGTTCCAAGTGTGAGAATTAGAATTGAGTGTACTTCGGAGACATGTAACTCTCTGCTGTCATAGTCACACAAATGCATGCAAATTTATTTGTGAGATCCACCTAAAATAGTTTAAATTCTGCCTTTATTGTGCCTCCACTTTATAAATAAACACAGTTGTCTTTAGTAACTTGTATTATTAATCCTTCATCTTTAACAACTTTATGTCAAAACAGATTTAGGAGACTTCCAAGCAATGAAAAAAAAAAAAGAAAATGTAATTTCACTGAGGTCAAAACAAGCAAGGAACATTTCTCTGAGGCATGTCAGGACTCCATTGCTATTCTGAAGCACAACTTAATACAACTGCTTTTCAAATCAGAAACAAACTTCTGACATAAAGCCAAGTGTGCCTGGTAATATTGGTATTTAATATTTCAAAAAAGAATGACTTAGTGCTAGAGAGACCTCACTTGTATAGCCAGTTCCTCCTTAAAAAAAAAAAAATTAATAATGTTTTTAACAATTTCTATTTTTTCCATCCAATTTTTAAAAACACAATCAAATTTTATGTTCATTAAATCTGGGACAGTTTAAAATTATTAACAAATATTTATTGGGTGTCTCCCATGTGCCACACCTTTGGCCTAGGAACTGCAGGTGCACATTGAGTGGGACCAACATGCCTCCTGCCCTCTTAGCATGCAGTTCTATAGGGAAAGATGGATACACAGTACTGATGGTGAGCAATGGTGTTTACTCTGACATCAGAGGTTCAGAGAGCCATGGTACCATGTAACAAGTGATCATAACAAAACCTCTGGGTCACAGAAGGTAACTGAAGAGAAGGCATTTTCAAGCTGAGAACTGAAAATTAAGGCTGAGAGGATGACAGGATCAGAAAGAGTAGGTAGAGGGAGCAGTTGTGTGAGAAAATCCATCACTCGAGAGTAGAGACCTTGTTCAGTTATTGAAACAAGATGTTCAAGGTTCCTGAAGTGCAGCATCTGAAAAGGAGAGTTCTTTTGATGTCAGTCCATTTCTGTGCAACTTTTAAAACAAGATTATATTTACCCAGAAAAGACTCTGAAATTTGCTTTCCAGTGTAGAGATGGAAAAATAGTGAGGTAAAAGAGCTGAACAGAAAATTTCAAAGGGTAGCTAGAGAAGACAAAATCAAGTAACTTAATGAAATGTGCAAAGATCTGGGGTTAGAAAACCAAAAGGGAAGAACATGCTCAATATTTCTCAAACTGAAGAAAAAAATTCAAATCTTGCCTTGTAATTTTGAAGGAGCCTATGGGAAAATATTAAATGATGCAGAAATCATGAAAAAATGATGGAAGGAATATGCAGCGTCATTGTACCAAAAAAAAAAAAAAAAATTGGTCAATGTTCAACCATTTCATGAGATAGCATGTGATCAAGAGCTAATGGTACTGAAGGAAGAAGTCCAAGGTGCACTGAAGGCATTGGCAAAGAATTAATGGGATACAAATTGAAAAGTTTCAAAAAACTGATGCAGCACTTGAGGTGCTCACTCATCTATACCAAATAATTTGGAAGACAGCTACCTGGCCAACTGATAAGGGGAGATCCATATTTATGTCCACTCCAAAGAGAGAGGACCCAACAATATGGAAATCATCAGACAATATCATTAATCTCACATGCAAGTAATATTTTGTTAAAGATAATTCAAAATTGGCAGCAAGAGCACATTGACAGGGAACTGCCAGTGGGTCAAGCCAGATTCATATGAGAACATGGAACAAGGGATATCATTGCTGTCATCAGATGGACCTTGGCTGAAAGCAGAGAGTACAAGAAAGATGCTTACCTGTGCTTTATTGACTGTGCAAAGACTTCCGACTGTGTAGATCATGACGAACTATGGATAACATTATGAAGAATGAGTATTCCAGAAAACTTAACTGTTTTCATGAGGAACTTGTGCATACATTAAAAGGCAGCCATTCAAACAAAACAAGGGAACTCTGAGTGGTTTAAAATCAGGAAACATGTGTGCCAGGTTTGCATTCTTTCACCATACTTATTCATTTTGTATGCTGAGCAAATGATACATGAAACTGAATTATATGAAGAAGAATGCGACATCAAAATTGGAGGAACACTCATTAACTGTCTGCAATGTGCAGATGATCCAACCTTACTTGCTGAAATTGAAGAGAATTTAAAATTCTTACTGATGAAGATAAAAGTCCACATTTTTTTGGGTTGAACCTCAATGTAGGAAAACAGAAATTCTCACCACTGGAGCAATAAATAGCCTCATGATAACTGGGGAAAAGAGTGAAATTGTCAAAGACTTCATTTTGCTTGGATCCACCATCAACACTCATGGAAGTAGCAGTCAAGAAATCAAATGGCGTATTATGTTAGGCAAATCTGCTGTAGAAGACCTCTTCAAAGTGTTCAAGAGCAAAGATATTAATTTGAGGATTAAGGTGCACCTGACCCAAGCCTTAGTCTGTTTGATAGCTTCATATGCATGTAAAATTTGGACAATAAATAGGAAATATGGTAGAAGAATTAATGCATTTGAGTTATGGTGTTGAAGAAAAATATTAAAAGTACCATGAACTTTCAGAAGAACTAACAAATCTGTTGGAAGAAGTACTGCCAGTATACTCCTTAGAAACCAGGATGGCGAAATGTATTCTTTCAGTCTTCTGAAATACTATCAGGAAGGACCAGTCCCTGGAGAGGGTCATCAGTTTTGGTAAAGTGATGGCACAAAAAAGAAGAAGAACCCAAATGAGATGGATTGGCCCAGTGGCAGCAACAACAGATTCAAGCAAAATAACATTTGTGAAGATTGCCTAGAACCAGGCAGAGTTTTGTTCTCTTTTGCATAGGTCCACTATGAGTTGGAACCAACTCAGTGACACCTAGCAATAATAACATTTTCCCATTTGAAATGCATTTCTCAGTTCATTGATTTGCCAAGACCTTCATGTTCCACACAGTAAAATATTCTCTCCCTTAGATGGAATGTGTAGGGCAAGCCTATGGTAGTGTAGCCTTTTCCAAAAATGCCCTTGTCTTACATACTGTTTGGGCTTCTCTAAGACAACACAACATAAATATCCTTTTAAGTTTTTATTATGAGTTGAGTGATAGTTCACATGGGAGAACATCAGTTTTACACTCATCATTTCATTGCAATGATTACAATCCCCTCTGTGCATCACCATTCAAGAGTATTTGCTTCTATTCCCTCTGGTGTGTTTGTTTGTTTTTGTTTTTGTTTTGGAGTGGGGATGTACACAAAAACACTCAGGAATATATAATCATGTAAACAACCAAAAGGCACATTTTGCAAGCCTGCCTCTTGGCTGCCAGCACACAGCCTTTCTGTTTCCATGTGTCTGGTGTCCTCAGCTGCTGCATCTTTCCGTGTCCTCATCTCTGCCCCCATCTCTGGTGTCGCTGCATCTCTGGATAGGGTCCCACATTCTACTCATGCTCTTCTCCCTTGATGGTCCTAGGGTCCTCTAGTTCTGGAATGTAAGATTAACTACTCCCCCCTTTTTGTTACAAAACTTCTACCCTTACAGTTGTGACAGTCACAATTAGTCATGATGACAATTACTCACTGTTCAATCATAATAATACTATTCCCATCTCATCTAGACAAGATGAGAACTATTCAGTGGGGGGAGTTTCCCTTCGCCTGCACACTCTGAAACTAACTTTCTTCTTGAAAACATGTAAACCAGTCACTCGTGCCTTTATAGACCCTCCATTTTAGGCAGCCCATGTCTAAGTTGCTCATCCCTATCAACCTTGTATACAGAGGGGATAGGATTGATCCTTGATGTGAAGATTCCTTCCCTCTCAGTTGGTATTTTGATCTACTACATCCACAAGTATAGGTCAAGTTCATCATTTTGTAGCAATTTACACTTGTTTACTTTATCAACATTTTTTTTTATCTTCCTCTAGTCGAGTTCTGATCATCAAGCCATCGAAGCTAAATCAAACAGGTTCTATTTGCAAGTTTGGGGGTTCTTGTGCATCTCCCCTTACTTCATATCAACTGGACACTTCACTCTCAGGTCTAGCCCTCTGTGACTATGTCGTTGTCCATAGACTCAGGAGTTCCCAGTTATTACCACACTTCGGACCAACCAACCTTTCCTCTTTTCCCTCTCATCTCCAGGTCAACAGGAGTCTATGGAACGTGGTCGACTCAGTTCTCATTTTTAATGCTGCCTGTCCCCCTCTTCCACTCACCAGTAGACCACTGTGGTCGCCAGCAAGCTTACATGCCTGCTTGTTTGTTCCCTTTGAGTTTCAGTCTTGGAGCAGGGTTTGTCCTGAAGGGACTTGATTGCTTGCTTTGATGGCTTCCTGGAAAACAACTTGCTTGCTTTTATAGTAGCCAATCAGACTGTCATTTTTGTTTTGGATTTTTCCTGCTGGTCTTTCTTTCAAGAAGTATCTTCTGTTCTTCTAGCTGCTCCAGGCTGGTCTGCTTGTCCTTTCAAGTAGGAATGTCTCACCTCAGAAGGTTCTGGGCGGGGATCAGGATTCCACCTAAGGTCCTATACATTACAACATGGTCAAGAACTTTTTTAGAGATTTTTATATAACAAACTTCCAAGACAGTGAGAAGCAAAGCTTCAGGGCAGTAACTTGGAAATAAAAAAAATCATTCAATAAATTATCTTGACAACATGATGATGGTGGTAGTGTTATAAATGCCATCGAATTATTGCCGACTCATATAAACCCTGTATAGGGTTTCTGAGCAGTGGTTGGTGGGATTGAACTGCCAAACTTGCAGTTAGCAGCCCAAAGCTTATCCTACAGCACCACACTAGGACTCCTGCCAGCATGGTTGTTGTTGTTGTTGTTAAGTGCTGTTGAGTCAATTCCAAGTCACAACAACCCTGTATAGGGTTTCTGAGGAGCGGAGCGGCTTGTGGGTTTGAACTGCCAACCTTGTGGTTCAGCGTTCAGTGCTTATCCGACAGTGCCATACCAGGTGTCCACCAGCATGGTAGGTAACCTCAAAACAAATTTAACATCAAACATAGTATATCACTGAGTGTTTGGAGTGTCCTCTAAGTAACTGTTTCTTGTCACCAGATGTTCAAATAGTTTTCTAAGGCTATTGTATGATTGCTTACCCCATGGTAAAATGATACATTCTGAGTATTTTGTTTAGAAATATAACCCCTGAGACAAAGAACTCAGAGGTTAAACTCATATCATGTTTATCTAGATCAATACTTAGAATTAAATATGTGTCCTAAATAGCCATCTTAAAACTCTCCAGGAGAATGGTACTCATCCAAGATTAACAGCATCAAGGAATGAAGATGAGAGTTCTGTGAGTTTCCTGTAGAATTCCCATGAGAAATCTGATGCAAAGGAGTGCTTACTTACCTCATAGTCTCATTTACCTGGAAGCTGTGTGTATGACCACTTAGGAATGCTGTTGAGAATAACAGAAGACATCTCTCAGGCTGACAGAAAGTTGATGATGTCTTTGTAAATCTTTGACATGAATGAATATGATTCAACTTATTTGTGTCCTTGATGTTGATAGTAACATTCAAGGACATCTGTTCCTGAAAACAACATTTAAGCTGTAAAAACTGTTTAATCAATACAGTTGTTTTGTGGTATTTTCTCATGGTTTTGTTGAGCATTTTTTGTAAGAGTATTAGTGGCAGGACTGTTTTCCAATCAGCGACACACTTCATTCTTCTTGGATCAACCATCAACACTCACAGAAGCAGTAGTCAAGACATCAAATGACGTACTGCATTAGGCAAATCTGCCGCACAAGACCTTTTGAAAGTGTTGAAGACAAAGATGTCAGCTTGAGGACTAAGGTGCGTGTGACCCAAGCCATCGTATTTGCCGTAACCTCATATGCATGCGAAAGCTGGACAGTGAATAAGGAAGATCGTAGAAGAATTGACACATTTGAACTATGGTGTCATGAGCTG
>NW_006408554.1:3815187-3820197 GCF_000296735.1 Chrysochloris asiatica | reverse complement strand
AACAACAACAACACTGTCATTAACTAATGAAAATTTTAGGCAGTTTCTGTAGCATTAACAGAAAATTCTTCACAAGAAAACCTAACTTTAAGGAACTCATCCTCATGGGCCAGTTTTCAGCCAAGCAGTAGATAGGTATGTAGGGGGGACAGCACGCTAGTAAGGCATGCTTGTCATGGAATGGTAAATCATTCAAAATCAAAAGGTCATCGTTTTCCTAAGGACAAAGTTGAGAAGAGATTGGAAGGTGGGTGGAATGGAAATAGGAAGCACAGAGAGAAAGTGGGATAACTGTTGTTATATGGAGGGGATTGTAATCATTGAAATGAAGCAAAAGGTATGATATGTTGAATGTAAAACTGATGATCTTGTCTGTAAACCTTCACGCAATTCATAATATAAAGTTAGAAAACAAAGCAAACCATTATGTTATTTTGTGTGTATATTCTACTAAGCCTGTTTTCTAACTTGAGCCATCATCTTTCTCCTCCAGTGAGTGATGAGGAAGCTGTCTAGGGAGATTTGTTCTTTTCGTTTTCCAGTAAGTATGGTGCCAAGTGGTGGACATATGATTTGCCTCATGGGGAGGTGTGCTATGAATCTCAGAAACAATAAAAACACAGACTTAGAAAGCAAAAAATAAACCATTGTCTAAGTAGTATGTTATTAAGTCTAAGTCCACATATCATATATTGTTTCAGAATTCATTGGTTCCTTCAAACTAAAATTTTGTTTCAGTGATTTCATCTTGATCTTAAACATAATGATTGTACAATATTCTGTTGTAGAGAAACTTAACAAACCTTGGAAATGAAGACATTAGCCCACTTTCTTTCATTTGAATGTCTTTTAAAATAAGATTGCATGTCACAAAGGCCCAATGTGCTAGCCTTCTCATCATGCCTGACAGGCAGTGATTGACAGAAGTTGGGTTTGACTAAGCCAAGGGTAGAGCTGGAGCTCTGTATGCAGGGCACTCAGAGATGCCTCAGCCTCCAGGGTCTATAAAAAGTTACTGGTGATATGAGACAGAACCCTGAGAGGTGTCCTTTTTAAGGTGTTTCCTGTCTCCACACTGCTATACAAATTATCTTTCAAAGTACCAGTTGAGCTAACCAGTTGCTGTAGAATCCATCTGATTAACAATGACCCCATGTATGTCTGAGTAGAACTGTGGATCAGGAATTTTCAATGGCTGATAGCCATTTGGAACCTTCATGGGTCCTGTAACTCCCCATGTATGTCTGAGTAGAACTGTGGATCAGGAATTTTCAATGGCTGATAGCCATTTGGAACCTTCACGGGTCCTGTAACTTAAAAATCCAAGATCCTTTGTTAAATCCTTAGCTTAGCATAATGGGTTCTAGCTCATTTCCTGCTGATCCCTTGAGTACACTTATCACTGAATCACCTATAACATAGTACTTCCCCAAATATATCATGCTGCCGCATACTCCACATTGTACTTTCTAGTCTATTGTCTATCTTTGAATCATCTGGTAGTGAGTTCCTACTTAACCTTCTTGGTTTGGCTTGTTTCAAAAATCATCGTCCTCACACAGTAATTTGGTCAGTGCCTTGATCAAAGCATTGGTCACATTATATTGGAATTATTTTTCATGTGTCTGTTTACCCTACTGCACTATCGACTTCTTGAGAACTAAGATCAGGGTTCATTTTACTTTGTATTTCAGTACCCTGCAAAGTACATAATTACTATTTTAATTTATATTGAATCAATGAATGGATTAACTACTTAAAAATGTAATTACCTTAAAAGGGGGAAAAGGAAAGGGAAAATGTAAATTTATTCATTCTCTAACTTTTGGTATACTGTTTTAAAATAGTAAGATAGATAGGTAGATAGGTAGATCAGTAGGTAGATAGATAGATAGATAGATAGATAGATAGATAGATAGATAGATTGATAGATGTACACAAGTGGATACACATAGAGAGTTGTTGTTTTTGTTTAGTGCCAACAAGTTAGTTCCCACTCATAGTGATACTGTATAGGGTTTTGAAGGCCTTTTTGGGAGCAGAAAACCTCATCCTTCTCCTGGTGGTCTGGAACCAACAACCATGGGTGGTTCGCAGTCCAGAACTTGTCCTATGGAGTTAGACTGTACTTCAAAATCATTTAATTTATGTCAGTTGCACTGAAGTAAATATGTATTGAATATTTGCTGTGTGACAAGCACTGTGCTTGGAATGCAAACAGCATCAAAAGAAGATGGAAGGAATACACAGAGTCACTGTACCAAAAGGAAATGGTTGATGTTCAGCCATTTCAAGAGGAAGCATCTGATCAAGAGCCAACGATACTGAAGGAAGAAGCCCAAGGTGCATTGAAGGAATTGGCAAAGAACAAGGCACCAGGAATTGATGGAATAAAAATTGTGATCTCTCAACCAAGTTAGGCGGCACAGGAGGCACTCACTTATCTCTGCCAAGAAATTTGGAAGACAACTATCTGGCCAACTGATTGGAAGAGATCCTTATCTGTGCCCCATTACAAAGACAGGTGACCCAAAGGAATGCAGAAATCATCAGACAATGTCTTTGATATCCCATGCAAATAGTTTTACTAAAGGTAATACAGAAACGACTGCAACCATATATTGACAGAGAATTTTCAGAGGTTCAAGTCAGATTCAGAAGAGGACATGAAATGGAGGGATATCATTGCTGACATCAGATGGATCTTGGCTGAAAGCAGAGAATCCCAGAAAGATGTTTACCTGTGCTTTATTGACTACGCAGAGGTCTTTGATTGTGTGGATCATGACAAGCTATGGACAACATTGTGAAGTATGAGTATTCCAGAACACTGAATTGTGCTCATGAGGAACCTGAACATAGGTGAAGAGATAGTTGTTCGATCAGAACATGGGAACACTTAATGGTTTAAAATTAAGAAAGATGTGCAACAGGGATATATTCTTTCACCATACTTATTCAACCTGTATGCTGAGCAGATAATCTGAGAAGCTGGATTATATGAAGAAAAACGTGACATCAGGATTGGAGGAAGACTCATTAACAACCTGCGATATGTAGATGATAGGACCTTGTTTGCTGAAAGTGAAGAGGATTAAAATACTTACTGATGAAGATCAAAAAGCACAGTCTTCAGTATGGATTGCATCTCAACGTAAAGAAACGAAAAATCCTCACCAATGGGCGGATAAACAACATTCTTATCAACAGAGAAAAGATTGACGTTGTCAAGGACTTCATTCTTCTTGGATCAACCATCAACGCTCACGGAAGCAACAGTCAAGAAATCAAACTATGTATTGCATTAGGCAAATCTGCTGCACATGACCTTTTGAAAGTGTTAAAGAGCAAAGATGTCTGCTTGAAGACTGAGTTACACCTGACCCAAGCCATGGTATTTTTAATAACCTCATATGCATGTGAAAGCTAGACAGTAAGAAAGACCGTAAAATAATTGATGCATTTGAGTTATGGTGTTGGAGGAGAATATTGTAAGTGCCGGGGACTGCCAAAAGAACCAACAGATCTGTGTTGGAAGAAGTGCAGCCAGAGTGCTCCTTGGAGGCCAGGATGTCCAAACTTTGTCTCTTATACTTCAGACATATTGTCAGGAGGGACCAGTCGCTGGAGAAGGATATCATGTTTAGTATGGTGGAGGGTCAGAGAAAAAGAAGAGGACCCCCAGTGAGATGGATTGGCAAAGTGGCAGCTTCAGTGGACTCAAGTGTGGCAACAATTGTGAGGTTGGCCTGGGACAGGGCAGTGTTTTGTTCTGTTGTACATAGGGTAGCTATGAGTCAGTACCGACTCGATGGCACCTAACAACAACAGTAAAACTCATTATTCTTATGAAAATTGATCGATGATAAAGCAGTAGCCATAATACATTTTGATAAGTGCTGTAGTCAGGCATTAACTAATTCTTGAGCATCAATTCTTTTAACTGCTTTTTTGAACTCAAATTTTACAAACCATAAAATTCATTCATTTTCAGTGTACATATCAATGAGTTTTAGTATTTTCACAAAGTTAACTATCACCATATATTGAGTGTAGAACATTTCCATCACCCCAAAAAGAAGATTTGTGCCCATTGTAACTCATTTCTACCCATAACCCTAAACAACTAGTCATCTAATATGTGTCTTTGTCCATTTGCCTTTTCTGAATATTTCACATCAATAAAATGGCACCCTTTATAATTGTGTCTGAGTTCTCTCAGCATGATTGTTAGAGGTTTATCCATGCCGTAGTATGTATATGTACATTCCTTTTTATATCAAATAAGAAGTCTTGGTGGCACAATGGGGTAAACATTGGACTGCTAACGGAAAGGTCAGCTGAAAATACAAACCCTCCAACCTCTTTGTGGGAGAAAGATGAGGCTGTTTGCTCAAGTAAAGACTGTCTTGGAAACCTTAAGGAGCTATTCTGGTTTCTGTAGGGTCACTGTGTTAGAATCGACTCCGTGGCAGTGGCGGTTTGGTGCCAAATAACATTTCATTGCATTAATATGTCACATTTTTGTTTTATTTTCACCAGTAGATGGACATTTTGATTGTTTCCACATGTTGGCTACTGTGAAGTTTGGAAATTAAAAAAAAAATTCTTATCATGAATTTGACTTGAATTTTGCATTGTTGTTGTGATTTTGTTAAGTGCTGTGACGTGGGTCTCAACTGATAGCAACCCTATGTCCAACAGAACAAACTTTGCTCATCCTGTGCCATGGTCATGTCATTGCTATGTTTGAGCCCACTGTTGAAGCCCCTGTGTCATTCCATCTCTTCCAGGGTCGTGCTCTTTTTTGCTGGCCCTCTATTTTATCAAGCATGATGTCCTTTTGTAGCATAGTGGTTATGAATCAGGCTGCGAACCTTAAGGCCAGCAGTTCGAAACTACCAGCTGCTCCACGGGAGAAAGATGAGGCGTTCTGCTCCCGTAAAGATTTACAGCCTCAGAAACCCTGTACAGGGTAGCTATGGGTCTGATCGGACTCGATGGCACTTA
>NW_006408554.1:3812047-3814804 GCF_000296735.1 Chrysochloris asiatica | reverse complement strand
CCAGACAGGATTGTAGGTGTTTTATTTGTGGTGCTAAAACAAAACTAGATACTTACCTGAAATTTCTAAATCCATGAACAAGTCTGAGTTAAACATAGCCCTGGCCATGAGGTGGGGGTTTAGAAGAGTTCAGCTTCCTAACAGCTTAAAGTTATATAGCCATAGGAGGATGCTGTGTCCAAAGAGTTTTCTGAAACCATCCTGTCATATTTTCTACATTCATTTATCTCTGAAAGATGAGAAGAAACTCCTTTGGAGTCACTTGCTCTCATGAAACCATCTGTTGTGTAGAAATGAATGAGTGTCAGGAATATCTTTATTCTCATAAAAGTGGAATTATCAAAGTGCTGGCCAATGAGAGCCACCGTATAATTTGATCATTATTTTTACCTTCTTTCCTTAGAAGCAAATTGCTGTGCTTGCCAACTGTCATCAGTTAGATTAACTATCATCACAATGTCTGTACACCAGTTGAGAATTCCTCCTTTAAGAGAATAAAGCCAAAAATGTTGTTGTTGTTGTTAAGTGCCATCGAGTCGGGTCCGACCCATAGCGACCCTGTACAGGGTTTCCAAGGGTGTAAATCTTTACGGGAGTAGAAAGCCTCATCTTTCTCCCGCGGAGAAAGCCAAAAATAGGTATCCTCTTTAACCAGAAACTTTTACTGCCTTTTGTTTGGTTTCCCCAAACCTCTGCCTACATGCCCCTATGTCTCATAGCACTTGGTACTTCCTGTATTTCTTTGTCTGTCACCTCCTAGACTGTACTGTTCTTGAGGATAGCAACCAAGTCCTGTTTGGCTACAGCCATCAACTCTGGGAGTGCCAACTTCACATTTTGATAGGACCTTTAGCAATTAATCTCAAAAATTGTTCGTCAGGCTTGCAGGGTATACCCTTTGGTTGGTTGAGGATGTATGGAGGGGATTGTAACCATGGCAATGAAATGATATACGATAGAATGAATGTAAAACTAATGTTCTCCCATGTAAACTATCACATAATTCACAATAAAACATTTAAAAAAATGTTTGTTACCATTTTTCATTGTGTGGTCAAATGCGTATCTGTATTTCCTTAAATGAAAATTATAAAAGGATAATTGCTTCTTTTCTCAGTTTAGAGGTCCACAAAGACTGCAGAATCTGTCTTTTAGGTGTGTTTTAATGCAGTAGGTAAAAGAAGATTCTCATAAATTCCCTTGAATTTTTTTAAATCAGAAGGACAGTTGACTTTCATATTTTCAGAAGTCTCTGGTTCCATCGTCTTGAAAATAATGACAGATGAATGTATATAAGAAGTCTTGAGGGTAGCTAAAATGCCTGTCTGATTTGAAAGATCCAAGACAGGCTCAGAACTCACACTGCGTTGATGGAGCCAAGTGTCAAATCTGCTTCACGCCCATTTTGATATGGCGGCTGATTTGGCTCCTCCAGGCTAAGAAGTATTTAATCTGTTTCCCTTTTGAATTAAGAGTTTATATAACTTGACATTTTAAAAAATAGACTTTGTCTTCCCCAGTGCCTGCCATTCTCTATAATACCCATCTCTAATTGGATCGCTCACAGCAGACATCACGTGCCTCCCTGAATACCTAACTTGCTCATGGAATAAAAATGAAGCCTTAGAAGTATGTGAACACATTTTATCACTTTGGACCAATGGCTAGTTGACTTAAATTCTCTACTAACAGTCAATGCTGAATTTGCAGTAAAAAGAAAAATCTTACCTACTTAAACTAATGCCATTTTACTGCACATTGGATTACTCCTTCCAATGGGTAAGTGGTAAGCCCCATAATTATTCTAGCAAACATAACTGGTAGTTTTTCTTCATGCATAAGGAACTAATTTCTTTGCTGCAATAATGTTCATCCCTTGGGGGTGCCACAGGTTAATTACACACTGCACCTGCTAGTAAAGCAACTAATCATTGGATAGCCTGAAGCCCAGTGATTCTCATGGAAAGCCTGGGAGTTTCTTGAATCTGAAGTATCAGAGAACTTTCCTGGCAGCTGATGTTATCATGATGTCATCTTCTTCTTATGAATATTTGCATGTCGTGTTCCATTTCATTCCTATCACCACTTTCGTTCTTCTACGTTTTCAATATTTCCCCATGAAATGACTAAACCCCACTATTTTCCTATTCCAGTGCTACTTAAAGTCAGTTGTTTCTATAATGAATACAGAACTGGAGGATAAACCTCTGTACAAGCAGTTTGACAATGTCTGCTAACTTTTATTATAAAATTTGGGGCCTTAGAATGAAGTATTGACACTTAGCATGGATGAATCTCCAAACCACTGTGAAGTGAAAGAAGTCAGACTCAAAAGGTCGCATTTTGTGTGATTTCCTTTATAGAAATATATATATCCAGAATAGATAAATCCGGAAGTTGTTGTTAGAGGCCATCAAGTCAGTTCTGACTCATAGTGACCCTATGCACAACCAAACAAAACACTGCCTGGTCCTGCACCAACTTCACCATTGTTGTTACGCTTGAGCCCATTACTGCTGTCACTGTATCAGTCCATCTCATTTGGGGGGTCTTCCTCTTTTTTGCTGACCCTCCATGTTACCAAACATAATGTCCTTCTCCAGGGACTGGAAATAATATATTCAAAGTATGACAGACAAAGTCTGGCCACCCTGGCTTCAAGATAGAGTCCAGCTGTGTTACTTCCAAGATAGATTTGTTTGATCCTCTAAAAGTTCATGGTACTTGTAATATTCTTCTCAAACACCATAAGTCAAA
>NW_006408554.1:3781093-3808677 GCF_000296735.1 Chrysochloris asiatica | reverse complement strand
TTTGCTTACTGGGCATACCATCCCTGTCAGGGATTGTCAATTTGAAAAGAAGCTTTGAGTCCATAGGAAGGCGCTGTGGGGTTGGGAGAGAGACAGATGCCAGTCAGAGCTAGGTGCAGAATCTGTGATGTGGTCAAAAAATGTGAAAGCGTGCAATTCAGATTTGTAAGTAAGCACAAATAACCTTGTGCTTACCTAGTTTATTGGATAACCTGATGCTGGGTAAATTCTTAAAGACAGACAACAGATTGCCTAGGGGTTGGAGGAAGGAGGGGTTGGGAAGAAATGGCTTTTGGGGTAAGTGGTATGACTTTGGAATGATGAAAATGTTTTGGAGCTGATAGAGGTGGTGGTCGCCAGCATTGTGAAGGTACTACATACCACTCAACTGATCACTTGAAAATAGTTCATTTTATGTTTGTTCTATGAATGTCAACTCAGAAATTATTTTTAATTAGCAAGAAAAGTTGGGGGGGCTTATATTTTGTACATCTTTGATTTTTAACACATTTTTCTACTAATTAATTTTGACTGTATTTTACAAAAGTATCAATCTAGGAAGGATTCATGGAAGAAACAGAATATCCTTTACCACAGATAGTTTAAGACTCTTGGTTGGAGGAAAGAATGGATATGTTCTCATGTTTCCTATAAAAAATATAGCTTTTTTTTTATTGTTTGTAAAAATTAATGTTTTGAGTACCACACCCCTTTTTAACCCCCAGTGGCCTATAATATCTTTCATTTAACATTAATCCATGGATTATGTTATGAAATAAAGAAAGACACAGATTATGGATTTTAGACACTGCCTCAGAAACTCTATGTGGAGTCACTACGGGTCAGCATCAACTCAATGGCACGTAACAACAACCTGCTAAGGTACTCCTCAGGCATAAATGTCATTCCATCTCACATATATAATCTCACAAATTATCTAAAACAGTTTTCTGTTTATTTCTGAGGTTGTAAATCACATTACAGGGTTTTTTCCTAACTATGGTTTTTATGTTGGAGTCCTGGTATAGCCCTGTAGGATAAGCACTGGATTCCTAGCTACAAGGTCAGTGGTTCAAACCCAACAATTGCTCCTAGGTAACCCTATACAGGGTTGTTATGAGTCAGAACGAACTCAATGGCACTTAAAACAGCAACAACAATACTGTTGTTGGTTATAAATATTGAATTATTTACTGAATTCTAAAATACATTGATATGTTAGAATTTGGAATTGTTTTTAAAATTGGGGACTAATTAGAGATTCCTCCCCCCCAAGAGTCTGAACTAAGCACAAAGCCATGACAAAACCTACATCAAATAGTAGTACTGCTAGTAATGTGAGTCTGGCGAGCTTTGTTTGTTTTTTAAAATGGCTTTTGCCAATGGTGGAATTAAACAACTTACTTCTGATAATGTTAAAAATATATTTATATATATAACACTGCGATTATCAAAAAAGGCATCCGACAGTCGTCTTTTGGTCACCATTACTGGCTACATGTCTCATCTAAACAAATGAAGAACAATGGGGCACTGTCCTCACTCCATACATTTGCCTCTGACTGCTCTGCCGTTTAGTAGCCACTGTGGGTGATGTGTGTTTAGCTGGGAAGGTGGGCTGGCTGCAGGGAATGTACTTCTCACAGCACTTCTCCTACCCCTGAAGTACTTGTGTTCTCTGCAGAAAGTGAAGACCACTGTTTTGGTGCCTCTGTATCCTTTCAGAAAAGCCTGCTGGGAAACTTTTTGTCACACTGGGAATACACCTGGTTGTGTAAAGCTTTGTCCTTCCTGCGCCCTTGTCCAAGGTTTTCTGGGACTAGTTGAGAGACCACATCACACAGGGAGCATAAATCCTCCTGTCTGTCAACCTGAAGGTCCACCCCACAGCCAGAGAGAGGGCAAGCTCTGTGTGCTAAAAAAAGCAACAACTCACTGTATAAAATGTCACTCATTCTGTTTCAGATTGGTCCCAGGCTCTGAAATATATAAGAGGTTCATAATATTCCAGAAATACTTTTTGTATGGTTTAAATTTTAGCTGTTTAACATTTACTGAGAAAACTTGTTCCTCCCAGGAGTGAAGTTTCCAGTTTGGACTGGATGCCTCCAGGGAGGAAGACAAAGAGAAACAGAGGACCAGGGGGTAGACAGTGAGAATTTCCTTGTCTCTGTGGCACTGTGAGTTAATGCGCTGGACTGCACAGTCAGTTTCAACCACAGGGTCCGTGGTTCAAGCTCACCACCCACCCCTTGGAAACACTATACAGGGTCACTGTGGGTCAGAACTGACTTGATGGTACTAAACAACAATTATTAAGCATTGGACCTCAGCGTCAGTTTGAACTGGAAGATTGGCAGTTCAAACTCACCAACTGCTCCTCAGAAACCCTATACGGGGTTGCTATGGGTCAGAACTGACTCGATAGCATTTAACAACAACATTATTCCATACAAGGATCTTTGGTAGCATAGTGGGTTACAAGTTGGGCTGCTAACCCCAAGGTGAGCTACCAGTCACCCCACAGAAGAAAGGTAAGGATTTCGGCTTCTGTAAAGATTTACAGCCTCAGAAACCATATACAGAACCAATTCAAAGAACATACCCGCCACCACCATTAATCCATACAGGGTCCTGGTGTGACTCTGTAGCAAAGTACTGGACGACTAACCACAAGGTCTGTGGGTCAAACTCATCAGCCACTTCTTGGGAACCCTATACCAGGTTGCTATGAGTCGGAACTGACTCAGCAGTACTTAACAACAGCAACATTCTTTCCACACATACAAAAAATATTAACTCAGCTTACCTAAAAATCAGTAAATCTTATTAGATCTGTGCTTCCTCCTTATACAAGTATTGTCACTGTCATTTAAATGTCAAAAAGCCTTCTGTTTTTCCCTTTTTTGAACAACAGGAAAGCTTACAATGAAATTAAGCACTATTCCATAGAAAATACAAAAATTTCATTCTGAGGATCAAATGATATATGTACATTGGGAAAGAAAATTAAGCATTAATATTAAATTTGTGCATTTTCAGATCAATTTTCCTTATGAAAGGAAGAGAATAATTATATAACTATGAAATTATGAACTATGAAAGAATATTGATGTGTTTCAAGTCTAATTTACTTTCTGTTTGTTTATTCTTCAAAGGTCATTTCTTAAAATATCCTCTTCAGGCATGCAAAGCCCTTTGTTTTACATAAGTGTTGGGAAGAAGACTGGCTTTTAGAGTCAAATCATAGTTTGCATATGTGAAATGTCCACATCTGTTCACTCATATATATATCCGTTTCCTTTTGCTTTTCCAAAGTACGCCCTTCTCAATATTCAGAAGTACCAGGATTTAAATACTGTGTGGATTTGTTCCTGCATCTTAAAAGGAAACCTGCCTTAAGTGATCAGTCTAAAAACCAAAAATAATTCTATCATGCAGCAGTTGTTTTTAAATAACGACAATTTAAAAAGTGTATGGAAAACTTGATTAAAATGTTTCAGAAGATGGTGAAACACACAGCCACAGACATTTATATATAGCATTTTCAAACATCATCACATACAACAAAAGAAAGGCAGTTATACTAATTCAGCTATATACATCATTCATAGGTAATGTGTCTATTTTTAACACTGAGTGTAGAATGTTGCCTATATTATAAATCTGGATCAAGTAATACATAGTAATAGTCACTGTTTTTAATAAAAAGTTGGTAACTTGTGTGACCAGCTGTCATCATGAGAGAAAAATACAGTATTTTGAAATGCAGAATAATATTTTAGTTGTTCAATGTGTTGACTTCTATCTTTTAGCCTCTCAGATTGATTTATATTTTCCCCTCTGAAAACAGGACACCTAAGTTATTGCCCTCTTTAAGTCATTAACTAGGGAAGTGGAAGATAAGCACTGGGTTGTGAACCACAAGGTCTATGGTTTGAGCCCACCAGCTGCTCCTTGAGAGAAAGCTCAGGCTTTCTGCTCCTGCAAATATTTATACAGCTTCAAAACCCTATACGTGGTCACTGTAAGTCAAAACTGACTCAAGGGCACTTAACAACAACAAGTCACTAAAAGTCGCATAATTAACTTTATGTACCTTTATCTTCTTATCTGTAATATGGGTTAATGAAATACCCGCTATAGAGGAAATCTCTGAGGGATAAATGAAATAATCAGTGTTAGCAAATAGAACCTTGGTTGGCATAAAGCAAATGCTCAACATATGTAAGTGGACATACTTGGTTGTTGATTAGCTCATTAGGTAACTCGTGTATAGCTCTCAACCTCTCTTCTACTTTCTCTCCTTTTTTCTCACTTCCAGTTTTAAAAAAGGAAATGATGCTATCACATTTTAATGAAAGTAGAAGAATGTTGAACTGTTTTTTCTACCTAGAAACTTCACACTATCAGCACCGGAAATACTTAACCTCCATGCTGTTCTATTTACTGATCAGTAAAATTTCTACTTCAAAGAAGTAAGGACCAGTTACTGAAATAAGGACGGTGGTGGTGATTATGTGCTATGGAGTTGCTGATGAAGCATAGTGACCCTGCACAGGGTTTCTGAGGCTGTAAATCTTTACAGGAGCAGAAAGCTTCATGTTTCTCCCATGGAACAGCTGGTAGTTTCAAACTGCTGGCCTTGAGGCTAGCAGCCTGACTCATAACCACTATGCTACCAGTAAAGGATAGCATTTATTTACTTACAGAATGACACATTTTCCCTTATTCATATGATTATAAGACTACGACAAATGTTACCAAAGTTAGGGATTTTTAAAAAATGAATCAAGATAATAAATTTGCACTTTTTAAAAATGGGGGCCTTCTTGATCTGCATTAGACATCTCCTTTAATTTGCCTGTGCAATGATCATGTGCACATAAAGAGAGGTTCTTTTAAGCACCAAAGGTAGCACCAGCAGCAAATGAAATTGGATCATTATCAAATGCCTACTCTCTTTTCTTTTTCTGGTATAGTTTTTCTATCCTTGACTAATTCAAAAGTATTTCTTAGAACTGAATTTTGTTGCATCAAGTGTATTCATAACCCAGAATGACTCACTGGCAGAACTCTAGTCATTGTTTGATATGGCCAAATCTTTCCAGCAATTTTTTTTAAAATCCTAATTACCTAATACTTTCTGTGTCTCTTGTATTTTTCAGGCTCTCTTGAAAATTATTTTTAGCTGTACAAAGTAACATATCAAGTTAGTGACAGATGTAGACTGTAGATTGAGTGGATCTTGATTCCAGGCTGTAGCTAGTGAACCAAATTGAACAGAGGATTTTTTTTTAAGTGGTGTAGTTTCAGGTACTTGCTAAGTCATTTATTGGAGTCAGTTTGGTGTAACCTTGTCAGGAGACACGGGAATAATCCTAATGATTTCTGAAGTTCCCCTCTCTGCTTTGTTTCTTTACTCTTTCCTTCCTCCAGTAAATATTTATTAAGGGCTTCCTGTGCACCAACTGCTTTAGCAAGAGTTTAGGGGTGAACTAGACCTGATCTGCCCTGAAGGGGTTTACAGTTTAGCAGCATATAACCCAGGAATAACTAGGGTGCTTATGCTAAGTGAGAGGGTAATTCATAAGACAGACTGTATATTCAGTTTGCAATTAAATAAAACATGAATCTGTTAGAGGAGCTGAAAAAAACTATAGATCTTTCTCCAGAAGCATATATCTCCTATTATGCATAGAATTTCAAATGGTATGTAAGAAATGTGTGGGTATAGATGCGTGTGGAAGTATATATGTATGTGTGTGCATATGAGTGTGCAAGTGTGGGTGTCAGTATGTGTGTGCACACGTGCATGTGTGGACAAACTCTAAACAAAGAATCCATGATTTTAGAAAATGAAAGTTTTTGACTTAAGCCTTCAAGTAAGATTGGGATCAGAAAGAGATTAACACAAGGAAACTGGAAACCAGAAACCAAGAAAGCATGGAGATCATAAAAGAAAAGTCGTATTCTGGTCTTGAATTCTGACTTACTAGATAAGGATCCCCACCACTCATTTAAGGAGCTCTGGTAGTGTAGTGGTTATGAATCGGGCTGCTAACCTCAAGGTCAACAGTTTGAAACTACCAGCTGTTCTGTGGGAGAAAGATGAGGATTTCTGCTCCCGTAAAGATTTACAGCCTTTGCAGGGTCACTATGAGTCGGAACCGACTCCATGGTACTTAACAACAACACAACCACTCATTTGGAGTCCTGGTGTGGCGCTGTTGGTTAACGTGCCAGACTACAAAGCTGTTTGAACTGTAAGGTTGGCAGTTCAAGCTCACCAGCAGCTCCTCGGAAACCCTATAGAGGGTCGCTATGGGTCAGAACCATCTTGACGGCAGTTCACAACAACAACCACTCATTTATCAGTTTGTTGTACTGTGATGACTTGCATTTGCTATTATTCTGGAAAGTATGCCACTGATGTTTTAAATACTAGCAACAACAAGGGGCAAAATGGAGTGCTGGTATGGCGTTGAAATATAGGCATGGACCACAGGCTTGGTTAGAAACACAGGTTGATGGTTGAAAGCTACCAGCTGCTCCTTGGAAACTGTATCCAGGGTCGATGTGAGTCAGAACCAACTCGCTGACACTTAACCAACAATAGAAAGAAAATATTGAATGATGCAGAAAACATCAAAAGAAAATTAAGGAATACATAAGAGTCACTGTGTCAAAAAGAAAAGGTCAGTAATGTTCAACTATTTCAAGAGGTAGCATAGGGTCAAGAAACAATGATACTGAAGGAAGAAGTCCAAGCTGCACTGAAGGCACTGACAAAAAAACAAGATGGTCAGTTCAAACCCAATCAGTTGTCCTGTAAAAGAAGTACTGCCAATCTGCTTCCGTAAAGATTGTAGCCCAGAAAAGCTTATGGAACAGTTTTACTTTGTAACTCATGGGGTTACCATGAATTAGAATCCAACCCAAATAACCTAGCCACCTAGGGACCCTGGATTGGGATTATGATAGTTCTGTAGGGTAAGCACTGGATTGGGAACTACAAGGGTTGGTGGTCCGAGCCCACCCACAGCTCTACAGAAGAAGGATGAGGCCTATCCAGGTTCACTGTGAATTGGAAACGACTCAATGGCACAGATCCTTTCAGTGTGTTCTAAAACAGTTGTTTTCAAAGTGTAGTTTGTGTTCCAGCAGAATCAATTAAAAACACAAAACAAAACAACACTGCCACTGAGTCCATTCGGACTCTTAGAGACCCTCTGTGGGGTTTCTGAGGCACCAGAAAACAGAAATGCTCGGGCCTGACTCCAGAACTATTGAATCAGAAACTCTGGAGCTACAGTCTCAGGAATCAGTGCTTTACCAAGCCCTCCAGATGATTCAAATTTATTGTAACATTTGAGAATCACTGGACTAACACATTTCAGATCAAAATGAAATTTCAGTGAGAAACAGGCAGTGTAAATTGCAGGATTAATATATGATTATAACCATTTTCCTTATAAGCAATATTTAAGAGATTAACCAATTGTACAAAGGCAACCATATCCCATAGTGGTAGAATTCATTAATGACTTAGTTATTTATTAGTAATATGTTGTATTAAAGGGTACACACTGGACTGCTAACTGCACAGTCAGGAGTTCAAACTCACTAGTATCTTCCTGGATACCCTATATAGGGTCGCCATGAGTCAGAACCATCTCTATGGCACTAACAACAGCAATCAACCTCATTGCCCTGCATGCAACAGTAAGTTAATACTATGCAGATTCAGTATGAGCTAGCATACTATACAATATACCTGTCTCCTTATGGTTTTTTTTTTTTTTTTTTTTTAACCTTTGCTCCTACTTCCATTATTTCATAATCCAAGACTAGGTGAGAGGATAGAACAGAATGGGCAGAATTAACATTAATAGGGCCTTCTTCTGTTGTAGGATAAGTACTGAACTGATAACTCAAAGTTGGTGGTTCATATCCACTCCTTGGAAATCCTATACAGGATTGCTATGAGTTGGAGCTGACTCAACAGCACTTAACAACAACAACAAATAATTTATCCAAGGAAATAGCTATGCATGTGTTGGTGTGTGCAGACATTCAGCTGTGGTTGCTAAGTGCCGTCGAGTCAATTCAGACATTCAGCTACAAGGATTTTAATTAAAGGTGGTTTTAGGGTCACTATGAGTCAGAATTAGCTCAACAGCAGTGGATTATTGTAGGAAAACAAAGGAGGAAATTAATAAATGCCCAATAGTTTGGAAAATGGTTCAAAATTAATAAACTATACTCAAAATGAAATCCTATAAAATCATTTAAAATGATATGGGAATCAGTACAATAAGTGGAGAAAACTTACAAAGCAGGACATTTTTAGGTAGACTGAATAAAACAGTTGCCATTGAATTGATTCCAGCTCATGGTGACCCCATGTGTGTCAAACTAGAACTGTGCTCCATGAAGTTTTCAATGGCTGACTTTTTGGAAACACATCACCAGGTCTTTCTTCTGAGGAAACTCTAGGTGGATGCAAACCTCCAGCTTTTTGGTCAGCAGCCAAGTGTGTTTACCATTTGCATCAACTAGGGACTCCTAGAATAGATCTAAGCATTGTAACACAAACATTTTACAAGTTAACAAAATTTTTAAATGACTATTTCTGGAAAGTAAGATTATGGGTGTATTTTAATCTTCTTCTTTTCTATTATGTATGTCTTCTAAGATTTTTCACCATGTTTATCCTAACATGGTGGGAGAGAGATGAGGCTTTCTGTTCCTTTGAAGATTTATAGCCTCATAAACCATACACAGAGTTGCTGTGAATCAGAACTGAGTTGACGGCGCACCACTACCATCCTAACTTGGTACACAATACACCTAGCAAAACAAAACATTAATCATACTTCCATGTGCACCTTTGTTATTGATGAAGAGACAAGAAACCTAGCACTATATCAAAATAAGATCTTCTCAAACAGATACTTGTACACCAATATCCATTATAGTACTATTTACAATAGCTGACAAATGGAAACTATCTAAATGCCTATCAGCAGAGGAATGGACAAACAAAAAATGAAGCCTGATACATACTACAGTGTGAATGGAGCTTGAAGACAGTATGTTGGGTGAAATATTTCAATCACAAAAGGACGTGGCAACAGTGATGGAAATATTGGCTTGATTAAGGATAGGTTTATACAACCGATTATTGTAATTGCTGTCAATAAGGTGCACACTTATAAAAGGTTGACTTGGTAAAATGTGACGATAGATATTTTGTTGTTGTTAGGTGCCATCAAATAGGTACTGGCTCATGGTGACCTTATGCGCAATAGAATGAAACACCAGCCTCACAATTGTTGCTATGCTTGAGCCCATTGCTACTGGCACTGTGCCAATCCATCTTGTTGGGGTCTTCCTCATTTTCTTTGACATTTCACGTTACCAAGCATGATGTCCTTCTCCAGGAACTGGTCCTCCCTGATAACATGTGATAGATACATTCACAACAAAAACTGAGTAGTTGCTAAGGCTGCTTGTTGTTGTTGTTAAGTGCCGTTGAGTCAGTTCCTACTCTTAGATAATCTCTATAGGATTTCCAAAGAGCTGCTTGTGGGTTTGAACTGCTGATCTTGCAGTTAAAACTGACCTTGTGGTCCAGTGCTTTTCCTGTAGTGCCACATCAGGACTCCAAACCTCATGGGGTTTGATTTCTTTGTTTGGAGATCTAAGGTCATAGTTCCTGTAACATCTCATTAATTAGTGTAATAGTGTGCCTGGTGCATCTGTTCTACCACTTAATTCAATCTTAGTGCCTGGGTTCTTAAAAGTTTGCAAGTAACCATTCAAGACACACTTCATGTCTATTCACCTAGAACAACAGAGGAAGAAGAAAGTCAGGAATAGAAGAGGATATGGAATGTCTGGTTAATTGCTTCTATGAGCAACTGCTTCCTTGGCCATGACACTCAGGAGACCAAAAGAACTGGAATGATGCCCAGTTGCCATACTGAACATTTTGATCAAAGATTCCATTAAAGAATGCTGGTCTAAAGGGAGAAAATGCAGACCAGAACTTAAAATCCTCATGGATTCCAGATATCCTGAGTGTCATGAAGGCTGAACGAATCCCTCCAACTAGATAATCTTTAAGCCTTATACCAAAAATACCTGCTGCATTCTTCTTAAAATCAAGCAAGAGTTTAGCTTAACTAATAGAAAAGTAAAATCTCTGCTTGGGCAATATACATTAAGAATTACCTACATGAGATCAAATTGACAACAGTAACTCAAAAGATTAGAAAGTCAGTGGGCCATAGTTTATGTTAATGGAAGAGAAAAAACCCAGAAAATGATAGTGAAAATGGCTGTACAACTCAAAGAATGTAATCAAAGTCATACTGTTTTATTTCTAGAAACTGGTGAATTAGTGTATGTTTTCAACAACCACAAAATAAATACAATTATTAAGAAAACCACAGGAAAGAACATGATGTTATTAGTCAATGCATATACCCTAGACACAATATCCTATCCTTCAAATGTTTTTAATGGTGGAGGAAATCTCTCAGCACTGCTATCCAATTATCTTGGTTTCTTCCCCATCCTCAAGTTAGTCGTCTTTCAGGTAACTCCCAATAGAGACCAAGATGGATATGAGTTTATAAACACAAGCAGAAATGCACATCTTCAAATAGCACCAAACAAATTGGGTCAGCAGTTTAAAGTCTGAGCTTGTTCCCATTGTCAGTTTCCTAAATGGTGGCATGGTCTGCGTGTGACCTGGCTGCAGTTTTGTTTTGGTGAGAAGTCGGGTTTCATTTCCATTTTCTGTTTTCTCCTCCAGAGGCTTGAAAATAGGACATGCACTCAATTACTTTGCTAGTGGCTGTTCAGAAGTGCTGGACTCCCTGAACATCAGAGAGAAAGGCACGGTTGACCTTATCAGGCCCTTACTGGCTCTTGCTCTCACTCTTGGAGACAAAGAAATCATATGGATAAACTGAACCATGGTGTACCATCTGTCTAATTTAAAAGCCAGCTTCTGCCAGGAATTGACTAGAAAAATATCTGGAGCTGGTAAATGTTGTATTCTGTGTATGTATGAGCCCTGAAACCCTGGTGGACACAGACTTGGGTGCAAGTTGTCAAGAAGAGTTGTGTTTAACTGGTAGAAGAGGCTCAGGGGGAAGCTGTGAAAGAGTCGGTCAACAGGATGTAGTGGTTAATGTTGGGAGTCTGTAGGTTTCTAGGGATCCATTCCCTGCATTCCTTTGGCTTTCCGTGCACAGCGTTTGGAATGCCCTTCTTCACAATGACCTAACCCTGTCTCCAGGATGACAGGGAGCATTAAGAAACCACTTCCCCAGCCCAGTTCCACGAAGGAAGCCTTTTTGTTTGCTTCTCATCTTGTGGGAGCAGCAATCAGAGCGCTTATGTAAATATCAATAAACGCTTAATCAGAATGTCAGTGAAGAGAGGCCTTTTCTTTTCTTAGCTTCACCATTTTCTACATATTTCTAAATTCAGCTGTGGGGCTGTTGAGAGGACAGAACTAAACCATCCTCCTATATGAGAGTGTAAGAAACACCCCCTGCTCTTATGAGACGAGGTCTCCAGGTTCAGTTCTTGGGGAAGCACACCGTCAGATGAAGATTGTTGTTGGTATGTTTCTTGAAGTGGACTTCAACTCACAGCAACCCTGTATGATAAAGTACAGCTGCTCACATTGGGTTTCCTGGGCTATAATCTTTACGGGAGCAATGCACCAGGTCTTTCTCTGAAAGAATTGCTGAATGGGTTTGAACCACTCACCATTTGGTTAGCTGGTGAACGCTTAACCACTAAGTCACAGTATCCTAAACCAAAAAAGAAAAACCTTCTGCCATTGTGTCGAATCCACCTCATAGCAACTCAATGGCAGAGAAATTAAGGAGTGTTCTTGAGCTCACCAGTTAAGAGGGAAAAGAGAAGGATTGAACAGAGGAAGTTGAGCTGTGGACACCACCTTGGTGGTGGCACCAAGGAAGGCCTCGGCTCACAGTTTCTCTGGAGCCAGGATGACCCTTCAGAACTGTTTCCAGTTAGAATGAGAGAACTGAGTCATGCTCCCCCAAAACTGACCTGTCCTTGGATGCAGCTACCCTTGGGTCAGAGGTGTGACCTTAGGCAAAATGGCTCTCTTCAGTCTTGGCAATTTTTAGAGAAGATATCAGTTGAGAATTTGTTGTTGTTAAGTGCTGTTGAGTAGGTTCCGACTTACAGTGACCCTGTGTAGGGTTTCTGAAGAGTGACTGGTGGGTTTGAACCACTGACCTTGTGGTTCAAACCAACCTCACAGGCCAGTGCATTATCCTGCAGTGCCATACCAGGACTCCCAGAGGAAAGCTACTGACTGACTGCCAATGATCCTGGCTTCTGGAAGGGTGAATACTTCCTCCCTGAGATCAGGATAGGGGAAAATCTGAGCCATACCCTAGTTTCTGGCTACAAAGAGTGTGTTGTCAAATGTCACCAAAAAATACATATTTATATAAAATGAGTCATTGGGGATGTTCTTGTTGTTAAGTGCCTTCAAATTTGTTCAACGCATTGCAACCCTGTATAAAGTTTCCGAGGAGGACCACCAACCTTTTGGTTAGCAGTCCAGTGCTTATCCTACAGAGTCACACCAGGATAGTTGTGTATGGGTGGGTGGGGGTGGGGTGTACTAGCATTGTCATTAAATGAAGTTGAGTCAGTTCTGACTTATAGAGACTTCATAAAGGGTTTCTGAGAGCAGGTGGTGGGTTTGAACTGCTGACTTTTTGCTTAGCAATCCAATGCTTACCCTACAACGCCACACCAGGGGACTCCTGGAAACTACATATGCAAATCAGAGAGGAAGTTCTCAATTAAAGGTTATCATTGTAGAGTAGATAATGCTTCCAAATGGTAAGTGCCATCCAGTCAGTTTTGACTCATAATGACCTTGTATAGGGCTTCCGAGGAGCAGCTGGTGAGTTTGAACCACTGACCCGAATTATTGTTGTGGTCGTTAAGTGTCATCAGGTCAGTTCCAACTTATAGAGACCCTGTATAGGGTTTACAAGGAGCATTCTACCATTCTGACTCTTAGCATTTTATTGTCTCTTATTCTATTCTTAAAAATTTATACTAGTAAGAAGTTTCTAGAACTAGGTCAAAAACTGATGTCTGCATGTGAATTCTCAGAGTACAGTTAAAAATTCGTTCTTGATAATGTCCGTGACCTTGAAAAAAAAGACTTTTGCTACTAGAGTTAATTGAGAGAATTCAGCTCCAAATTACTTTACCAGTCATTTAGTCAATGACATTTATTGAACAGAGAACTTTTACCTAAGGTTGTAGAGTACCACCTAAGTTAACAGAGATCATAACTACTAACATTTGACTGGTGTGGCGCCCTAAGATAGGACTTGATTCCAAAGTCAGCTTGAACTCACCAGTCATCCTTCAGAAACCCTACACAGGTAAGTCAGAACCAACTGATGGCACTTAACAACAACAAAACAGTTGACTTATTCTCCATTGTCTATAGGAATATACTAGCATGATATTTCTCATTTTACAAGTTGTGCCAGTGTTCCTACTAGCACAAGGAAATGAAGTTCAAAAAAGAAAAGCAAATTTTAAAGGTCAAACAACTAGTAAATGGTATTACCGCCTTCAACAAAGTCAAGTATGGCTTAAATCTTAGCTCAAAGCAACCATTTCTTTCCATAGGAGTGAATCCCTTCAATACTTTCCTCAGTTCTTCCATGTGTTCTTTACTTAATTATCTGTAGAGAGTGACGTTCAAGCTGTTTGTCAGTGAAGTAATTTAGATGAAGATTTATTATCCCTGGAGCCTGTTTCCTTAGATCAGGAGTTTGTTGTTGTTGATAAGTGCCATCCAGTCAGTTTCGACCAATAGTGACCCCTGTATGGGGCTTCTGAGGAGCTGATGAGTTTGAACAGCCGACCTTGCATTTCAAAAGAGTTTGTATTCCAGTACATTAACACACAGCACCACACCAGGACTCCTCTATCAGGGTTGGGGAACCTTTTTTTCTGCCAATATTTATAACATCATTTGCACGGGCCAAACAAAATTATCAGCTTAAAAATTAGCCTGCTATATTTGGCCAAACATTTAATTAACTCATCCCTAATGTGATAACATAGGAGCTCTGGTAGCGTAGTGGTTACGAATTGGGCTGCAAACCACAAGGTCAGCAGTTGGAAACTAACAGCTGTTCCACGGGAGAAAAATGAGACTTTCTGCTCCCGTAAAGATTTACAGCCTCGGAAACCCTATACAGGGTCGCTGTGAGTCAGAACCGACTCCACGGCACATAGCAACAACAACTACAATGTGATAACATACTTCAGACATATTGTCAGGAAGGTCCAGTCGCTGGAGAAGGATATCATGTTTGGTAACGTAGAGGGCCAGAGAAAAAGAGGAAGACCCCTAACAAGATGGATTGACAAAGTGGCAGCATCAATAGGCTCAAGCGTGGCAATAATTGTGAGACTAGCCCAGGACCGGGCAGTGTTTCATTCTGTTGTGCATAGGGTCACTATGAGTCGGTACCGACTTAATGACACCTAGCAACAACAACAACAATGTGATAACTGGAGCATGGGATGTTTGTCACCAGGAAGTCTGGCAACAGATAATGGCACCCTAACAACACTGTCTGAGAGAAAGGGAAAGACAAAGAAGAAATTCACTCATTAAAGTGCTGGACAGATTACTAGACCAATCCAGTCGTAGAGGGACAAGACAGGGACCTGATCAGTATATAGTTTTTGGGATTGGAGAGGGGTAGGACATAGGCACATTTCTAGAGTTGGGCGTCCCCAGTCAGTAGGAGCTAAAAGCAGGCCTGGCTTATAAGGGAACGATATTTTACAGAGACGCCAATAGGAAAACTCCCCAAGGCCCACACAAAACAGAACAACTAATTCCTAGTCTTACCTGAGGGAGAACTAGGGGAGTAGAGTGGGGAATTGAACATGGGACTCGCAGCAGGACACTGAACACAGTGGAAATGGAAATTAAAAGGGTCCAACTGGAAAATTTGATTAGGATAAAGTTGTTTGCAATGGAGTCTGTGTTTCTGTAGTGTTCGTTGGAGGACTGGGAAGGCCTTCCAGAGGTACCCTGCACTGGACAATGAGGCTTGTGTTTGATCAACAAGGGATTGACCTGGAGTCATTAGAATATGCCTAAAAGCTGTCTGAGACTCTGATCCTTGTCTGCTTCACAAGCTAACATCCTGACTTCCCACAATTAAAAATAATGTATGACGCTGACCAGGTAGCTAAATATTGATGCTTGATTGTGGGTCTGTAGATTGAAAATGCATCTTGGGTTTTGGCTCAAAGTGTTGGTTTCAAAACAACAATCACAATTAAAAAAGGAAAGAAAGTAAGTAAAAAATAAGTGCAGTCTACAAGTGACTCATATTGAATAAAATGTCTTTCCTTTGAGGTGACTGAATCCTTCAGGCATCAGGATTGCTGTTTCATTTCCCGAGAGAAGTAAATTGCCAATCAGTGTCCTGGCGCCAGATTTCTCCCCGTGCATATAGACACAGGGATTTATAACTTTTCTTACCATCTCCTAAATCATATTGTTCCCATCTCTGCGCAGACCTTACTCAACACTTTATGAGAATGGAAAGTAAATATTGACATGTCTTTTCAGTGTCTTGAGCATTAGCAAATATATATTTGTGTGTGTATATATGTATACTTATGATTTCTGTATAATATGAAGCCAATTTTAAAGGAAAAGTGACAGGCAAAGTGGTCAGAAGTTTATTAAAATAATAACTGAGTCAAAATAATGACTGGGTCTTATTACTTTATAGTCACATACTTCTCAAAAACAACTTTCTAAGACATTAAGCTGCTTTGCTGATAAGTTGCGCCTAGCTCCAATGTATCAAGAATCCTTTTATGTTTAGAGTGTGTGCTCTTTATTGTGCCCATGGTCCTCTGCTGAATCCACTCTCAGTGGACATGTCTTCACAAGCCGCTTTGCTTAAGACCAACCTAGTATCCCATTCTGCACATCACCTTGTGAATGGTGATGCGTCTTAATTAGTACTTTATGGTGCAAGAAGGGACCTTGAGAGGCTATTTAATCTCAAATCTTGTCTTTAGAGAGGGTCAGAACTCAACTCTGTCAAAAAGGTAATGAACTAACTTTCAAAAGCATCCAGAGAAAATAATTTTGCAGCTTTCCTTATTAACCTTCTTAGTGTTGTTAAAGATAATAACCTTAACTGACAGAAAGTGTCTCTAATTACTATTCTAATACGTTCCTTGTGCTCCAGTCTAAATCCTTAGGAGCCCAGAAGGGATGGATGGCTAGCTGATCCTCTTTATATTCTGAAGGAACTTCTAAACTGCCCACTTACTTCTTTTGTCCTACTACCTAGTCATTTCCTCATTGATCTTCAAGCACAGCTTTGTTGTTGGGTTGGGTTTCTTGGATTTTTTTTTTTTTTTTGAATCTCCATTTCTCAGAATGTAAGTTGAACACAGAGGATATGAGCTATTGTTATTCTTGTTAGGTATTGTCCAGTTGGTGCCACATCACAGTGACCCTGTGCACACAGAGTGAAGCACTGCCCAATCCTCCGCTGTCCTCACAATTGTTGTTATATTTGAGCCCATTGTTGCTGCCACTGTGCAAATCCATCTTTTTGAGGATTTTCCTTGTTTTTTGTTGACCCTCCACTTTACCAAATATGATGTAATTCTCCAGGGATTGATCCCTCCTGATAACATGTCCAAAGTACAAGAGACAAAGTCTCACCATACCTGCTTCTAAGGAGCACTCTGGCTGTACTTCATCAAAGACGAAATTTGTTTGTTCTTTTGGCAGTCCATGATACTTGTCAATATTCTTGTTCAACACCATATTTAAAAGGCACAAATTCTTCTTTGGTCTTACTTATTCCTTGTCCCGTAAAGATTTACAGCCTCAGAAACCATATACAGGGTCGCTATGAGTCAGAACCAACTCCACAGCACATAACCACCACCACCACCACCATTCCTTGTCCAACTTTCACATGCATATGAGATGACTGAAAATACCATGGCTTGGGTCAGACACTGTTTAGTCCTTAAACTGACTTCTTTGCTCTTGAACACTTTAAAGAGGTCTTGTACAGCAGATTTGCCTAATGGAATACATCATTTTATTGCTTGAGTACAGCTTCCATGAGTGTTGATTGTGGATCCAAGCAAAATGTAGTCTCTGACAGCCTCTATCTTTTCTCCATTTATCATGATGTTATTTATTGGTCCAGTGGTAAGAATTTTTATTTTCTTGACTTTGAAGTGTAATCTACACTGAATGCTATATAGTCTTTGATATTAATCAGGATATATTTTAAGTTCCCTTCCCTTTCAGCAAGCAAGGTTGTATCACCTGCATATCATGTTAATGAGTCTTCCTCCAATTCAGATCTTCTTCTATAAACTATAATTCAGTTTCTTGAATTAACTGCTCACCATGCAGATTGAATGTTGTTGTTGTTAAGTACCACTGTGTTCCAACTCATAGCGACCCTAAAAAGGGTTCTCAAGGAGTGACTGGTGGATTTGAACTACCCACCTTTTGGTTAGCAGTCCAGTTCTTATCCTACAGCACCACACCAGGACTCCAGAGATTGAATGTTGTTGTTAAGTGCTGTCGAGTCAATTCTGACCCATAGCGACCCTGTATAGCGTTTCCGAGGAGCAGCTGGTGAGCTTGAACTGCCAACCTTGCAGTTCAAACGGCTTTGCAATCTGGCGCATTAACCCACAGCACCACACCAGGACTCCAGAGATTGAACAAGTATGGGGAAATACAAGCTAGAAAGCATAAAAACCTGATCCCGTTTTTGTCCAAGTGCAGAATACAGTCAGCATTCCAAACTCCATGAAGAGTTCTTCCAGCTCCCAAGAACTAAAAGTGGCACATGTTTTTACTGGGATGGAGCATGAATAAAGTTGTTGTCATCTTCCCTCCTTTTCAGACTTGTTTTCTCCCATTTTCTAGCTCACCAAGATGTGACTAAAGATGTGGCCTGGAATATAACCTTTTTCACCTTAAAATAAACTATCAGTCAGGGTCTCACAGGGAAAGAAATAGATTACACACAGACTCAAAAGAAGGTAATTTGAGGAACATGTAACAAAGACACATTTTACAAAGGTGGAGCAAGGTGAATGGTACTACAAGTAGTTAGTAGTAGAGGATCTGTTCCCACCCCCATGCCTGAGCATGAGGAAAGCTGAACGAAGACACTGAGGGCACTTTGTAGAGAGAGTTACCTGACGGGGGATGACACTGAGGACCTTCAGTTCCACAACCCACTCCTGCCCTCATCGGCCAATCCCAACAGGAAATGGAGGGCAAGGGGACCTAATGCTTTATTCCTTCAGCCAACCTCCCAGGGCCCAGACAAGGGCAGGGAGTGGAGGGGGGAGTAGGGGAGCAAATGAAAGGTTTGTGGCACAGATGGTGAAAAGATATTTGACTGCTTATCAAAATTGAAATGTGGGGTGTCTTTTCGGCTTTGTTTCTGTTTTGTTGGGAAAGTGTTTTTATTTCAACAGTGTGTTTGTAGAAGAAACAGCTAAGTATTTGTGGAGGTGAATCTACAGTTTTGTTTTGATTTGCTGAGGTCATTGAACATAACTTATCCTGATACAATCAAGAATCAATAGCTGAATACGGACTGGAGGTTGCTATTGATTTGGGGGAATGCCATTCTCTGGTGCATTATCTCAAGACTTAATGCTTCTCCCATCAAGGGCTGGAACAAGCCTCAGACCTTTCTGCAAAGTTTGTTGCATGAGCGTTAATTATTCAGATATAGTGGAAAGGGTGATTCCTTTCCAGTCCTTGATTTCAGTATCTTCATGAATCTGACCTTTCCTTAACTGGGAGACAAACACAAACTTGTTTTATATTAGAGACAGGTGGTCAGATTTTTTTTTCTCCTGGTTCTACCTTTGGAGCACATAATAATGTCTTTCTGCCTCTATTTTTTATAAGAATGGTAGCAATGCATTTCGGAAGTCTGACATCATTTAAAGAATGAGAAGCTGGCATAAGGTTATTCTTATCCCTGTGCTATTTTTATTCACAGACATAGTGATACAGAAATTTTTAGAAATCAAATTGTTTCTCAGGATCACCTTTCTACCTACAGGAGATCAGCCACTTGTATTGTTACAAATTGTTAAGAAACAACTAGTAAAAACTGGCAGGCATTGAATAAAGTAACACGTTGTTTATCTTTAGATAACTGTGGCCTTGCGGTATACAAACATTTTCTATCGCCCGTTTCTGTATCTGACTTGAGCTGAATATCTCTGGTTAAATATATCCTGAAGAGCAGAAATAGAATACTATTTTTTTCTTATTGAAAGAAAAATGGGGGAAAAAAAGAGAAGATCTCCCTATTCTATCTGTATGACTTTCACTGTGAAACATAAAAAACCACTTCTAACTTTCTCTAGTATGGAGAAAATGCAAAAGAAGATTCCCAAGACGTTTTATCTTAATTGTTTGAAATTTGGTTAAACTTCTTAAATAAAGAGCGAGTTTCTTTCCATCTGTCAGCATTTCACCAAGTATGGCTGTGTTTGATAATAATGAAATTACTCAGTAAGGACAATGTACTCAGAACAAACTAGTGCTGCTTCCAAAGATGCCTGATTCTCATCTGTTGGCTGCGCAATCATGGGAAATGGCTACACTGACCCTCGATAAAGCAAAAGTAGTTGTTGTTGACTTTGTCACCTCCTTCCCTCTCAAGAACCCATCCCCAAGTGTTCATGACCTTCAGTCTGCCCATAACTATCCAGGGAATACACTTCAGTACTTTTTTATCCCATCAAAATACATTGACCTTGCATCTGAGCTCTCTCAGAATTGTCTTAGCTGACAGGTATTTTCGGGCAATAATGAATTAACTTAATCCATTTCAATCCAGTGACATACTTAAATTTCCTAAAGGCCTCTCAGAAACACTAACATCAAGAAAAGTTGACAATTTGAGGGCAGTTATGCCTTCTGTTCCCTTCAAATCAACTCGCCACAGGATGTATTATTAAACCTGGATGTTCTACTTTGTCTCGCATATATTATCTCTCTCAGGTCTCACAAATGACCTGCTAAATAGGAAAACAATACTTAAAAATGATAAATATTTTATCCAAAGACCCAGTGATTACAGTCAATAATGAACTGTTTGGGGGACTATTGCCTGAGACATTACACAGACTCTACTTATTTTGAAGTGGAAGGAGAGAGGGTTGTGTGTATGTGTATATGTATGTGTGTGTGTGTAAAGAACAGAAACTAAGAGAGAATGGATGGGAAGACCAGGGGAGCACACCGATTTCAGCAATGGTGACAGTCAGCCTCACACAGAACATGTAGGTCTGGCAACAATATACCGGGACTGCAGCCGAGTGAAAGAGGGCCCGCCTTCAGTATGTCCAGGGCCACGCCAACCTGTCACCTCCCTTGATATATTTCTTAACCAAGACCTAATTAAACATCCAAATGTTCACTCCTGTCCTTATTTACAAAATTTAAGAAAAACCTGAATTCAAAGTATGGTCTTTGAAAAGGAGACAAGGGCTTAGAATGTCTCTCAAAACTATTCAAGTAGTTAGAGAGGTCAGAGCACTATTTATATAGCAATATTAATGGACTTTGGAGTCTTGGTGTGGTGCTGTAGGATAAACTCTCAACCACAAGGTCAGTTTGAACTGCAATGTCAGCAGTTCAAACCCACCAGCCACTCCTCGGAAACCCTATACAAGGTCACTGTGGGTCGGAATCAACTTGGCATGTAACAACATTAATGGACTTCATGTATCAAGATGTGCTAAGCTATGTTAATAGTAATCAACACCAGAATCTCAGTGGTCTGCAATGACAAGAATTTGTTATTGGCTCATGTTGCATGTCCATTATGGGTGATCGGGGTCTGCCAGCATCATCCTCACTCTAGGATTCAGACTGGTGAACAGTATCTGGACGCTTGCCGGTCCCAACAGCAGAGGGAAGGAGAAGCCTGAAGGATCTGGTGCTGTAATTCAGCGGTCTACCTCCGATGTGATTCACTCTACTCCACTCCCAACAAACTGACCAGAACATGTTGCATGCCCTATGCAATCAAACAAGAATCAGGAAGCATAGTCCTGCCATGGCCTACGAGGGAGAGAACAAGAACAGTTTGTGAACAACCATAATGCCAGCTATGCTGTCTAATTATGTCTGGCTGTCCGTGAGGAGAAGACTCATGGTTTCTTCCCATGTGGCCCACGGGCTCACACTGAAGACAGATACATCAACTGGCTACTGCAATAACATTGAATCATGTCAATGATAAAGCATGCAGGAAGCATGTATGAAGGCAATCCTAACTCAGTCTTGAAGAGTTTCAAGAAGGCTTTAGAGGAATTCATATTTATAATGTGACCTGAAGGATTAATACATGTTAATTGGGCAAAGACAAGGGTGGCGTTTAGTGTTCCTGGCAGAGGGAGCATAATATGCAAAAATCAAACACTGTGTTCTTGCGGAGTTTTTTAGAGAATTTAATTAACCTGTCATTCTCTTAAATGATTATTTGCTTAGCATGTTACTTATATTATCTGTGCTTAAATATACTTTGTTGTTGTTGGTAAGTCCTGTTGAGTCTGTTCTGACACATAGTGAGCCTAAGAGTTGTAAATCTTTGCAGGAGCAGAAAGCTGGTGGGCTTGAACCACCGACCTTGTGGTACGCACAATCCAGTGCTTATCCTACAGAGCCATCGTGCTCCCCAAATATACTTTAATTTGTGTTTATTTAATGATGACGGAGACCTGGTGTGACACTGTAGGTTAATATGCTAGACTGCAAGGTTGGTTTGAACTGAAAGGTTGGTGGTTCAAGTTTACCAGCTGCTCTTTGGAAACTCTATATGGGTCATTATGTGTCAGAACTGACTCCATGGCACTTAACAACAACAATAACAATTTATAAGTAGGCTGCTAATCACAGGTTGGCTGTTCAAACCCACTAGCTCCTCCTCAGAAACCCTACACAGGGTCACTATGAGTCGGAACAACTTGATTCGTGGTTCAAACTCACCAACCACTCCTCAGAAACCCTGTACATCATTACTATAGGAGTCAGAACTGACTCAACAGTACTTACCAACAAACAACAACAGCCATCTATGGGAAGACCCTGAGTAAGGCAAACAGATTACATGCTTGGTTGCTAGCCAAAAGGTTGGCTATTTGAGTTCATCGAGAGGCTTCTCAGAAGAAAGATCTAGTGTTTTCCTTCCCAAAGACTAGCCATTGAAAACCGTGCAGAGCACAGAGTTCTAAACTGACACCTGTGGGGTTGCCATGCATCAGAACTGCCTTTATCGCGGCTGGGTTTTCTTCTTCTTTCTTGCTATCCACAAAAGGAAACGTAGACAATGCACACCATGTTTCAATCTGTGAGCTCCTATAAGCAAGTTCAGTCTGATAGAATAACAATTTACAGTAAAAAGAAGAAGGTGGGAGACGAGGAAGAGGAAAGAGGAGGTAGCAAAGGGCAGTGAAACGATTTCAAAACCCAATACAAAGAATGAGCCCTAATGTAAAGGATGGACTTTGTTGTTGTAGTTAAGTGCCTTCGATTCAGGTTCGACTCATAGCAACCCTGTATAGGATTTCTGAGGAGGTTGTTGGGTTTAAACTTCTGACCTGATGGTTAGCCATCCAGTGGTTACCCTATAGCACCAAGCCAGAGATTTAGTTAATACTAATGTAATAATATTACATCATTCATTGTAACTAATGAAAGATGTTAATAATAGAAGACACTATATGAAAGGTAGTAGGGAGTATAGAGGAACTGCTTGTCATTTTTTGGAAATATAAAACTGCTCTAAAAATGTAAAGTAACAATTAAATTGTACAAACCCTTTGGGTATGAAACAGTCAAATGGCGACAGGAGACAAGTGAGTGAAAGTTCTGGAGAAGGACTGATTATTACCTGGTTTTCTAAATCTGGAGTCAAAGTCTCTTCATGGGGATATTATACCTGACATGGCAGAGGCCTGAAAATTGTGGGATTTCTTGACCATAACTACATCACAGGATCCTTGTGAAACCACTTACACCTGGGGGTTCCACCCTGGGGTCTTGTTTGTCTGTTTACATGAAAGTATTTGGCGTGGCCTGGTCAGGACCTTGCACCTGCTAGTGTATGTTTTGAGTAGCTTTCAAAGAACTCTTTAGTTTATTTAAAGAAAAAAAACACAAATCAAAATAAATAAGTAAATAAAAATAAAAATGTAAAGTGTATCCAAAGGAAAAAGAAAAAAGAAGGACATTTTTACAGACGTGTCAAGTGCTATACTGGACTGTATCGCCCACCCCCAGTTTTGCTGGTGGGATTGGTGTCAAGGTTTTACTTACTGGCTTCTGTTTCAGGGACAGTTTCTTACCCTCTACTATCCTTGGCTATGCATTTTATTTTAAAAATACTTGGCCAAGGGGCTGAACTCAGAAAGTCAAACTCTTCCGTGTACTCCTCCTGAACCTGAATTAACATGTAATTAAGTCATGTGGTATTCTTCTATAATAATAATATAACAGTAACTCATTTATTGACTACTACTACATGCCAAAGATGGTGGTAAAAGCTTAGCCTACATCATAGCCACTATTTAATTTTCATAAATAGTCTAATGTTTAATAATCACATGGTCAGAAAATTATTCATTATGATTTACTTCATATTCACAACAAACTCAATGGTGAATATTATTGTTTTTTTATGTTTGCTTTCTTTTTTACAAATAAGAAAAATGAGGTTTATAGATGGATATAAATTGACAAGTTCATAAATTGTTGTTGTGAAGTGCCGTTGAGTCAGTTCTGACTCATAGCAACCCTGTATAGGGTTTCCGAGAAAAAGCGGCTGGTAAGTTTGAACCGCTGACCTTGTGATTCAAACCAACCTTGAGGTCAAGTGCTTATCCTACAGCACCACACCAGGACTCTGTTCATAAATCAGGGTAAGTTTTTTTCCCTGCCACTCAATAGATAGGAATGTATTTCTCAAATGTTACATGGAAATAGTCAGAATATGAAATCTGAAATTTGTGACAAGCATCAGTATTCATTTTCGCTGCTGCTGTGCCACCTGAAATAATGTCATATAGTTGTTGTTTGGTGCCATTGAGTCGGTACCGACTCATAGTGACCTTATGCGCAGCAGAATGAAACACTGCCCGATCCTGGGCCAACTTCACTACTGTTGCCACGCTTGAGTCCATCGATGTTGCCACTTGGCCAGTCCGTCTTGTTGGGGGTCTTCCTCTTTTTCTCTGACCCTCCACCTTACCAAACATGATATCCTTCTCCAGTGACTGGTCCCTCCTGATAATAGTATTGGGCAATACATGGAATATTCTACCTAACCACAGTTTGGACTCCATTTGATTTTACCCGTGAGTTCGGCATAGCTCATAACATCAGCCACTTTCTTAAGGAAGACCTCAGCTCCCCCAAATTTCTGATTCTCTTCTGGAAACAGTGAGACAATGGGGGTCCCTGCTCTACTATTCCCTACATCAAAATTTTCTTGGGCATATTGACCACTGTTGTTGTTAAGTGCTGTCCAGTCGTTTTCAACTCATAGCTATCCTATATAGGGTTTCCAACGAGCAACTGGTGAGTTTTAACCACTGACCTTGTGGTTCAAACTGACCTTGAGGTCCAGTGCTTTAACCCACAGAACCACTATATGACTCCATACTGACCATTGTTACTGTTTTTGTTGTTAAGTATCATCGAGTCAGTCCCGACTCAATAGGGACCTATTGTATAGGGTTTCCAAGGAGTGGCTGATGAGTTTGAACCACTGACCTTTGCATTCCAGTGCTTTAACCCACAGCTCTACACCAGGACTCCATACTGAGCATGAAACCTTATAATTTCCTGATCTTTAAAATACACAGGATCATGACATTCTTCTCACCACAAATCTTTTCTATTAATCTATGATGTTTCTTTTACTGTAAAAATACTTTAATGATTGAACGCTTACTGGTTTGGTTTATCGTGTAGCTGGGGTTTCCCCATCATAATACAGTTTTGTTTTGTTTTGTTTGTTTAATCTAAATTGCCCCTTAATTTTCTATCTGCTTAAAGTCATTCTAAACGTCCTCCTACAGATTTCATTTTATTTGAAAAGTAGAAAGAAGCTATAGGGCTTGAGTGTTAAAGACTTCCCTCTTTTGCTCTCGCTCAGTCATATTATACCAGGGAGAAGTGAGGAGTGGGTGGTGGCAGCTGGCATCTGTAGTACTTTAGTAGCTCTAAAAAAAAAAAAGAAGAAAGAAAAAGAAAAACCAATTCCAATTGCAAAACAATGAGCCAAAAAGACAAAAGGAAAACCCTAGGAAAAGGAATTTTCTTCGAATATATAACAGGGGTGGAGGATTAAAACAAACCCATTAAAAAAACAGCCAATGTTTCCCATCTGTGTTCTGGAGAAAACATTCCAAAGCTCTGAAGCAGTCAAGATGGTTGCCCTTGATATCTAAGAATAATGGTGTCCAGGCCAATTGATGACCAAGGCTGGATTACTCATCCATTTTCTATTCCTGCACACTCCACTTTGGCCTTGAGAAAGTGTACTCTAAGTCACATTTGTTTTTAAGTAGATTTATACTATCTTCTTTAGAAATGAGCTTTTAATCATTTTGCCTCCAAACACCAGTAAGTTCTGATTCTTTGAGTTATACCCATTTTGATGTGTAAAAGGAGATCCATTACCTTCCTGAATGACTCAGACTCAGGGAGGAGGTATGTCAGAACCAGAGAACGGGAGATGCTTACCTTACATGGATGCCATTCATTCTTGTTTCCATTTTTGATTCTTCTGTGGAGAATACCTCTCTGAATCTTGTTGTTGTTGTTAGTTGTCATCAAATCAGCTCCAATTCATGGTGACCCTGTGTAGGACAGAAGGAACGTTGCCTGGTCCTGTATTGTCTTTACCATTGTTGGTCAGCTCAAGTCTGTGGTTGCAGCCACTCCTGTTTCAGTACCTTCCTACCCAGTGAACGCATCCTCCAGCACTTATTGGACCATGTTCTGCTGTGATCTGTAAGGTTTTCACTGGTTAATTTTTACAAGTAGATCACCATCCCTTTCTTCTTAGTCTGTCATAGCCTGGAAGCTCTGTTGAAACCTGTCCACCATGGGTGACTCTGCTGATGTTGGAAATATCGATTGTATAGCTTTCAGCATTATAGCAATATGCACACAAGTCACCACAGTGTGACAAACTGACAGATGGGCAGTGGCTGCGGATTTTAACTCTTACGCTTTTGCTATAATTCTTTACCTAACAATCCTTTTTCTCGATTTCCATCGAAGCATGTTGTCTTAGTTATCTAAGGCTGCTGTGATAAAATTGCCTCCCGTGAATGGATTTAACAAACTGACATTTATTCTCTGAGAGTTCAGAGAGGCTCAAAGTCCAAATACAGGGAGCTGGTTCTAGAGGACGGCTTTCTCTCTGTGGACACTGAAGAAAGCTGCTTGTCTCCTTTTAGCATCTGTAGGCCCAGCGTTCCTTGGAGAGCTCCATGTGTCTGTGTCTTGGCATCAGTCTTCCCCTGGATCTAGGGGCTTGACAGGACAGGGAGTCCAGGTCCAAAGGCTCTTCTTCCTTTGGTGGCAGTAGGCCCCTCTGCTTTCTACTCACTTCTCTTTCCTTTTATCTCCGGTAAGAGAAAAAGTATTGCAGGCCACACCCCTGAAAAATTCCCCTTACAGCCCATCAGGGTAGTGACAGGGTTAAGGGCTTCGCATCCCACTCTTTAGCCTCTTACTGTTAATCACATAAATTCATATCATGGGGAATCATCACATAACTGCCACATCACATCATTACATAACTGACAAGCCATAGAAAGGCATGGCCCAGCCAAGTTGACATGCATTTTGGAGGGGACACAACCCAATTAATGACACATGACTTTCTCAATTTCTTTAAATTCATCTCAGAATTAATATTCCTTTCAAAAAGCCTTTTCTAGCCATACCTTCTCCTTCTGAAGCTCTAAGAGTCATAATTAATTGTTCCTCCCCAATATGCTCCCATCATACGATATACAAGCTCTCCTATATATCATATGTATATACAAGCTCTCTCTCCTTCATCCCATTGTAAAGCACTCAGTTATTTGTGGTGTCTGTCTCCCTTGTTCAGTCATGGGGCATGTTCGTCTTGGGCATCAGCCACAATAAATTGAACATAGAAAGAGTTGAAAAAGATTAGATGAGTGAATAAGCCTAAATTAGGGTCAATCACTCAATAAACGTACATTGAGCACCTCCTACTCTGTGCCAAGGTCCACCCTAAATACTATAAATCGTCAGCTAAACTGAATAATATTTATTATAAATGTCTCATAATTTTCATCAATTGCTGGTGCCTTGTTCTTTGCCAATTCCTTCAGTGCACCTTGGACTTCTTCCTTCAGTATCACTGGCTCTTGATCAT
>NW_006408554.1:3695178-3773483 GCF_000296735.1 Chrysochloris asiatica | reverse complement strand
GCATTAACCCACAGAGCTATAGCAGGACTCTTCTGCTACCGATGGTAAAAAGCAACCCTAAAGGGGGAGACACATCAGCATCTCAGCTTGGGCGGGCCTGTGCCAGGGGGCTGGCCTGGGCCTCAGTGGGTGGGCCTAGGCCTTGGGCGGGCCTGAGCCTCAGAGGCTGGGCAGAGGGCTGGCCTAGGCTGAGGCAGTGGAGGGCAGGGGGTTAGTGGCAGCAGGCAGGTGGCGTCTGTGTCTGATGATATCAAAAATGCCTCTCTCTGTACCATGGGCACCCTGAATTGCCTGATATCCACGCTGATATCGCTTACTATGGCAAGGAGGTCCCTTTGGGAAGGGCTATTTTAGCTCCTGTGGCTTTGCTTGCTCCTCTCTTCTAGAAGCGCCTCCTTTCTGAATGGGTCTGCTCCAGCACCACCCCCCTGCCCCCCCCCCCCCTAAGCTCTGCAGGGGGTGGACGCAATCGCCAGAGCAGGAGCCCAGTGCAGGCAGGCGAAAACTCAAAATGCCTGTAATTCCTCAGCAGTTTGATCTTTTAAAAAAGCAAGTTCAGAATGTTGAAGCCTAAAGTCTTATGTTTGGTCAAAGGCTGTCTGTCTACTAGGTGGGGGACTCCTTCGTGCGATACCACCCCCTGTTTTCTCTGGAGCCCGCCTACCTGTGCTGCCGGGTCAGGGAAACGCCGGAAGCCCCCATCTTCTTTTGATGCTTTCTGCATCGTTCAATAATTTGCCCAGATAACCTTTCAATAACGAAAGTCGAGGCTTAAATTTTTTCTTCAGTTCCCCCAGTTTGACAAATGCTGAGTGTGTTCTTCCTTTTTGGTTTTCTGATTCCAAATCATTGCACATTTTGTCGTAATATTTGGCTTTATCTTCTCGAGCTGATCTTTGAAATTTTCTGTCCAGTGCTTGGACCTCCTCATTTCTTCTATTTGCTTTAGTATCTCTACTCTGGAGAGCAAGTTTCAGTGTCTCTTCTAGCATCCATTTTGACCTTTTCCTTCTTTCTTGTCTTCTCAATGACTGTGCTTTCTTCATGTTGATGTTCTTGATGTCATCCCACAACTCTTCTGGTCTTTAGTCTTCAGTATTTAACATATCAAATCTGTTCTTCAGATGATGTCTAAATTCAGGTGGGATATATTCAAGGTCATATTTTGGCTCTCATGGACTTGTTTTCATTTTCTTCAATGTAAAGAAAACAAAAATCCTCACCACTGGACCAATAAACAACATTCTTATCAATGGAGAAAAAATTGAAGTTGTGAAGGACTGCATTCTTCTTGGATCACCTATCAACACTCACAGAAGCAAATGTTAAGAAATCAAATGACATATTGCACTAGACAAATCTGTTGCACAAGACCTTTTGAAAGTGTTGAAGAGCAAAGATGTCAGCTTGAGGACTAATGTGCACCTGACCCAAGCCATGGTATTTTCAATAACCTCATATGCATGCAAAAGTTGAACAGTGAATGAGGAAGATTGTAGAAGAATTGATGCATTTGAGTTATGGTATTGGAGGAGAATATTGAAAGTGCTATGGACTGCCAAAAGAACCAACAGATCTGTGTCAGAAGAAGTGCAGCCAGAGTGTTCCTTGGAGGCCAAGATGGTCAGACTTCATCTCTCATACTTCGTACGTATTGTGAGGAGGGTACCAGTCACTGGAGAAAGATATCATGTTTGGTAAGGTGGAGGGTCAGAGAAAAAAAGGAAGACTCCAACGAGATGGCTTGTCCAAGTGGCAGCATCAGTGGACTCAAGCGTGGTAACAGTAGTAAGGTTGGCCCAGAATCGGGCAGTGTTTTGTTTTGCTGTGCATAAGGTGGCTAGGAGTCAGTACCGACCCAATGGCACCTAACAACATGATTTGCTCAAGATTTCTTTCTTCTATTTCTGTTAAATCTTTACCTCTTGTTTTATATTACAGAAATAGATGAAAAGTAGTTGAGAAAACCCTTTTATAAAGTGTATAAATTTCTTCTGAGCTTGCCCTCAGATTCATAAAGAATCCCATTTTAGATTCCTACAGTGGCCTGTATCAGGTCTAAGGCATACTACATATTCTGGGATTTGTCATCTCTGCTGATGAACTCTGCAGGTCCACACACCTTGCTATGCTCTCTCCCTCCCCTCCAGCTGCCCTGTCTTCATTCCTTGGGGTTTCCCATCCATCACTGGGACATCAGTGCTTCCTCCTGTCCAGGGTCTTTGCCCACACAGTAGCCTCTGCTAAGAATGCTCTTTGCAGGCTAAATATTACTGACCTCTCACTGTACCTGTCCTATGTCATACTTTTCACAGTTGTAGCCCATGGAATCATTGAATTACTGTCTATATGTCTGCCTCCCATTAGACTACAATTTTATAGTGTCGAGATCTGTGTCTTTTTGTCCACCCCAGTACAGTTCCTGAAACACAGTATTGTTGTTAGGTGCCAGTGAGTCAGATCTGACGCATAGCAACCCTATGCACAACAGAACGAAATGCTGCCCAGTTCTTTGCCATCCTCACAATTGTTACACTGGAGCCCATTTTTGCTGCCACTGTGCCAGTCAGGTTCATTGGGGGTCATCCACTATACGCTCGCTGACATTCCGCTTTACAAGCATGATGTCCTTCTCCACGGACTGGGTTCTCCTGATCATATGTCCTAAGTATGAGAGATGAAATCTGGTCATCATGGCTTCCAAGGAGCATTCTGGGTGTACTTACTCCAGCACAGATTTGTTTGTTCTTCCGATAGTCCATGATACCTTTAATATTCTCCAATACCATCACTCAAATGAATTAATTCTTCTACGGTCTTCCTTAAGGAGCTCTGGTAGTTACAAATTGGGCTGCGAGCCGCAAGGTCAGCAGTTCGAAACTACCAGCTGTTCCGTGGGAAAAAGATGAGACTTTCTGCTCCCGTAAAGATTTACAGCCTCAGAAACCCTGTACAGGGTTGCTGTGAGGTGGAACCGACTTCATGGCAAACAACAACAATGGTCTTCCTTATTCCTTTTCCAACTTTCACATGCATATGAGGCATTTGAATATATCTTGGAGATTCATTGAATATATCTTCTGGTCTTGGGTCAGGCACACATTAGTTCTAAAACTGACACCTCTGCTCTTGAAAGCTTTAAAGAAGTCTTGTGCAGCAGAATTGCCTAATGCAATATGTCGCCTGATTTCTCAACTTCTGCTTCATTTGTTGATACTGAATCCAAGCAAAATGAAGTCTTGGACAGCTTCAGTGTTTTCTCCATTTATCATGGTGTTATTTATTGGTCCAGTGGTCAGGAGTTTTGTTTTATTTACATTGAAGTGCAAGCTATACTGAATGCTATGGTCTTTGGTTTTCATAAATAAGTATTTTAAGTTCTCTTGGCTTTCAGCACACAAGGTTGTATTGTCTGCATATTGCAGGCTGTTAATGAGTCTTTCTTCAATCCTGATGTCATGCTCTTCTTCATATAATGCAGATTCTTGGATTATTTGCTCAGTGTTCAGACTAAACAACTATGGTGAAAGAATACAACCATGGCATAAACCTTTCCTGATTTTAAACCATTCAGTGTCCCTTTGTGCTGTTTGAATGCCTGCCTCTTGGTCTATGCACAGGTTCCTCAGGAGCACAGTGAAGTGTTCTAGAATACCCATTCTTTGCAATGTTATCCATAATTTACCACACAGTCAAAATCCTTTGCATAGTCAATAAAGCACAAATAAACATCTTTGTGGTATTCTTTTCTTTCATCCAAAATCCACCTGATGTCAGATTATATCCTCATTGCACTTCTTCATTTGGATCTGGTTTGAAGGTTTGACACTTCCCTGTCAATGTACTGTTGCAGCTGTTTTTGAATTATCTCTAGCAAAATTTTACTTTCATGTGATATTAATGATAATGTCCAATGATTTCTGCTTTCATGGGGTCACTTTGGAATGGACACAAATATGGATCTCTATTTGTCGGGAACTGGCTTCGACATAGGGGTTCGGTTCTCGAGGAGGAGATACCTGGCGGCAGCAGAGATAGCAAAAGAATACACAGACAGACAGAAGAAGGGGGCAATGAGGCACCCCAAAGCCATGGTGGATACATCACTGGGGGGCAGGCTTGGGACTACAGGCATCGTGGCCTCTGCAGGCAGCAACTCACTGCCCTGCAATCTTTACTCCATGCCCTCCATCTTGTAATGCACACTTGTAATCCTGGGAAAGGATTAGGGAGGATGGTTTTTTTGTCTGTAGAACAAAGAACTGTGAAGTAGCTAAGATTTTTTAGTTAATCCTTTGGAGGAAGGCTTGACCTTGCAACCTTTAGTCTTCGGCTTTAGGAAAATATCATTTATCTGTGGATTATCAAGGGCTCCATGTATTAAATTAATAAATATAACTGAACACTAAGATGAAAAACAATTTGCTATTGACTGCCAGTGGCCTCATTTGTTACACTCGGGCCTATAGGGCCTCGAACCTCTGACCAGGCCTACACGGTCTGAAACAGATCTCTTCCAGTCAGTTGGCCAGGTAGCTGTTATCCAAATTTCTTGACAAAGATGAGTGAGTGCCTCCAGTTCTGCATCAGTTTGTTGAAAGATTTCAATTTGTATTCCATCAATTCCCAGAGCCTTGCTTTGCCAATTCAGTTACTTTAGTGCACCTTGTACTTCTTCATTCAGTATCATTGGCTCTTTATCATGCGCTACCTCTTAAAATGGTTGAACCGCAACCATTTTTTTGTACAGTGACTCTATCTTCTTTTGAGTCTTTCTGCATCATTCGATATTTTGCTCATAGAATCCTTAAAATATTTATTGCAAGTCGTAGCTTAATTTCTTTCATCAGTTCTTTCCATTTGAGAAATGCTGAGCATGTTACATCTTCCCTTTTGGTTTTCTAATTCCAGGTATTTACAAATTTCGTGATAATACTTGGCATTGTCTTCTCAATCTGCCCTTTGAAATTTTCTGTTCAGCTCTTTTACCTCCTCATTACTTCCATTTGCTTGAACATCTCTACCCTGGATAGCAAGTTTCAGAGTCTCTTCTGACAATCATTTTGATCTTTTCCTCCTTTCTTGTCTTCTTAATGACCTTTTGCTTTTTTCTTGTATGATGTTCTTGATGTCATACCACAACTCTTCTGGTCTTCGGGCATTAGTGTTTAATGCATCAGTTCTGTTTGTGAGTTGATCAGTAAATGAAGGTGGGATATAGCCAAGGTCTTATTTTGACTCTCATAGACACATTTTGATTGTCTTTAGCTTCAGCCTGCACTTACATATGAGCAAACGATGGTCTTTTCTACAGTCTGTGCCTGGCCTTGTTTTGGCTGATGATATGGAGCTTTTTCCACCGTCTCTTTCCACAGATGTAGTCAATTTGATTTCTGTGTATTCCATCTGGTGAGGTCCATATATATATAGTCATTTTTTATGTTGTTTAAAAAAAGGAATCTGAAATAAATCAGTCATTCGTCTTGTAAAATTCTATCATGCAATCTCCAGCATTTTTTCTATCACCAAGGCCATATTTTCCAACTGATCCTTCCTCTTTATTTCCAACCTTAGCATTCTCATAACCAGTAATTATCAATACATCTTGAGTGCATATTTGATCATTTTCAGATTGAAGAAGTTGGTAAAATTCTTCAATTTCATCTTCACTGGCTTTGGTGGTCACTTCATAAATTTGAATAATAGTTGTATTAACTGGTCTTTCTTGTAGGCATATAGATATTATCCTATCACAGGCAGCATTATACTTCAAGATAGATCTTGAAATGTTCTGCTTTTTGATGATGAATTCCTCTTCAGTTCCACATTCCCAGCATAGTAAACGATATGATTGTCAGATTCAAAATGGCCAATACCTGTCCATTTAGCTCACTAATGCCTTCCAACCTGAGGTGCTCATCTTCCTGCACTTTATCTGGTAATATTCTGATGCTAGTCATAATATTTCAATATTCAATAATCTGGTGTTTTCTGACAGTGTTCCACTGGTACTCATACGATTTTCAATGGCTAAATATTCAGGAGCTCTGGTAGCCTAGTGGTTACGAATTTGGCTGCGAACCACAAGGTCAGCAGTTTGAAACTACCAGCTGTTCCATGGGAGAAAGCTGAGGCTTTCTGCTCCTGGAGAGATTTACAGCCTTGAAAACCCTGTACAGGGTCGCTATGAGTCGGAACCGATTCCATGGCACATTACCACCACCACTGAATATTTAGATGTAGTCAGACTCTCCTTCTTCCTAATCTGTCTTGGTCTGTAAACTCAGCTAAAGCCTGTCTACCATGGGTAACTCTGCTGGTATTTAAAATCCTAGTGGCATAGTTTCCAGCATCACAGCAACACACAAGCCACCACAGTACAACAAATTGACAGATGAGTCATGGATTGAGTTGCAATAGACACTTTAAAGCAGACCTTGTTCTAGATGCTTATTTAAGAACAGTTAGGAAGTCAAATTAAATGAGCTTGCCAGGATATCTGTTGACAGCTTTTACTTAGTTTAATACAAAATGATTAATTAACAAATTCAACTAGCTAATTTAGTAAGTACAGTAAAGAAGGCCAGATATACATATGTTATTAATGTTATATTCACAGCCTCCTAATGCAAGTGTCTAGAAAACCTCATTCATTAGTGAGAAATCCCATCTTTTTCTCATCAGTGGCTCCAAAATTAAACTGCTTTTAGATGAGCCGGCTTAATTTCTTCCTTTGACATCAGTGGTATTACAGAATCTTCACATGGAGACTTAGTATTTGCCTGAAAGGGCTGAGAAGCCCTGGATTTGAATACGGTTTAATAATTTGGAATTTTTGCTTTTTAAACCATTTGAATATGAAATGATTGGTTAATTAAATTGGCAATTAGACAAGGAGATGCATTGAAGTGAAAATCCTCTTAAGTTATTTACTCTCCATGCCTTGCTGTCAATAGAGTACCGGAATGATTGTGCTAATGCATGCTGAGAGCACACTTCGCATAAGGTGTTGGTTCATTTGAACAAAAACATTGTATTTATAATAGGGCAGCCCTAGAACTGAAAAACTAAAACACCTTAGTATTTGTTCAAATACCAAGCCCCCAAGGCTTAGGGGACTTTGATAGAGTTCTGTTTTAACAGAGTGATGGAAAAATTGGGCAATGGATGAGATTGGGGTTGAACAACAAGATGAACATCATTAATGTCATTAAACTGTACATGTGAAGAGTGCTGAAATGGCAAATATTTTGTTACATGCTTGATGGTGGTGGTGGTTGTGTGCCTTCAAGTCACTCTCGATGCATAGCAACCCTGTGTAGGGTTTCCAAGGCTGTAAATCTTTATGGGAACAGAAAGCTTCTTCTTTTTTCCCACAAAACTACTGGTAAATTCAAACTGATGACCTTGTGTTTAGCAGTGCAGTTCATAATCCACTACTCTACCAAGGCCCCTTATAACATGATGTTATTGTTCGGTACCATCGAATCAGTTCCAACTCATAACGACCTTATGCAGAACAGAACAAACCACTGCCTGGTCTTGCGCTATCCTCACAATCATTTATAAGCTTGAGTTCATTGCTACTTCCACTGTGGCAATACATCTTTTTGGGGTTGTCTTCTTTTTTGCTGACTCTGCACTTTACTAAGCATGATGTCCTTTTCCGTGGACTACTCCCTCCAGATAATATGTCCAAAGTATGAGAGATGAAGTCTGGCCATCTGGCTTCTAAGGAGCATTCTGGCTGTACTTCTTCCAACACAGATTTGTTTTTTCTTCTGGCAGTCATTTAATATTCTTCTCCAATGCAGTGACTCATACATGTCAATTATTCTACAGTCTTCCTTATTCACTGTCCAACTTTCACATACATATTTAGCTATTGAAGATACTATGGCTTGGATCAGGTGCACCTTAGTCCTCAAACTGACATCTTTTCTCATCAACACTGTAGAGAGGTCTTACTTAACAAATTTGCCTAATGCAATACGTTGTTTGATTTCTCTATTTCTGCTTTCCTGAGTGTTGATAGTGGATCGAAGCAAAATGAAGTTTTGAAGACTTCAATCTTTTCTCCATTCATCATGATGTTATTTATTGGTCCATTGGTGAGCATTTTTGTTTTCCTTATATTGAGGTTGCAACTCATAATGAAGTCTTTGATCTGCTTCAGTAAATATTTTAAGTCCTCTTCTCTTTCAGCAAGCAAGGTTGTATCACCTGCATATCACAGGTTATAAATCAGTCTTCCTCTAATCCTCATGTCATGTGCTTCTTCATATAATCTACATTTTCAGATTATTTGCTCAGCATTCAGATTAAGTATGGTGAAAGAATGCAACCCTGGTACATACCTTTCCTGATTCTGAGCCTTTCAGTGTCACCTTGTTCTGTTTAAATTATTACTTCTTTTCCATATGTAGGTTCCTCAAGAGCACAATTAAGTATTCTAGAATACCCATTCCTCACATTGTTATCCATAACTTGTTGTGATCCACATAGCTAAAATTCTTTTCTTAGTCAAGAAAGTACAGGTAAACATCTCTCTGGTATTCTCTGCTTTCAGTCAAGATCCACATAATGTCAGCAATGATATCCCTCATTCCACGTCCTCATCTGCATCTGACTTGAAGGTCTGGCAGTTCCCAGTCAACTGTTACAGCCATTTTTGAGTTATCTTTAGTTAAATTTTACTTTCATGTGACATTAATGATATTGTCCAATGATTTCCACATTCGACTAGGTCACCTCTCTTTGGAATGGGTACAAACATGGTTCTCTTCCAATCAGTTGGCCAGATAGCTGCTTTCTAAATTACTTATATAGTTACCTTGTGTTTTTTTTTAAAATCCCACTGTCTGAAATGAATTGATTTTTCTAATCATCTTGCTTTCTTCAATGTCCTTTATAAAACCATCACTTATAAAACTCATCAGTATGCCTTCCCTACACCACTTCAGAAATGTTCTGATTATCAGAAAGTGATGGGCACTCTGGTTTCCTTGGAGCCTGAAGCCTTGTGGTACACTGAGATCCAGGGCCTTGGTAACCCATGGATTTTGCCTTCTGCTGTGTTGCTGACTTGGCATCTGAGGTGTCAGTCCCTCCTCAGTCTAGTAGTTAGCGTACCTGTCACACACACTTAGCGCCAAACTCTGCATGGAATTGCTTCCCTCTTTGTCACAACCCAGGAACCCCAAACACCAAAGCCCTAGTAACATTGTCATGTTTTCCAATCCAAGTTTGTTAGACAACCAAGAACAGCTGAATTGCCCATGCAGTCATAGGGCATTCTGAAGCAGATTTCTCTTGTTGGCAATTATCTAAAGAGGCTCGAAGGCTTAGCTGTGACTTGTTAAATGTTTGCATCATGATCATTTCATCGGACAGATGAGGAGTATCTCCTCACTCTGTTTGATCACAATGTTTGCATCCTTCCTTCTTTTCTTTATTCAGGCCTAAGTACCTTTACTTTAAGAGATAGAGTGTCTTATTTTCTGTCCTAATGACTGTGTTTTATGTATATAACACACCCATGTAAATAATGAGCACTTGCATGTATAGCATACATAGTACACGTAGGAAACTAATGCCATAGAGGGTTGTACGATTTGTAAAGTATATATAATATGTGCATTGTTTCTATAAAAATATGATAGTTTCTTGCCTTTTTTACTTGCTCTGCCTCCTTGTCATAGTGTTGTGGCTTCATTTCATAAAACTTGATGGTGCCACGTGTCACTGTGTGCTTTGTGTTTTTATTGTGTACTTGCAGTTCTGTAAATTAAATATGAGTGAGTGGTATGGCCAAGAAAATCAATCTTTAAGCAAATTAATATTTCAATGTCAGCTGTAGAGCTGTTTCTCCTTTTAATGTGTGTCTTGGCTTAGAGATGGAAACTGTGAATGCATCATTTTGGAAGAAGTTGAATCAAAGTGAAGACAATGAAATAAAGCCAAATATGCCATAAGATTTTTAAGTTGAATATTGCAAAAGAGCTAATGCTTTAATTTCTGGTGTCCAAATCTTTTAAGACATACAGCAGCACCTTTATATGATTTATTTTTCTAATAATCTCATTGCCAGACTAAAATATGGATTATCATGCATAGCTGAAGTTACAATAAAATATACACTAGATTTCAATTTCAGATAAACAGTTCTTTTTAGCATAGGCATTATCTCATGCAATATTTGAGATATACTAAAATTTGTGTTGTTTACCTGTAATTCAAATTTAACTGCGTGGTCTGTAATTCCATTTGTTAAATCTGGCAGCACTGCCACAAGTAAAGACAATACCCTTAGATAGTGTAAGTGAGTGGATCTAGCACAATATCATCTCTTTCTTCCTAGTCTGTCTTAATCTGGAAGCTCAGCTGAAACCTGTCCATCATGGGCGACACTGCTGATTTTTAAAATACCCATGGCATAGCTTCCAGCATCACAACAATATGCAAGTCACCACAGTATGACAAAGTGTGTCTGAGCCAAGTCATGGTATTTTCAGTCACCTCATATGCATGCTCAATAATGAATAGAAAGACCTTAGAAGAACATTTGAGTTATGGTGCTGGCAAAGAATATTGAAACATGTTAATTTTTTTAGCTTTAAAAAAATATGTTGTGTATATACACAGTTGTGTCAACTGATGGCATCGCCACATGTATCAGAATAGAATTGTATGCCCTACAGTCTTCTCTATTTACTCTCTCATTGCTGGCTTTTTTTTTTTTTTTTTTTTTTCCTCTCTCACCAGATTGTTCCAAAGTTAAAATGTAGACAAGAAATTAAATATTTTGAAATTTTCAATTCTTCACTGTACTTCAGAACAGAGCATTGGTGAAGTATGCACATACTTTTTATTTTTTATTTTTAATGTTTTGTTGTGAATTATGTGATAGTATACATGGGAGAACATTAGCTTTACATTCATCCGATCATATATCGTTTCATTGCCATGGTTACAATCCCCTCTATGCATCTTCAACCAACCAAAGCCTGCCACCCAGTCATCAGCACACAGCCCCTCTCCCTCTCTGGGTCTAGTGTCCCCAGCCGCTCCATCTCTCCACGTCATCATCTCTGCCTCCATCTCTGGCGTCACTGCTTCTCTGGGTAGGGTCCCGCTCTCTGTTCTTCTCCCTTGATGGTCCCAGGGACCTCCACCCTAAACTGCAAAGTCACCCGCTCCCCTCCTTTTGTTACAAAACACCTACCTTTACGTTTCCAACCCTCACAGTCAATCCTGATAACAATTTTTCACTATTGTATCTTAAGAGTCCTATCCCCATCTCCTTTCATCAGCCCCACCCAGACAGATTGGATACTACTCAGTGGAGATTCTGCCTTCTTCCACACCCTCTGGATCTAGGCTCCCACTTGAAAGCTTGTAAGCCAGTCACTTCTTGCCTTTGTAGCCTTCCCACCCCCTATTTTGGGTAGCCAATGTCCAAGTTGCCTATCCCTGTCTACTCTTTGTATGAAGGGGGTGGGAATGATCCTTGCTGTAAAGGTTTGTTCCCTCTTTTGAGCTACTGCATCCATAGGTATAGGTCAAGTTCATCAAACTGTTTCATATTATTCTTTTTTTCCTCTTCTTTCTTTTTCTAGTTGAGCTCTGATCATCCAGTCATTGAAGCCAGGATAAGTGGGTATTATCTGCAAGTGTGGATACCCTCTCTTCTTATCAGCTGGGCGCTTCACTTTCCAATCAGAGCGTGTATTCCCATTGAGTCTTAGTCTTGGAAGGGGCTTTGCCCTGAGGGGACCCAACCACTTGCCTTGATGTCTCCTGGGCAAGCAACTTGCTTGTTCTTGTAGTAATCAGTCGTACTGCCTATATTCTTTTGTATTTTTCCTGTTGGTCTTTCTTTCAAGAAGTATCTTCTGTTCTAGCTGCTCAAGGCTGGTCTGCTTGTCCTTTGAAGTGGAAATTTCCCATCTCAAAAGATTCTGGATGGGATTCAGGAGTCCACCTATGGTCTTATGTAATGCAGAGGCTCTGCAGGAAGCCCACTTCACTGGGCCCATTATAGCCTCATTTAAAGTATTCCAATCAGTTATAGGCAGAAGACAGACTTACAAGCTTTCTATGGTGATATTTCTGGCTATTCCTTTCTCTCCCGCTCCAGTGTCTATTTTATAATGGTGTGCCAGGGAAACCAAGATTCAAAAGACAACCAAGCATCTTAACATTATTTTCCCCCTTTTCCCCATTCCAACCATGTCTCAATCCCTGTATCCCAGATAATGCACATACTTTTACCTTCATTCTCGTTCCTAATGAAGGATAATTCTGTCATCGTTTGGAAGACTTCTAGGCACTGAGCCAGCTGATGGATTACTAACTATTTAAAAGATAAGGGAAGGTGTTCCCATGATGGACCAACTGAAAGTCCAATAAAAATTCTAAAATGAACTGACACTTAGAGAAATGGCCATTCTCTTTTAATGTTGAGGGCTTCATGCGCTTTCTAGAAGTCAGCTTGACAATGTACACATCTCACTGAAATGAACTGGCCCACTAGAGAATGGCGTCCTGGTGTGGCACTGTGGGCTAATCCTCTGGACTGCAAAGTCAGTTTGAACCATAAGGCCAGTGATTCAAGCTCCACAGTCACTCCCTGGAAACCCTACACAAGGTCATTATGGAATGAAACAAACTTGGGGCACTTAACAGCAACGCTAGAGAAAAGATTAAAAACAAAGACAGCTGAGACTCTTCTTGTTTGCATACTGGGGGCCCCCAACCAAGCTTCCATCCTTCTGGTCAGATTGCAAATTCTTTGGGTATCAGATTGTTTTTACTTTTTGGTATTCATAGCAACTTACATATCATAAGCACTTAGTTATTATTTGGGAGCTAAATTAATTTTGAATTTACCACAGATACAATTTGGTCATACTAAACTAATTTGGTAAAAACAAAAAACAAAAACTAAACCTAAAGTACATATACTTTTATAAAAAAATCCTATTAATTTATGACAAAGAAGAGTTTTATATCCAAAAATATATATGCACATGTTGCTTAAGCCAACATTATTATAATAAAGAAAACATGAAAAAACTTAAATGGCCAACAGTAGAATATTGATTGAATACAATGGAACTTAAGCTAGTTCATGGGAGAATGGAATGACAAGGTAATAGAATTTTCCACAGACCTCCTGAAGCCCTTTTATGAGTGGAGTTAAATCCAGATGTAGATTGTTGTGCAGTCATAAAAATCATGCTCTGTTGGAGAAAGATAAGATTTTCTGTTCTCTTGAAGATTTAAAGCCTTGGAAACCCTATATAGAGTCACTATGAGTTGGAACTGACTTGAAGGCCCTTAACAACAACAACAGAATGTGCTTACGGAGTCCCTGGGGTGCAGATGGTTAATGTGGTTGACTGCTACCTGACATATTGAAGGTTTGAATTCAACCAGAGACTCCTCAGAAGAAAAACTTTGTGATCTGCCTACAGAAAAATAGCCATTGAAGACAATAGAGCACAATTCTACTGTGACACACATGAGGTCACCATGAGTCAGAATTGGCTCGATATAATTGTTTTCTTGTGTTTGTTAATGTGCATACATACATACAAAACACATGTGTTTAAAGCAAAACAATAAGACTAGAAGGTCATACATTAAAAATGTTAACAAATAGCTGTCACCAGATGGTAGAATTAAAAAATATTTTCCTTAGATTTCATTTGTACTTTATCATATTTGACAACTTTGGGTTTGAATATATTTTATTTTTGTAATAAAGACAATCAGTAAAAAAAAGATTTTTGATGTTGTTGCTATGGAATTGATCCCCATCCCGGGGAGCAGTATTGAGAATGAAGAGGAAGTCAAGGGGGTAGTTTCCCTGACCCAGCCATCTCCCACCAGTTGGCAGAGAGCTCCCATCTGGAGCAGGAAGAAGCCTCCTGATTTGTAAGAGACAGAGGTCAAAGCTGAGGTAGCAACATATACGCCACCTAATGGAAAATGCTCTCTATCTTCCTCCCTGTCTGCTTTTTATCTCATTGCTATTCCAAAATGCCAATTTTCCTGAAATTTTTACTCATTGGATGAAAAAGCTAGTAAGAAAATCTTTAACAAGCAGAATCAGAAAGATTTTTTAATGAGCTAAAGAGACCTTTAGAAATGGAAATTAAATGAAAAGAAATGTTCCCAACAAAAAAATGAGTTGTTTCAAAGGTATGATTTGACTTCTCAACACCTCCCTCAAGACCTACTTCAAATCTCCAGTGTACTTACCCAGGCACTGAAATTCTGCACAATTGGAAAATGTGTCTAGCTCTCAGATTTCTAAGAATAACACCACAAACACAGAAATAGTGGTATGGGCCCCATCTTCCTTTGGCTATTGCAGTCAGCTCATTAACCCAGACTTCTGCTCCTCTTTACTTTCTACTTTTTGTCATGCTGCTAATTATAATAGTACATCTGTACAGTTGTTCTGCACTGTTAGAAAAGGGAAGCATTTTATTGGTTACACTCAAAAACCAGTCTATTCATCCTCTAGATGAATTCCAACCAAGGACATAGTTGTTGTTATTACTGTTGTTAAGTGCCTTTGAGTTGTTTCATCTTACAGTGAGTTTGAACCATTGACCTTGTGGTTAACAGTCCAGTACTTATCCTACAGCGCCATATCAGGACTCCAACGGCATAGTTGAGCCCCATATATCCTAGTATCCTGTTTGAACTATTGGCAAAAGCTGAGGCTAGTTAACAAGGTTGTGGTTGAAAACATTCAGGAATTGGTTACCTCTACTTTCTTGCATTGTCAGAAAATATGTAGCGTGAACACAAGCAAGGTAAAACTGGATTTTTCATGAGGCAACTGATGGCACACAAGCTCATACCAGGATAAGTCTCATTGAAGAGCATTTGAGACATCATGAACCACAGCTGAAAAATACACAACAAAGCAATGGAGAGGAGTTGGAATCATTATGCTATTTTTTCTAGAAAGTCAGAGATTCTGTAACTTGTGTGATATCAGAGTTTTTTGGAATCTTTATAAATAATAATCTCAGCACTTCATTTTTCCATTTCTAGACTTTTTTAAAATGTTAAGATTGTTTGCCTCCCTCCAAAAGAAGCAAACAAAACTAAACTAAGTTGGGGAGCATGAAAGCCAGTCTAAAATTACAAAAAACAGAAGACAGTCTCTTTATCTTTATCTTTTATTGCAGTTGAGAAACCATACAAAAGAACTAATTCATTTCTTCCACTTCTGGGGCTTCCAGAAATGCCCCAGCTATATTCTATCCTCCCAGCACCTCTTCTGACTTTTTGATTTGAGAAGGAGAAAAACATAAAAACCAAACCAACCACTGTTGAGTCAATTCTGTATCATAGTGACCTAAAGGACACAGTAGAACTTCACCCTTGTGTTTCCAAAGTTTTAAATTTTTACAGAAACAAATTACCTCATGTTTTTCCCAAGGAGTGACTAGTGAGTTTAAATTCCTCACCTTTAGATTAGCTAAACCAACTGTATCATCATATTAGTTCCATGTGTTGACTAAAATATTTGGATCAAAAGTCTTGGTTCAAAATAAAAAAAAGGTTTTTCTAGCTATTTATCTTATTTTGTTGTGCTTATTGAGTTTATATACACAGATAACATATACATTAATTCAAGTCTCTATATGTACGGTCTTTGAAATTGTTTACATTTTTGTAGTTGCACAACCATTTTGACCCTCCTTTTCTGAGTTGTTTCTCCCCCAATAACCTTCATTTATTATCCCTTAAGCTTCCTATGTAATCTCTCATGCTGCTCTTGTTATTTTGGTCCCCTATAATCAATCTTAAAAGAGCACAATGCTCAAGGTATACATTCTCTATTCATTATACTAAACTATAAACTTCAAGGGATATTTTGGTTTAAGATTTAAAGATAATTTTTGGCAGTTGTTTTGGGGGGTTAGCTAGCCTCTATAACTCCAGAAAATCTGAATCCACTAGAATTTTTTATTCTGGTCTGTATTTTCCCCCTTTTGATCAAGGTTCTTCTATAGAAGCTTTGCTCAAAATGTTTGGTACTGATTTCTAGGAACCATCCAGTTCTGGTCTTATGGCAAAGGAAGCAGCTGTTTATTAAGCCAATTAGCCACATGTTCTATATGCTCCTGTTTCTGCCTCACCTACTTCCTCTGTTGCTCCAGAAGAATATTAACCTAATATTCTTTTGCACCTGCATTACTGCTTATAAACTTTTTTGACAACTACACAACAAAGGATGTGGTAAGGCAGAAGCACTAAGAGCATTATTAGGCCAATTAACTATGATGTCCCATGAAAACATGACACTAAGTCAAACCAAAGAACCAGATCCCATGAGGTGTTTATGATTGCTCATAGCATTCTCAGCAGCTACTATTATTGTGTGTGTATATCACTGCGACAAATATATCTGTCACATAACTTTTGCCAATTCACGTTTTTATTGGTGTACAGCTTATTAACAGCAATAATATTAATCAGCTGTGCAATCTTACCTCTAACCAACACAATTATTCTATCACTGTAAACCAACATTTAGCACTTCTTTAGAAACACCCTTCTTATCCCCTTTTTCCATCCCTAGACACTACCAGTAAACATTGATCAGTATATGTTTGCCAGTTCATGTCTTTTTATATGGGAGGTTGTACAATATTTGATCTTTTGTGATTTATTTAGCCTAGAGGTGTGGTTCTTAATTAGCCTTCAAAGAGACTCTGTTAACTCCTGCTTTTTGGTCATGGTTCCTGGGCTTAAACCTGGGCTAAACCATTAAATATTAATGATACATTATCCCAGAGTCTTGGTGTGGCATTGTGGGTTAATGCGCTGGACTGCAAAGTCGGTTTAAACTGCAATGTCGGCACTTCAAGCTCCCTAGCTTGAAGTCCCTATGCAGGGTCACTATGGGTCAGAATCTACTCAACAGCACTTAACAACAATAACAACAATCCTGATGTCCTGGTATGATACTATAGGATTAGCAAGGTCTGTTCGAACCACTAGGTCAGAGGTTCAAACTCCTCAGAAACCCTATACTGGGTCGCTATAAATTGGAACCAACTTGATGGCACTTAACAACAACAACATCCTAGTGTGACACTGTAGGATCAGTACTGGATTGTGAGCCACAAGTCTGACGGTTCAAATTCACCAGCTGCTCTTCAGACACCCTATACAGGGTTAATATAAGTCAAAGTTGACTTGATAGCACTTAAGAATATCAACATGTTTCAAAAGAAGGGCCCAGGTGGCATGTGATTAAAACACTGCATCTAACAGAAAGTTCACCCACCAGCTGCTCTGTGAGAGAAAGAGTGTCAGTCTTTGTAAATCTCTAAAGATTTACAGTCTTGGAAATCCTATGGGGCAGTTCTACTCTGTCTCTTTAATAGAGTTCCTACGAGTTGGAATTGACTCAAGGACAATGGTCTTTAGTTTGGTATGTTTCAAAGGCTAGGTGAATGTACTGCTGTTTGGAACAAATTTAGAGAAAGATGAAGATTTGATTGGAAAAGCCCTCAATGAACACTTACCTGCGCCTTGCTTTAAGCAGTGTGCAGCAGCTGCTGCTGAGGTCTACTGTTGAGTAGGTTCTAATGCATAGCGACCCTGTATGGAGTTTCCCAGGCTGTGAATCTTTACGGGAGCAGAAAGCGTCATCTTTCTCCCCTAGAGCAGCTGGTAAATTGGAACTGCTAACCTTGTGGTTAGGGGGTCAATGCGTAACCCACTACGCTATCAGGGTTTCTTTTTAAGCACTGTTGTCAAGTATTGTCAAGTCATTTCCTCAGGAATTCAAATATGACACAACAGTAGTTTTATGGACTCAACAAATAACAGACAAATCTCTATAATATAATGAGACACATACTGTAATTGTTGTTGTTGTTAAGTGCATTCAAGTAGTTTCCAACTCACAGAGACCATGAATAGGGTTTCTGAGAAGCCGCTGGTGACTCTGAACCATCGATCTTAAAGTTCAAACTGACTTTTCAGTCCAGTGCTTATCCTATAGCACCACAAAAACACTACAGGAAAATTAACTGTACCTTGTTTTTGTTGTTAAGTGTCGTCGAGTTGATTCCGACCCATAATGACCCTGTATAGGGTTTCCAAGGAGGAGCTGGTGAGCTTGAACTGCCGACCTTGCAGTTCAAACGACTTTGCAGTCTGGCACATTAATGCACAGCGCCACGCCAGGAATTATACCTTCGCTAATAATGTTTACCTTACATAATGATTATTTACTTGTGTTGTAAAATGGGAAAGGAAGGAAGTGATATAAGAGAAATTATGGAAAATAAATATTCAAGCTAGATCTAGAAGCATGGTGAGGAGTTTTCTAGTACGGGAAGGCAGCCAAGGGCACTGCTTATATCAGACATTTTTCTTCAATGAATTTAAGGTGAATTCCAGTTTAACGGTTTATCCTGCGATAATTTTTTTTTTTTTAAGAAAAATCAGGACCAGAAAACTATAAACTAGAGTGTCAAAGGATGGGCTTATGTGTAAAGACCTTCCCAAATACAAAACTGGAGGCACAAGTCTGTGTGCTGGCAACTGGAGTCGATGGAGAAATACTTTGTAAGCAGTGGGCTCACCCTTCTGCTCTGGATGTCAGTTTTTCCATCTGCTACTTGTGGAGTCTCGAGGAGGAGAGATATAAAGCACATGGCACCTAATAAGTGCTCAGAAAATGCAGTTAACCCTTAAGACTTGCATGTCAGTTTGGTTTGTGTGTTGTTTCATCAGTAATGCTCACCTGTGCCATGCCATTGCTCTATAAAGGTATGTCAGAAAGTATTGCTAGCAGGGTTCCAGTTAATACATGCACGGGTTTATTCCAGACAAAATGTGTTTGCACACACCCCTGCCATCAGGGGGTGGCTGCAGAAAGTCTTTCAGTAATATACTTGTCATAGCTTCAATAGGGTGCCAATTTTCTGGGCCAGATAAATTCAAGGCAGACAGATAAGTTCAGAAGGTATTTGTTGTTGTCATTGTTGTTGTTAGGTGCCATCAAGTCAGCACCAACTCATAGTGACCCTCTCCACAACAGGATGAAACACTGTCCAGTCCTGCACCAGCCTCACAGTCACTGCTACATCACTGCTGCCACTGTGCCAATCCATCTCATTGGGAATCTTCCTCTTTTTCTCCAGCCCTCCATTTTACCAAACATAACATCCTTCTCCAGGGACTGGTTCCTCCTAAAATGTGCAAAGTCTAAGAGCCAAAGTCTGGCCATCCTGGCTGCCAGGGAACATTCTAGCTATACTTCTTCCAACACAAAGTGGTTTGTTCTTTTGGAAGTCTATGGTATTTTTAATGTTGTACTCTAACACCATAGCTCAAATGCATCAATTCTTCTACAGTCTTCCTTATTCACTGTCCAACTTGCACATAAATATGAGGGTATTGAAAATACCATGGCTTGTGTCAGGCACATCTTAGTCCTCAATCTAACATCTTTCCTCTTCAACACATTAAAGAGGTCTTCTTGTGCAGCAGATTTGCCCAATGTAATATGTTGTTCAATTTCTTTTGACTACTGCTGATGGTTGATCCGAGCAAAATTAAGTTTTGTTTGTTTGGTTTTTTAATGAAGTTTTTGACATCTTCATTCTTTTCTCCATTTATATGGATGGTATTTATTGGTCCAGTAGCGAGCATTTTTGTTTTCTTTCCATTGAGATGCAATCCATACCGAAGGCTATGGTCTTTGATCCTGATCAGTAAATATTTCAAGTTCTTTTCACTTACAGCAGGCAAGGTTTTATCATCTTCATATCACAAGTTGTTAATGGGTCTTCATCCAATTCCAATGTTACGTTTTTCTTCATATAATACAGTTTATTTGCTCAGTATACAGATTGAATAAGTATGATGAAAGAATACAACCCTGGCACACACCTTTCCTAATTTTAAACCATTCAGTGTTCCCTTGTTCTGTTCGAATGACTGCCTCTTGTTCTATATACAGGTTCCTCAAGAGCACAATTAAGAGTTCCAGAATACTCATTTTCCACAGTGCTGTCCATAGCTTGTCGTGATCCACACAATCAAAAGCCTTTGTGTAGTTAATAAAGCACAGGTAAACATCGTTCTGGTATTCTCTGCTTTCAGCCAAGATCCATCTGACATCAACAGTGATATCCCTCATTCCATGACCTCTTCTGAATCTGGCTTGAACCTCTCTGGAAGTTCTCTGTCAATGTATGGTTGCAGTCATTTTTAAATTATCTTTAGCAAAATTTTGCATGTGTGAGATATTAATGATATAGTCTGATAATTTATGTACTCCGTTGGGTCACCTCTCTTTGGAATAGGCACAAATATGGATAGTAGTAGTTGTCTTCTAAATTTCTTGACATCGATAAGTGAGTACCTCCCATGCTTCATCAGTTTGTTGAAAGATTTCAATTGTATTCCATCAGTTCCTGGTGCCTTGTTCTTTGCTAATGTCTTCAATGCACCTTGGATTTCTTCCTTCAGTATCATTGGCTCTTGATCACATGCTATCGCTTCAAATGCTTGAATACTGACTATTTCTTTTTGGTACAGTGACTCTGCGTATTCCTTCCATCTTCTTTTGATGATTTCTGCATCATTCAATATTATGCCTATAGAATCCTTCAATATGGCAAATTGAGGCTTGAATGTTTTCTTCAGTTCCCTTAGCTTGAGGAATGCTGAGTGTGTTCTTCCCTTTTGGTTTCCTAACTTCAGATCTTTGCACATTTCAGAAGGTATGACAGCTGTTCTTTTTACACTTCAAAGTGGTAATCTTGATAAATTTTGTCGCTGGACATAGGAGAATCATGGGGCTTATTATAAAGAAAATTTATAAATTTATCATAAAGACCTGAAAGTTGAGCCTAGGAATTTGTTTTATACCACAATAATGTACTTGCTCATTCTACCAGGTAGGACATGCTCATTCTACAGTGTGTCCTAAGAGAATTTCATGGTTAATCGTATCCCAACTACCAACAGTTCTGGTCTTGCCCCTTCAAACTTCTTTTTGTTGCCAAAACAGAAAGACCATTTAGATGGAACACAATTTGAGTCCCCTAAGGATCCCAAAACTGCTCTCTTGCTGTGATGTCAATCAAAGAGCACAGAATTCTTAGGGGGAAGGATTATTGTTGTTGTCAAGTGCCATCAGGTTGATATCAACTCCTAATGACCTTTTATAGCATAGCGTTTCCGAGGAGTAGCTGGTGGGTTTGAACTGCTGTCCAGTGCTGATCCTCCAGTGCCACACCAGGAGCCCAGGGGAAGGATTAGAGTGATGGAAATCTCACATATAGATGCATATAGAGCTAGATGGAGAATATGTTGAGAAACAATAGCTTTAAATTTTTATATTTCTGTTTAATAAAGGTTTCTATTATTTTGTAGAAATATTTTTTGCCTTACTCTCATATTTTCTATTTTTCATTTTCAGCTATTACTGTAGGTTTCATCTTGGGGATTCCAGACGTAGAGGAAAGTGATGGCTAAAAAACAAAATTGACTTTTAAGTTTCTACTAACACATTATTGTGACCAGCCAATGGGTGCTCTTGGTTTTTTTTCCACTAAGAAAAAAGCTTTTTCAGTGAATTGAGATCCTAGGTCATTTCATTGTTGCTAGGATATTCTGGAATCTACCATCTTCCTTAGATCTGATAAAATCATTGTAGTATAAAAAGTTACTTATAAAAAGGACTTCTATATCCTAAGAACAATCGAATTTTAATTTTGCAACTTTAATTTTCAGTGCCAAGGGGAGAGAAATTTGATGACTAATGCTCCTGCTGTTGTTTGTATATTTAATCCAGATTTGCTCCCTGATACTCTTAGGAGGAATGTCACAGAGGAGAAGTCTCCAGTTCTGCCTCTTCTTAAGGGACACGCTGTGCTACTTTTTCTGAATTGCCTAGACATTGGTGGAGGATTTGAGCTTATTGTAGTGTGAATGGTTAAGTGGTTGACTTCCAACCAAAAGATGACAGTTCGAGTGCACCCTGATGTGCCTTGCAAGACAGACCTAGCAGCTGCTTCCAAAAGGTCATAGCCTTGAAAACCCTATGGAGCAATTATGTTCTGCACACATGAGTTGCCGTGAGTCAGAATCTGCTCACGCTACAAACACAGCAACAGACTTCAAAATTAAACTCATGGGCCTGCTTTTGACACATCTCTCCTCAAGATCGTTCTCCTTTTTAAGCAGTCATCCACCGTTCCAAACTTTTTTCAATACATTTTAAATTAAAAGTCAAAAATGTCCTTTGATCAAATCTAGATAACTTTGTTTTAATTTCAAGCTAAATGTCAATGGAACACTAAGACCATATTAAGAAAGAACAGAGTGTATAAGACTTATCTTAATGATTTATTAATTTTACCTATTGTGGTTGGCTGTTTTTTAATCCAGCAAAGTCTTGCTGAATCCATAATGAGGCAGTAACTCATGAACTATTTCTTCACAATCAGTGTCACTTTTTCTATTTTTCCTTATCAATGAGCAGTGAAATGTGAAGAAAAAAATCAATTAAGTATTTTAGATATTTTTACTTTTGACACAGGAGAAAAAAATGCCAGAGTTAAATCATCTATTTAAATACAATATGTGGAGGAAAAGACTATAGCATATGGAAATTTCTTTAAACATCAGAATCGTAAGGTATAATCAAGCTTGAGGTTGAATTTTTGAAAACCAGTTAAGCTAGACAATTTCTTAGAATCTTATCATCAAGAAGTTATTCAGATAACACTCACAAAGCAAACCACATTGGACTGTAAGTCAAGCATGGGAAATTTTATACCAAAAGAAGATGCTGTGTTATACAGAAGCAGTGATGGTATATGTAGCTTTTCTCACCAGCAAGATATTTCCATTCACTCTGTTCTTTTTGTGTTATCCCACTTACTTTTGGAAGGTGACCATCAGGTATGAGATGTGGCTCTTGGGGAGTTCTGGTTAGAAGTGTATATACTGTGAAGACACTGCTGTGTGGATTCATTGGATGGAAGGGTCGATGCCTGGGAAAGGGTGAGGCTAAGAGGGAAACATTTTGCATTGTGCCTATATTACCCTACACTTTCAGAGAATGAAATACTTTGGCTACTTGAATATTTTACTTGCAAGAAAATTACTATATGAGAGGGCTTCAAAAGGTTCATGGAAATTTTTCATAGTATTTTAATTCCATCTTTCCACAGACTTTTTTCTTGAAACTGTTTATTGTGAAATGAGTTAAGGTTTACAGAGCAGATCATCACTTTTACAGTCAATAAATCATACACTATTTCATCTCAACGACTGCAGCCCCCTCCATGCAACAACAGCTCTCCCACTTCCTTGCTATGGTTCTTATTTTCTTTGCACTCTCCTCCCCAACCTTTCTCAAATTTGTCCTTTGGATCGTGAATGGTTGAACCATGCCGTGGTAAGCATACCTTACTGGTGGTGTTAAACCTTCTGTGTACCTATCTCCCACTTGGCTAAAAGTTGAGCCATGAGTGTGTTCCATTGCAGATTTGAAGTGTGGCAAAGAGCCATACTTTTAGGCTCCTCCAGTCTCTTTCTGATCAGTAAGCCTGATCTTTTATAGCATTTTGCTTTTTGTTCCACTCTATCCAGGACCTTCTCATGTGATCCATTTTTAACACAAATTTTTTGGAGTCCCCTTATATATATCAGTGATAAATTGTTTGCTTTAAAATTAGAATACAATAAAATACATTGAACACCAAAATCATATTGAGCATAATTTACTTTCTTTTATTAATTCAGATGACATTTCAGAATCATACAGTCTTAATTTTGAGCATCGAGTCATCCTTGTATGTTTTCCCACTAACACAGTGTTACTCTGCTTTTAAAATACTTCGTAAACAAAAAGACAGGAAGCTTCATGTGAAAGGTACCAGTTTAAGGAGCTGGTTTGAAAATGCAAGGCCACTTGCTCAAGGATAAATATTGTGATTCAAGGCAGCGCTGACTCACTAATGAGAGGCAGTGCAGAGTTGGAGCGTGAACATGTCATTTAACCTTTCTCAGCCGTGGTCATCCACAGGTGACGTGGGATGGTAAGGTCTGCTCTCAGGACAATTATGAGAAAAAGAACTAACGGGAGAGAAAAACACATCACAAGTCAATATATGTCACAGAATTTGTAATACAAGTGTTCTGTGTTTAAACAGATCAATGATTTTAGAAACCTTGATTCTTTGAAGTCATGTCTGGTAAGCTGGACCTTTGCCATGCCAGTCTGGGACCACTTTGACAGAATAGGAACCAGCTTCCTACAGACTGACTTTGTTGAAGTCACAGTGGCATCTTGTTTTGCTAATTGTCTCCACAGAATGGAAGAAGTTTGCATACAGTTACATTTGAATTCCCTGCTGAGTCTTCTTCCCCTTCACTTGCTAAGAGAATTCTGCGGTTGGAAGTCATGGCTACCACATTCATTTAGTTGATTTGGTCTAGTACTCAGTATTTTGCTTCCTACAGATGTTTTCCTTTATTCTGTTGCTCTTGGAAGTTGAGTTTCTTTACTTGCCGCTTCTACGGTTGTCTTCTCAGAGGTGCCTGACTCTGTGTGAAGCTGTAGGTCTTTAGTTGAAAGGTGCTATTCCATAGTTACAGAATACCTGTGCATTCCACGGTTTCTTAGCTGCCAACAGGGACTCCAGACTTCACCAGGAAATCTGAGGCAGAACCTGACTTGCATTACAAACTGTGATCAGATAGCAGTTATTTATCTGACCTTGGTGGGAAACTCCACTGTTGGGAAGTAGCCCACAGACTTCTAGGAAAAGTTTGGCAACTTTGTTCTGGTCACTTTCTCCCCTTTGGACATTTAGCCATTAAAGAATACGTGAAAATAGAGTAAGATGCCTCCTTGGCAGGTAAAGAGGAAGTTCAGTAGCTCTATTGGATTAACACTAGATTGTGAACCACAAAGTCAGCAGTTCAAGCCCATCAGCCACTCCATGGGAGAAAGATGAAGCTTTCTGCTCCTGCAAAGATTTACAGTCTCAGAAACCCTAGACAGAGTCACTATGTGTCGGTACCAGCTTCATGAAATTTAACAACAGCAACAGGTAGCCAAACTAGTAGCTACAAGTTTGTATCAGGTCCCTGTTTATAGTGACCAACATAACAATGATGTCTACCTACTGACTTTTTCTATATTAAATAACAAAATAATGTGAACAATAAACCAGGTGAGAGCATTTTGTACCTCTCTAAGGCTAGATTGTTTGCCCCATGATGGTAATCAATATCCGCATCCTATCAGAGGATGTATCGCCGGACAGTATTACCTACCAGTGACTAGTTTGTCTCCCCAGCTAAAACATAAACATCTTGAGAGCAGTAATTTTATCTTTATATTTCCGAAACCGAGCATCTTGCCTGCTATGTTGAAAGTGCTTAGGAAATAATAGAACAGATGAATGAATAAGCAAAGTCCTATGTAAGCAGGAGAAAGTAGGAAGGGAAAATGAGAGAGAAAGGGATGGAAAGAGGAAGGAAAGAACCAAAGGCTCTGTAAATGTTAGTTTTTAGTATGTAGTCATGGTCTAATACCTAAAATTTTATTCATTACCTTTAAGCCACATGTCCCCATGCCATGTACAGATTTTAAATAAATGGTGTGTTTAGCAATATGCTTACCACATATTATATTTTGTTTTGAGGTGGGGTGGGGGTACTGAATTAACGGGCATACCCACCACAGAAGGCATTTAACAGCATGATCAGTCTTCATTCTTGGCCAAACAGGGACACCATAGCAGAAATTCTTAAAACATTAGTTCTGTGATCAGAACGGTGATCAGAGACAGAATCTGTTTCTTCCACTCATTAATGTGTGCCCTTGAATAAGATACTTAATTTATCTGAGTCATCATTTCCTCATCAGTAAAATAGGAATAATTTTGACTGTGACATATAGCGCTGGCGACGGGCTCTAGTGAGGGGATCTATGCAAAGCTTTTGGTATACTACCTGGCACTTTGTAGATTTGTTCTCAGTGTGTGCACTAAGCACAATCCTTCCTCAAAAGGTGGATGTTAGAACCTCAGGGAGGAGGAGTGATCTGAGCTGCAGCTTCTGATGTAGCCCCATGTCTGGTGCAGATGACTCTAAGGTACCTGCTATGAGCTCTGAATTCACCATAGACATTGTTTAAGGACTTGGAACCAGGAGGGAGACAGGGAGGTTGGAGGGGAAGCCTGACATTGAAGTGAACAAAATCTGTGCGAGTGGCTATTTTTGTCAGCCCAACCACAGTGGGTGTGTGATCGGGCGTCTCCTTTTGATCCAGCTCTTTTTATAGAGGCTGCTTTCTCTTAAAGGCGACTCTCCTCCATTCTTTTTCCCAAGCAGCTGAACTGATTGGAAGATTGCTTATGGAGTATTTATCAACTGCAATCTGAGATAGACAACATTTAGATTAGTAATTAGACACTTCTTTAACATGTAAAAACAGTCTCATTACCAACTCTAGCAGAGATTTGACATAACAGTATTTTCTGTTATGTCAGACACAGCATTACCATTTCAAAAGTGCTTCATATTGTCGGCATAGGTTCAACCTGTGCAGGCAGCTTAGGTGGAAATAAGAGATAGTGTCAGTACATCACAGGCAGCCCATCCTCTTTATTCTTATACTGAAACCTTGACTTCAACCATTTCAAAATTTTCCCATTATTTTCACTCAGACTGGTTCAATTAGAGTCCCCTTTCACTTTCCAGAGAGCATTCATATGAAGTTGCAAAGCTGTCTGCTATAATAGTAGGATGTCTGTGTTATCTGGTGCTTCTAAAGTACCTTCTTTATGAATTGTCTGAATGTTTCCTCTCTGTATTGCCACACTGAGAAAATTACTTTGGAGAGTCTTGTTGCAACTATTAGCAACCCCATGCATGAACCACAGGTCACATAGTACTATATCAATATATATAAGCATATGCATGCGCCAGTCTCTGATAATACATCTATGTGAGTGTGTGCTCCAGTCTCTGGTCATTGGTAATACATGTATGCAGATGTGTGCACCAGTTTCTGGTAAGCATGGGTAGATACTCACTAGAAGGAGGAAGCTGAACTAGACTCATTTCCTACTTCCCTAGAAGAGTTTCAGTCCCAAGCTTCATCCAGACTGAATGAAGCCCAAGCCCACTGTCACTGAGTGAAGTCCAACTCATGGCGATCCCATGCGATACAGAATAGAAGTGCTCCATAGGTCTTTCTTGGCTGTAATCTTTATGGGAGTCAGTCACCACTCCCTTCTCGTGTGCTGCCACTACATAGGTTTGAACCACCAGTCCTCCGGTTAGAAGCCAAAGTACTTTTACTGCTTATGGACCAGATTGTATACTAGTTCTTTACATAAGAAATCTGTGTCAGCAACTACAGAGGACTAGGGTAGAGGGTGAAGAGACCAGCTGATAAGAAGAGGGCAGACAGAGACAAGAAAACCCACACTTGCAGATGATACCCACTTGACCTGGCTTAAATGATTGGATGAACAGAACTCAACCCGAGGAAGAAGGAAGAAGGGGAAAAAAAAAAGTATCATCTGATACAACTGGATGAACTGGACCTACACATATAACTGCAGTAGCTCAAAAGAGGAAATAATTACTGGCTACAAAAGTTATTCCCATCCCCTCCACACAAAGAGTGGGAAGGGTTGGGCAACTTGAACATTGGCCACCCAAAATGAGGGGAGGGATACAAAGATAAGAAGCGACTGGCTTACAAGCTTTCAAGAGGGAAACTAGATCCACAGAGCGGGGAGGATAGTGGAGTCTCCAGTGAATAGTACCCAACCTGTCTAGGAAGGGCTGGTGAAAAGAAATGCAGACGGGTCTCATGTGATGCAATGGTGAAAATTGTTACCAGGGCTGATTGTGAGGACTGAAGCATAAAGGTGGATATTTTATAGCAATGAGGGGAGTGACTAACCTTTCAGTCTAGGAGCGGAGGGCCCTGGGACCATCAACGGAGAAGAGCGGAGAGCGGGACCCCACCCAGAGAAGCAGTGAGGCCTGAGATGGAGACAGAGAGGATGACGTGAAGAGATGGAGTGCCTGGGGAGTTGAGACCCAGAGAGGGAAAGGGGCTGTGTGCTGAGGACCATGGTGGGGGGGACATGCAAGGTATACCCTTTCGCTGGGGGATGATGCATGGACTGGATGGTAACTAAGGCAATGAAACGATGTACAATAGAACGAATGTAAAATTAATGTTTCCCCATGTAAAATATCACTCAATACACAATAAAACATTTATTAAAAAAACAAAAAAAACAAAAAACCACAGTTTAGGTAAGGCACATCTTGGTTCTCAAACTGATACCTTTGTTCTTGAGAACTTTAAAGAGGTCTTGTGCAGCAGATTTACCAAAAGTAATACCACATTTGTTTTCTTGACTGCTGATTCCATGAGTGTTGATTATGGATCCAAGCATCGAAAATGAAATCTTTGACAATGTCAATATTTTCTCCATTTATCATGATGTTACATATTGGTCCAATTGTGAGAATTTTTGTTTTTTTACATTGAAGTAAAATCCCTCCTGAAGATTGTAGTCTTTGATATTCATCAGTATTTTAAGTCCATTTCCCTTCCAGCAAGCAAGGTTTTGCCATCTGCATATCGTAGGTTGTTACTAAGTCTTCCTTCAATCCTGATGCCACTTTTTCTTCATATAACCCAGCTTCTCAAATTATTTGTTTATACAGATTAAATAAGTGTGGTGAAAGGATACAAGCCTGGCACACACCTTTCCTGATTGTAAACCATTCCATATCCCCTTGTTCTTAGAGAGACCTTATATGTACAAAGGTTCGTCACAAAACAATCAAGTGTTCTGGAATTTCCACTCTTCACAATGTTATCCATAGTTTGCTAGGATCCACACAGTTGAATGCCTCTGCACAGTCAATAAGTCACAAGTAAACATCTGATCCATCTGATGTCAGCAATGGTATCCTCGTTCCATGACCTCTTTGTGAATTCAGCTTGAATTTCTGGCAACTCCCTGTGGTTGTACTGCTCCAACCGCTTTTGAATTATCTTCAGTAAAATTTTACTTGCTTAAAAAAAAAAAAAAAAAGAAATCTGTGTCAGTCCTGCGTGTGGTGTACTTTAGGGGTTTTCTGGTTCATAGTGCAAGAAATATGTCACAGCCACAAGGTAGATTTTCAAGTTTCTGATAAAGGTCAGATATTTTAGAAAAATATGTACATTTTGCTCCCTGTTCTTCTTGACCAGAGCCAGGCAGGTGGTCCAAGCAGGCTTGTGCTAATGAATTAAGCAACTTGTACAGTACAAGTGCATTTTCATTATCATGAACAAAGCCAGCTGCTGGGGGGAATTTGATAGGTGGCTCCCACTCCAAGGACAAGATGCATTTATCTGAAGGCAATTCATTGGTTTGTAATGGACAGCAGGGCCCCTTTGTCTCCTTGTCACAGTCTTTCTGTGAGCATCACTGTGATTCATAGTCAAATTATAGTCACTTTCTACCACCCTGGCTATTTAAATCCCATCCACTCTCAACAATTTTAAATAACATTCAGGAGTGAGGTTCCATTTATTAACACAATATTTTGAATTTGTACATTTAAGAATTGGTCACCCAGGAAGGGACTTTTTAATTATTCCCTGTGCTTTCCTATAGATGAGGATTGAGGCTTTAAAAAGTGTCTTGATTAAGAGTAGTTAGAATCACATCATTTCCCAGCAAGACTGATTATTTTACTCATGAAAGTCATTGTGTATCTTAAAAAACGTGGCAGTAATTTCCCATTATGCATGAGAAATCTGTACATCATTCTTGGTATCCAGGCTGGGTAAAAGTCTCCCACACATGAAAAAGATGAGGTTTATAGCATATTAAGGTGTCCTCTAGGTCGGGGATTCTCAAACTGCACTGTGTACCAGAGTTATCTGGGTACTTGTAAAGCTTCAGAGACAAAGGCTATCGCCTGTCTCCATGAACTTCTATAATCCAGGCACATCAGGCCATAATGATCTAGACACCAGTCTAGATTGTTTTGTTTTATAAGGAGACAGATTACTCCAGCCTGCCTTGTGGGAGCAGTAATGGTGCTATTTATGTACTAAATGTTGTTAAATGCCATCGAGTAGGTTCTGACTCATAGTAATCCTGTATAGGATTTCTGAAGCTTTAAATCTTTGTGGGAACAGAAAGCTTCATCTTTTTTCCTGTGGAACATCTGGTGGGTACGAACCACCAACCTTGTGGTTTGTAGTCCAGTGCTTAGCCTATGGATACACCACACTCTTTTTGTATATTAATATGCAAGATATAGTCAGTATGCACGATAACCATTTGCTAAACAGATTGCCAATCCCTTAATCTGGATTGTTCAGATAACAACAAAATATATGTCACTAAAGGGCTGACTAAAGTTCAAAGGTCACAAAAATGACAGCTTTCCAGTAAATTAAAATGTGGTTTTATCTACAAGTTGTTTGGTCATTGCTTCTATTTAAGGAGTATTTTAGGGCCACAGTGACTGTACATCCATGCCGGCTACACAATCTTTGTATGTCAACTTTCAAATCCCAACAATACTGAAAACAGAAAGATTTCCCAAGTTTTGCATTAAAACTCTCTGGGTATCAAAACTTGGACTGAATTGATGTTAGGCTATTAGTAGTCTTTACTTATTATAAAATTAGACAATTTAGTATGAATTTAGAGATATTTTATTGTAGAAATAATAACACTCTCTTTTTGCAAGGTTCTATAATAGTCAGTGTCTGTATTCTATTGCATTTCTACAGTTAAAACCAAAATACTGACTTCTGAAATTTATCTGGTCCCTGCATGTTTGGAAATGAGATGGTGGACAAGGGTTATATTGGGAATGTGTTTGCTGCATTGACTCAGTCTCAAGGGTTGCTATCTCTAAAATTCAACACAATAGCTAAACGAAGTGGTTACGAATCAGGCTGTGAACTGCAAGGTCAGCAGTTCAAAACTACCAGCTGTTCCACAGGAGAAAGATGAGGCTTTCTGCTTCCATAAAGATTTACAGCCTCGGAAACCCTGTTCAAGGTCGCTATGAGTCAGAATCGACTCCATGGCACATAACAACAACAAGAAGACTTCTTTACTGACACCTAAAATGATGAATTCTTCTTATCAAAGAACCATGATAAATATAAATGTTCATTCACTGGCTTCTCTTCCATGTTTTTAACAAGATACTTTGAAGCACTCACCTGCTAACTAAAAGGTTGGTGGTTCAGTACCATAGACATTCTGTGGGAGAAAGATGTGACAGTCTTTGAAAGAGAGCACAGTCTCAGAAACCCTACCGGGCAGTTCTATCCTGTCCCACTGTTGTTGCTAAGTACCACTGAGTCGGTTCCAGCACATGGCGACCTTGTATAGGTGTTCCCAGGAGCAGTGGGTGAGTTTGAACCTCTGACCTTATGGTTCAGAGTGACTGCAATGCAGTGCATTAACCCACAGTGCCACAGCAGGATTGTTGTTGTTTGTTGTGAAGTACCGTCGAGGCGGTTGTAACCCATAGCGACCCTGTATAGGGTTTCTGAGGAACAGCTAGTGAGCTTGAACCGCCGACCGTGCACTTCAAATGGTTTTGCAGTCTGGCACATTAACATTGCAGTCCAATGCATTAACCCACAGTGCCACACCAGGACACCAGTGGGAAGATATAGTAGAGGGGAAAGTGTGTATATGATCAATTCCATGTTTAACAGTTGAACTCTCTGTTGTCACAATCCATGCAACCAATATGCAAGTGGACTCCTGGTGTGGCGTTGTAGGATCAACACTGGACAATGAACCACGAAGTCAGCAGTTCAAACCCACCAACTACTCCTCAGAAACCCTATACAGGGTTGCTATGGGTTGGAACCGACTCTACGGTACTTAACAATAACAACAACAACAACAACAACAACAACAACCATGTTTCAGTAAGGTGATGCTGAAGTGGAAACTACTTGTCTAGATGTCTTCTGAAGTAAAGAAAGAAGGTTGTGTAATTTTCAATTTGGTGATCCTTTCTTCCTCTCGTCTCTCCTTCCAAATCACCATGAATGTCCACCAAAGGAGTAACAGCTGGGAAAAAAGATAAATAAATAAATATTAAGGGTGATACCCGGTGACATCAAGGCTTCTTTTATACAAATGAAGTTCGGGTTTCTTAGCTCCTATTACATGAATCATTTAGAATCATATGTCTGCGTTTATTGCTGAGATCTCAAACATTTTGAACAGCTGATCTAAACCAATCCTTTCTTTTAAATTTGAGGAAATTGGGGTGAGCTCCAGAGGTAAAGTGACTGGAGAAACATCTGCTCACATACAAGCGATTGATTGGCCTTCTAATCACTCTGTCTGTACATTGTGCTTGACTTTGGTTCTTCAGTGAGTGTATACATGAAGGGAAGTCAAAAGGTTTGTGTAAAATGGAATGAAAAGATAATGGGATTTTTCCATGAGTTCTTTGAAAGTTTTGTTTGTTTGTTTGTTTGTTTCAGTAATAGACAATAGTCTAAATTCTTACTTCCTCAGAAGAATACAACAGATGGTTATTACATAGCTATTGTGGCGTTCTGAGTTAATGCGCCAGACTGAAAAGCTGTTTGAACTGCAAAGTTGGAGGTTCGAGCTCACCAGCTGCTTCTTGGAAACCTATGCAGGATCACTATGGGTTGGAATCGACTCGATGGCGCTTAATAACAATAACAACAAATTAACCCAAAGCATTGGTTTTCCATATCTCCTACTTGTGATGACAGTTCTACTACAATTTAGAAGCAACTCTATCAGATGCCACTGAAAATGTGTCTTATATGTTTATATCTCCTTATATTACATTTACATAATTTGCATATTAACCCAAACAGCTTCACAATTGTGTAATGTTTGAAGTGTACTTTATTGTTGTTGTTGTTCTTAATTACTTTTTATTCATACAATTAAACATACAAGAAACTCAGGGTATTTAGAACATACTTTTATTTATTTAAACTTTTTATTGTGAATTGAGTGAAGGTTACAGAGCAGATCATCAGATGTACATTCAACAAATAATATACTTTGCTTCATTATATGGTTGCAATATCCTCCATGCACCAATAGTTAACAGCATTTACCTCTATTCACTTTAACCTCTCCATTACTCCCTGTGTCTCCCACCACCCCATCTTTCCTCTGCCTACCTCCCTCTGATTGTACATCGCCTGCCCCGTCACCCAGTCAACATGTGTCTATACTCTAGTGTAGACCAACACCAATGTAGATTGTTTTCTTTTAGCAAGAAAAAAAATCCTTCTCTTTGCATGAGTCTTGAGTCCTCAGCTACTCAATCTTTCCATGCCATCACCTCTACTTCTATCTCTGGTGTCACTGCTTCTCTGGATAGAGTCCCATGTTCAGCTCATGCTCTTTTCTCTTAATGGTCTTAGGGTCCTCTGTTTCTGGAATGTAAGATTAACTACTCCCCCCTTTTTGTTACACAACTTTTACCTTTACAGTTGTGACAATCACAATTAGGTATAATAACAATTACTCACTATTGAATCAATGAATCCTATCCCCATCTCCTTTCACCAGACCCATCTGGACAAGAAAAAAACTATTCAGTGAAGATTCTACCTTCCCCCGCACACTCTGAAGCTAAACTCCCTCTTGAAAACTTGTAAGACAGCCACTTTGTAGCTTTATAGCTCCCCTCATTTTTAGTAGCCAATATCTAAGTTTTCCGTCCCTGTCAACCCTGTTTACAGAGGGTATAGGTTTGATCCTTGATGTGAAGACTCCTTCCCTCTCGATATTTTCAGATACTGCATAGGTCAAGTTCATCAAATTCTAGCAATTTACACTTGCTTCCTTTATCCAATTTCTTTGTATTCCTCTAGTTGAGTTCTGATCATCAAACCATTAAAGCTAGGTCTCATGGGTACTATCTGCAAGTTTGGCCATTCTTGTGTGACTTCCCTCACTTCGTATCAGCTGAATGCTTCACGCTCCGCTCTAGCCCTCTGTGGCTGGGTCCTTGTCAATGGGCTCAGGAGTCCCCAAGTCTCACTATACTTTGAACCAACCAGCCCTTCCTCTTCTTTCATCTCCCGGTCAATGGGAGTCTATGGAACGTGGTCAAACTCAGCCCATATCTTAATATCTCTATACTGGAGAGCTTTTGACCTGTAACACAGACTAGAACTCTCGCCCCTTGGTTAGTCACGTAATAAAGAGACATTCCAGCATCCTAACATGATACCCCCCCATTCCAAAGGGGGGGCCCTTTCCACTCACAAGTAGGCCCACACAGTCACCAGCAAGCTTACATGCCTACTCATGTGTTTCCTTTGAATGTCAGTCTTGGAGGGGGAGCGGTGTCCGGAAGGGATTTGAGTGCTTACCTTAATGACTCCCAAGTGAACAACTAGCTTGTTCTTGTAGTAGCCAATCAGACTGCCATTTTTGTTTTTGATTTTTCCTTCTGGTCTTTCTTTCAATAAGTATCTTCTGTTTCTCTAGCTGATCTGGGCTGATCTGCATGTCATTTCAAGTGGGAATGTCCCACCTCAGATGTTTCTGGTTGGGGCTTAGGGTTCCACTTAAGGTCCAATACACTACAAAGCTTCTGCAAGAAGCCTATTTCACTGGGCAAGTTCTAGAACCCCCTTTAGCTATTCCAATCAGTTATAAGCTGAAGATGGGCTTACAAGCTTTCCTGTAATCATGTTTCCCGATATTTTTTTCTATCCCACTCAAGTGTCTGTTTAACAATAGTAGACAAGGGAAACCAATATCCATTAGAGAGTCAAGCATCTTAACATTATTTCCCCCTCTTTTACCCATTCAGGCTATGCCTCAATTCCTGTATCCCAGAGTCCTGTTATTCCAAGGTTGAACATACATCACTATTTACCTCTGACTCATTTAGTCCATGCAAAGCTACCTAAGTATTTTCCTAGCTACCTCGTTTAGAATATACTTTAAATTAAAAAAAAAAAATTCTTCTCAGGATATGCCTTATGAAAAAATCTAATGATGCTTCCATTGAATTCCTAACAGAAATTTGGGTTATAGTTGAGTTTCAAATAATTCCTGAACTTAGTATGTGCTTCCTTTCCAGATAAGGACTATTAGTTGTGATTGATAATATCTGGAATTTATCAACTATATTAAGTAATGATTACTTCTTATAGGCAAAATCCATTGCTTGTTGTGCTTAAAATCTTGGCTCCGATTCAGTTACTATGGGGTGAAGTTACACCTTCACAGCTTGTAAACATGCCTATTTAGCCAGTATCATTAAGGCAAATTAGTTGAAGATGGATTTCTCAATAGCAGTATTTAAAGAGAATGTGGATCATTTCTATACTATTTTCTAGTAGCTAGCCATAGGTGAAGTGACTGGTGTGGCACTGTAGGGTAATGTGCTGGACTGCAAAGTTGGCTTGAGTGGCAAGGTTGGCAGTTCAGATTCACCAGCTGTTCCTCTGAAACCCTATAGAGTCAGTATGGGTCGGAACTGACTCAACAACACTTAACAACAACAATGACAAGCCATAGTTAATGTTGAATTTCAATTATAGTAATTGCCAAATTTATGACAGCATGATGACCTTAATATTGAGTCTTCTGCAATAGGATAGGAAGATTGCTAAGTTAATTGGTGATAAGTAGAAGCCCTGATACTATAGCAGCTTATAAGCTCGGCTGCTAACTGTAAAATTGGCAGTTCTAATCTCCCAGTCACTCCCTAGGAGAAAGATGAGGCTTTCTGATCCCTTAAAGATTTATGGCTTCAGAAAGTCTGTACAGGCTTGCTATGAGTTGGAACTGACTCAATGGCACACAACCACCATCACCAAAAACTAGTTGTTAGGTTTTTGGTCTGCTAACCACAAAGTTAGCAGTTCAAACCCACCAGTTGCTCCATGGTAGGAAGATGAGGCTGTCTGCTCCCATAAAGGTTTACAGTCTCAGAAACCCTAAGGAGTAATTCTGCTCTGTCCTGTAAGGTTACTATGAGTTGGAATTGACTCAGTGGCAGTGGACTTTAGTAGTTTGTCATGGAAATGGAGGGTGACAGTTGAGAAATTTCAATAAAGGACAATAGTTGGAGTTCCCTCTCCTCAGAAGATTATACCAGATGCTTGTTACATACCTATGAACTCATAGCATTGGTTTTTCTGATTTCCTACTTGTGGTGATAGTTTAGCTCTATCAGAGTGCCACTAAAAAAATGTGAATAAGCTGTGTCTGATTTTCTTGACTTTCAAAATGGCAGCCCTATTAGCACTGCAGACTCATACCACTGATGTATAACTAAGAATTTTCTGACTGTATATAGAAAAATCATGTCCCATTATTCAACATGCCAAACTCTAAAAATTACAGCCTTCAGAGATTCTTTAGAAGTTCTTGACCTGAGGGGTTTTCTAAGAAGCAGGTTAAGGAACGGGATATGTATTCAATGTGTTCTATATATGTGGTGGGTATTACGCATTTTTCCTGAAGAGAGTCCATGATATCCACTCAATTCTCAAAGACCTCAGGACCACTCCCAGTATATTATTGTTGTCAAGTGCTGTCCACACACTACTAACTCACACTGACCCTGTATAGGGTTTTCAAGACTGTGAATCTTTACAGGAGCAAAAAGCTTCATATTTATCCCACAGAGTGACTGGTAGGCTCAAACTACCAATTTGTGGTACACAGTCCAGTACTTATTCTACAGAGCCACTGTGTATCACTCCCAATATAGCAGTCGAGTGGTTAATCCACTGTGCTTCCAGTGTTCCTTCAATATATGTTAAGAGCCTACATTGATATAGGTCAAGAGTCCTTTAAATAACTACCTAAAAACATTTATCATTCTATTTGTATTATAAGTTTGTACTGACCTTTACAAGGAATCCTAAACTATTACTTTGGGCAAGGTGTTCCTCCTAGACTTGATCATCAAATCCTGACTTGATTGCTTATTCTACAAAAGTGGCCTCTAAGATTCGTTCCTGACGCATAAAGAGCGGTTTGTCTAAGTTGTCTTCTAAGATACAAACTGCCAGCCTCAAGTCTGCTCTGACCTTCCTAATTTTCCCTAGTGTTTCCTTCTCCATTTCAGAGCCAGTCCTTGGCCACTGGATATACAGATGCATTATGGTGGAGAGTCATATAAAACCCTGGTATGCCCTCCACATATCCCTGCAAGGAAAGCCAATCCCTGCCACTGACCCTTTGCTATTCTGCTGTTATTGTACACAACCTGCATGTGGAGGTGAGATGAACTGACTTTTTGATTTCTATGACTTGGTTGCTCTAGCATCATTTTGCAACTCAGAGAAAGGCACAGAGAGTAAAATGAAGCTAAAATAGTTCCATCACATTTTATCAGATCTATGTATCTAGCCAAATAGTATCTCTTCTTCACTGGGGGCATTCAGGAACTTGATGTGGAAACTAAACCACTTGGCATAGGATGTGGTTTTCTTCTTGTTAGCAAGTTTAGAAAGTAAAGGATATAACCTTTAATAACTCCTCGGGACAGTTGTCCCTTACTTTAAAAAAAACTATTTACATATTCCAATTATACTATTTAATAGGATTAAAAATAATTCATTAGGATTAATTTTCTTTAAATTTGCTTTTTAAGTATCAAATGATAGATCCTGGCTTTAGACATACTCTTCTTGTGGGATTCGATGACTTTGTTTATTATTTATTTTACTTGTTTCCTTTATGGCTTTATGGATATGATTTCAGAGATATCCCCCCATAGTCCTCGTGTGGAGCTGTTGGTTAATGCACTGGACTGCAAAGTTCACTATGGATCTGGAGGCTTGTGGTTCAAGATCAGCCACTCCTTGGAAACCCTAGAGAGGGTTGCTATGGGTCAGAACCCGACTCGACAGCACTTAACAACAACCCCATAGTGACTCCATCCTATTATGCTCTTACTCATAATTTCTTCTCTTATACTCATATCTCTCATCCTTCTGAGGGGCGGGGGCAGAGGGAAGTTACCTTCCATCTGTCCTTAGCATTTGGAGTCATTCAATAAATCTTTATTGAGCACCTATGTTATGTTCAGGTTTCACATCAGACACTGGGACCCCAAATGTAAATGAGATATCGAGATCCTCATCCGCATTTAACAAATTAGAGTAATAGGAAAATGAAACATGTTTTATACGTGATTTCAATAGAATGTGAAATTGCTGCAGGGTTCAAGACAAAGATATAATGGAGACAACTGAGGGTGGGGGGGCTCAGCATTTTGTAATAACTAAGAAACACTTCCTAGAAGAGAATTAATAGGAATTTAAAAAGAATGAAGAATGTATTTCAAACAGAAGGAACTGAAGGTGGGTTTCAGGAAGGGACTGAGGCATACATTTGAAAAATTACATATGGTTTGGTAGAGCCGGGGCTTTTAGTTCATGGATAAAAGTGCCAAAAGTTAAGGCTAGAAAAATAAATGATTAAAAAATGTCCCTGATTAAAAAATGTCCTTAAGACAGCATGAATGCTAACCGAAATGTCAGCAGTTTGAAAGCATCAGCTACTCTGTGAGAGAAAGATGTGACAGTGAGCTTCGATAAAAATTATAGTCTTGGGTAGGTCAACTCTAACCTATATGGTGTCGATGAGTCGAAACTGACTTGACAGCATAGGTTTGATTTTGGTTAAGACATGAGAGGATTCCTGAGTGGCACAAAGGTCTAACTTGCTCTGCTGATACCCCAAATATTGGACATTGGAGTCTACCCAGAAGCACCTCTGATAAAAGGTCTGAAGATCTACTATTGAAAAATTAGTCACTGACAACCTTATGGAACACAGTTCTACACACAGGGTCACCATGATCCAGAATCGACTAAGTAGCAACTTTTTTTTAAGATGTGGTGAGGAATTTGGACTTTTTTCAAGATCATAGGGGAGAATGACATGGGAGAAATAGAAAGAATAATCAGTCATTCGTTCTATCTGTACTACATAGTTCAGCCCTTAATTTTCACCCCCTGATTGTTCTGTATGCATTTTGTCTTTAAAACTAACCTGAGAGGAACCATATCAAATTGTGTCATACACAATACTGTACACAAACCAGACATTTAACAAATAAACATCTATTGGCTGGTTGATTGGAATAGTACTGTACTTTGGGCCCAGCTTAGTGACTTAGTATTCTTAGTATTCTTTTGTAAATAGCGTCTGAGAGTTGCAGACTCTATGAATGGAATACTTCCTTATCAACTTGTACATTTCATCATCTGTGTTTACATTTGTTTGACACTGATAATCATTGAGGCTGAAGAATGTTGAAATGATAATTAAATTAAGATCAAGGTGAAATCAACTTATTTGTGTGATGCTTATGATTTTATCATACCAAGCAGGTACTATTTTTATTAAAACTGATTCAGAAGGGCAAATAAGATAATGCTGTTTTAAAAATAAAAAACAGATTTAGAGCCAGAGTTAACGATTAGGAGATATAAGCAGCAGAGATCTACGTGTTAAATATTAGGACTCCTGAGAATTACCCAGATGAAGATTCAGTTCGCCTCACAATATAACTAACTGATGCCTGAAGTTCTTCCATAAGAAGTTCTTATACTTCAAAGCAAATGTGGCGTAAGGAATAAGGCTGTTAAGCCCTAGCACCCATTCATATCAATATGAGCATGTTTATAAAATCCTTCTCCCACACACACACACAAAATCCTTTCCAAAGAACTAATTCCCACAGGGAAAATATAAGACAATGAACAAATGACTACTGAAAGGAACAGGCAGACCAGGAAGAGGCTCTGATGGAGAAGCACAAACTTGACCTTCTTCACAATATACTTGGCCAGCCCTATATTCTCCTTTGAATGCTTCCATCTGAATTACAGCAACAGAAAATTACTTAGCCTATCTTTAAATCCAAAATACCCACCTTAATTCTAAATCAAGCATTTTGGAATACATGTGAGCAGGTATTTTTGAAACTAGACAGGCAGTATTTGCTGCAAGAGGGAAGTAGATTCTAAATTGTTCAATGGTCTATCAGCATCCTGCATGGTATAACTTTATTCTAGATATTTTAATTGATGTCTTAGATCCCTCGCTGCATTTGATTGATGTCTTTTTATCTTTTCAAGACATGTACACTTTTCAGGTCCATTTTCTAACTTTGAACCAAAACACTGTAGAGTGTACTCAAACTGAAAACATTACCTCCATGAATGAGAATTTTCCTTCCAACTGAATAGTATCAGGAATAATAATAATAATAATAAAAAATCCCCATGTGATCTAGAGGAAAAGGAACTGAGTGAAGGTCTTCTAAAAGATAAATTAATTATTTAGTCCTGGTGTGGTGCTGTGGGTTAATACGCTGGGCTGCAAAGTCAGTTAGATCCACAAGGTCGGTGGTTCAAGCTCACCAGCTGCTCCTTGGAAATCCTGTACAAGGTTGCCATGGGTCAGAACCAACTCGACGGTACTTAACAATAACAACAACAACATAATGTAAGCAAAAGCACAAAAATGTTGAAATTTGGTATTTCTAGCATTCTATTTTTATTTCATGTGTTTTCTGTTTCTTCCTGAGTTTTAATCATAATCTGACATTTTGTATAAGTTGATTCCTATGACAGTAATATGAGAGAAAGAGGGCCAAATTTAGTACTTTCCTTCCTAGGCTTCTATTCTACTGCTCCCCATTGAACACCTGGCTTGTGAACTTCTCTGTTTCTAGACTATATCATGTACCTTCATGCTTAGGAGTTCAGTCTCTGACAATCTCCATTTTCCCCTTCTTGCTTATTTCTGTTCATCCTATGATAAACCCACTGGTGTTGAGCTGGTTCCAACTCATAGTGACTCTGCAGGAGAGAGGAGAACTGTCCTGTAGAGTTTTAAGAAGTCCTGTTGTGGCGCTGTAGAATAAAGCACAGGACCACAAGGTCGGTTTGGGCCACAAGGTCGGTTTGGGCCACAAGGTCAGTGGTTCAAACTCACCCACCACTCCTTGGGAACTCTCTACAGGGTTGCTATGAGTCAGAACTGACTCAAAGGCACTTAACAACAACAATAATCTTTCTGGAAGCCAACTGCCACATCTTTCTCCAGCCATCCCCAAAGCAAAATTACTGACAGTCCTCATCAGTGCATATGTATCAAGTGGTGCTGAGCATGCTGTACTGCATTTGCTTTGTTAGTATGGTTTGCAGCAAGAATTGTGTAGATTGGGACACTGCTTAAAAATTTATTTCACTCTTGATTCATGAATTGTTCATCCTTCTGAGTTCAGTTTTATTTTTTTCTTATTATTCAATTGCATGCTTTTGTAATTCTTTATAGTACAGGTCTGTAATGATCATTCTTGCAGCTTTTTGCTGAAAAGTGTTTTTATCTTACTCTCAGGATTGAAAAAATAGTTTAACTGAGTAAAGATTTTCTTGGTTTGGCATTCCTAGCATGATAAGGGTAGTATAAATTAAGAATTGATACCCATGCCTAGTGCAGTGTTAGGATTTTTTTTATTGGTCACAGGAAATATCTCCTTACCCTGCCCAGAACAAAACAAGGGAATACTGAATAATTTAAAATTCAAAAAAGGTGTATGCCAAAGTTGTATTCTTTCACCATACTTACTCAATCTGAATACTGAGCACATATTCTGAGAAGCTGGGTTATATGAAGATTGTGGCATCAGGATTGGAGAAAGACTCACTGACAACTTGTGATACACAGATGATACAACCTTCCTTGCTGAAAGTGAAGAGGACTTAAAATACTAATGAAGATCAAAGACTACAGCCTTCAGTATGTAAGGTTGCACCTCAATATAAAGAAAATAAGTATTCCAATAACTGTACCAATAAATAATATGATAAATGGAGACAAGATTGAAGTTGTCAAAGACTTCATTTTGCTTGGATCCACCATTAACACTCATGGAAGCAGCAGTCAAGAAATCAAACGATGCATCGTACTACATAAATGATGTATTTCACAAGGCCTCGTTAAAGTGTTGAAGAGCAAATATAACCATTTGAGGACTAAGGTGCACCTGACCCAAGCCATGATATTCTCAATAGCCTCATACGCATGTGAAGGTGGAACAGTGAATAAGGAAGACTATAGAATTAATTCATGCGAATTATGGTGTTGGAGCAGAATAGTAAAAAAAAAAAACTGCAAGAAGAACAAACTAATGTGTGTTGAAAGAAGTGCAGGAGGGTCCATGTCCTGGAGAAGGACTTAATGTTTGCTAAAGCAGAGGGTCAGGGAAAAAAAAGAGGAAGAACCCCCAACAAGATGGATTGGCCCAGTTGCAGCCGTAATGGACTGAAAGGTAACAATTGTGAGGATGGTGCAAGACCAGGCAGTGTTTCTTTCTGTTGTACATAAGGTCGCAACGAGTCAGAATGACTGGATGGCACCTAACAACAACTGTCCTACCACATTTCAGTACCATAGGAAGAAATACGTGCCTTTTGCTTCTCTGACTAGCTAATCTGCCTAGTCCCCATCCTGGCAGTGGATTACCAGGTTGTCTTTAACTTTCCATCACTCTAAATAATTGAGCAACTGACCTCCTAGGTGGGAAGTATCTTGTCAGTGTTCCTCAGAGAAACAGATTCAGTGAGGTATAGATAGAGATACAGAGAATAAACTGACATGATTGTGGACGGCTGGCACATCCAACATCCACAGGTCAGATAAAAGCTGGAGACCTACAGGATTGTGTCCCAAGCTCCATAGGTCAGGCAATAGGAAGAGTGAAGTAAAAGTTCTGCCAAAATGTCTATTTATACTTTAGAGGCAGAACACACTCTAGGGAAACTTCCTGTTTGCTCCCAAGTCTCACAATTAATTTATTGATTGTACTGTATTTGCAAAAATGATGGCACCAACCAGCCCTCCTACAGCTCTCTGCTTCTCATCTGGATTCAGGATTTCATTGCAATGGCCACACAGAACTTAGGCATCACATTCACAGTAGGTAGTTTATTAGAGAAGTCAACAGATTACAATTCAGGGTCAGAAATGCTCAGGGCACTGTCATTCACAGTCAGCCAGGCCCACAGGCAGGCCTCTCTCTGCCCAGCCGATATTACAAAGCAGTTTTAAGGCTGTTGATAAATACCCACAGGACACACCACTTCTCCATAAGCCTCAGCTTGAAGGTACTCAGCTCCACCTCTGTGGCCCAGCAAACCTAGCTCCCCCAGTTAAGTGTCTAGAGTCACCCATTCTGCAAGCAAGTCTTCTGCCCAAAGTCATTCTGCTCTGTCTCCTGCTCTGGCTCTTGGTTCGGCTGCTGCTGCTCCTCTGCCACTCCTCTCATGCCACAGCTTTCTGCCCAGGGTGAAGGAGGTTCCGTGTGCAGGGTTCTTGGTGTCCAAATGGTGCACGCTGTCTCTGGCTCTTTCTTCTTGATGGTAGTTAGATCCTCGCTACTGCTACTGAGATGGCTCATTCAAGGGCCATGCTAGAGCTTCATGTTTTTACAATTACAATGAGCTCTGTTAACATCCACAACGAAATCATACCATCCTCTCAGTATCTTCTTCCACCTTTTCTCACCCAGACTTATCAGCTAGACAGTCACTTGGTGGGAGTTACAAAGACTAAGAGTAGAAGGGACACATTAAATCATTCACTACACTACAGTATTAAATTACATTATGAAAGTTGATCACATTTTTTTGTAAAAAAAAGCAAAAGGCCAGTTGTCGCCAAGTCATTCCCAACTCATAGCAACCTGTGTGTTATGGAATATAACTGTGCTTCATAGCGTTTTCATGATTGTGACCTTTCAGAAGCAAAGTGTCAGACATTCCTTCAAAGTTGCCACTGGGTGAGTTCAAATTACCAACCTTTCCACTAGCGGCCAAGAATTTAATCCACTAAAAGACTCCTACATTACATTGTTTGTGGTTGTTGTTGTTGTTAAGTGCCATCGAGTCGATTCTGACCCATAGCGACCCTGAACAGGGTCTCCGAGGCTGTAAATCTTTACGGGAGCAGAAAGCCAGCCTCATCTTTCTCCCGCGGAGCAGCTGGTAGTTTCAAACTGCTGAACTTGTGGTTCCAAGCCCAATTCATAACCACTACGCTACCTGTCAAATCAGTTCCAACTCATAGAGATCCTGTACAGGGTTTAAGCCACCAGCCTTACAGTTCAAACCAATCTTGCGGTCCAATGCATTAACCCGCAGAGCCACACCAGGACTCTTGCATTACTTTACATTGTTGTTGTTAAGTGCCGGCAAGTCAATTCTGACCCATAACAACCCTGTATAGAGCTTCCAAGGAGCAGCTGGACATTACCGTAGATGCAAGGAAATTACATTCATTATAACAGATTCATTGTAGAAAGTAATTTGCTCTACTCAAGGCCAACATGGCACTGTAGGATAAGCACTGGACTGCTTGCCATAAGGTGTTACTATTGCTGTTGTTAAGTGCCGACAAGTCGGTTCCTTCTCATAGTGGCCCTGTACAGGGTTTTCCAGGAGAAGCTGGTGGGTTTGAACTGCCAACCTTGTGATTCCAAGGACAGTGGTGATTCTACAGTGCCACACCAAGGGTCCAATCATAAGGTAGGCAGTTCAAACCCACCAACCACTTCTCAGAAACCCTATACAGGGTCACTATGAGTTGGAATCAATTCCACGACACAACTCTATAACCACAACCAGAGCGGTGTTTGACTGACCAAGGAACCATAGCCTAGCCGAGTTGACACACAAAACTGACCATCACAGGAAGAATTTTTCTTATCCTCTCTTCTAGGAAGGGATGTTTTCCTCAGAGTTCTAACTTTGAACAGGGCTCTCCATTCTAGCTCCATCTGAAACCTCTTATCTGTAGTCAGTTTGTGCTTCCACCAATCTGATATTCACCTTTTCTGTCAAATTTGGCTCAGTATTTTTCTACAAAGATTATTCCATTTCAATAGTGTTATAATTGGTTGGCATTGGAGTTCGAGGTGGAATCTGCACTGAGTCAGTCCATGAATTCCAGAGGCTGGTGGTATCAGCTTTGCCTCTTTTTCCTGGCCAGTGCACTCAATCCCAGCTACCACTCATCTGTCAGTGAAGGAGTGCATGTGCTATGATGCCAAAGAGATTTCAGCAGTGCTTCCAGACTACAGGACTAAGGCCACTGGGCAATCCTCTTCCCAAGATCAACCATTGGAAGTCCTGTGGAACACAGTGGTCCTGTCCCATTGTGCATGGGGACACTATGAGCCAGAGATCAACTCAACATCAGCTAACAACAAAAACAAGCCCATCATACTCTGTGGAAGGAAAGAATGAATGAGGGCATAAACTCAATGGGTGACATGGAGTCTCTCACTAGATAGTACTAGAATGAAGGCCTTGGTCTTTTCATCACTAAAATGAAGCCTTTGGATTGCTACTAGACATTTTGTAAGGTCTCCCTAGCATATTCCATTTCTAACCTATTCACTTACATTATATCAGACATTCAGTTGCCTGCTCATAACCTGGGTAATTAATGTGGCAATATTTTAGGTGACCAGTATAGTCAGCTATAGCCAAAGTAAACATACCTGGCAGCTCTTTTGAATGCTCTCCCTAACTATGATCTGCTCCTTCTCTAATATATGTTGGACATATTTCTAAAGTGGCATCTGTTTATCCAGATAATAAATATTCCAGGGAGGCTGTGTTCCATCTTTCAGATGGAATGTCGATTTCCCTTTAAAGCATTACCCTCTGTTTCAAAAGGTTGTATTGAATGGCACTTAAAAAAGAAATTGTAGCAGGTTAAATTTAGGGTGTTGAACAAAATCCAAATCAAGAATATTCCTTGGCACTGGGCCCATGGCATTTTTATTTGATTCTCAATTGGATAAATTTTAATTCACTTTAAACCCTTTGCTTTCTGTATTTTCTTTTGAGACAAGAAACCAACCATTGATACTTACTCTTTCTTAAACACCATAGCTAGATTATGACATATTATTGCAATGGGCTTGTTAGGCTGACCCACTTGGCCCAACTAGTCTTGTCTTTCCACTGCCAGCCTCATTTAGCTCCTTGGTCCTGTTTCCAGAGTTTAAAGAGACAAGGAACTCAGGAAAAAAGAACCCAACACTCCATCTCTCCCTCAGATTTCTCTTTCACCTTCTGAATTTAACACACATTTTAGAACTGCTTCTCCCCCTACCTTCCATGAGAGAGCTGGTGCCAACTCACCACCACCACCACTGGAAAAGAAGCTAAGCAAATTCTTGGTAAAAATGGTGCTAATGAGCCCGAAAACTGTGCTGACTAATAACACAAATGTACAATAAGGAGTTTTCTATTCTAAAAATATTTGCAGGGTTATTAAGGAGGGAAAGAATGAGAGAGAATGAATATGAATATTTTGTTGTTATGGTTGTTAAGTGCCTTTGAGTCGATTCTGACTTGTAGCAAACCTTTGTAAGGTTTCCAAGGAGTGGCTGATGAGTTTGAACTACCACCCTTGCGATTCAAACCCATCTTATAGTCCAGGCATTATCCAGGCATCTGTCATGATAAAAACACCAGTCGATGTTGACTGAATTCTAACTCAGGGGGAACCCATGTGTGTCAGAGTACAACTATGCTCCATAGGGGTTTTTTTGTTTTGTTTTGTTTAGAAAGAAACAATAAAGTTCTTTTAATAAAAACTCCACAGCATTTATTGTGATCTGATAATAACATACAGGTCATGAAAACAATATGAACATGTTTTAGAACTATAGTCATTAACAAGGACACCTACAAAACGGGGAAATAAAGTTGTTGCCTTCAGCAGCTTCTCATTTCATTAGTCATTTCTGGTTGGATCTACTTTGTAGCAGAGAAATATTATCTCCTTTTAGCATGATCCGACCCAGTTGTTTTCTTGGCTTTGTTTTAGAATGAATCTCTTTTGTGTCATCTAATACACAGTTCATATACTCAGAACCTATAATACAGCCCTCTATCTGCATATTCACTTGTTCATACAGCCACACCTGAATCTGGGATCTATTTTGTAAGTATCTGAAGATAAGGTTGATGGGCTGCACCATCACCTTCTGCACTTTCTGGTCCTGGCCACGGTACGCCAGGGTGGAAGCTCACAATCACCATAGTAAGCCACACGCTAGCTCAGAAGGCAACTTCCATAGGGCTCTTAATGGCTGATTTTTTAGAAGTTGATTCCCAGGCCTGTCATCCCAGGCACCTTTGGTTGAACTAGAATCTATAACCTCTCAGTCAGCAGCATGTTAACCATCAACACAAACCATTATTGCTCCGTGCCATCGATTTCAGACTCATAGCAGCTCAATGGGACAGAGGAGAACTGTAATATAGAGTTTTCTGGGATGTGGTCTTTATGGAAGTCGACTGCCAAGTCGTTTCTCTCAGGGAGCTGCTGGGTTGGTTAGATCCTCCAATCTTTCAGTTTGCAACTGAGTGCTTAACCACTGTGCCACTAGGGATTCCTCAAAGCAAAATTTGTAATAAATTGTTTGTTCCGTGTGCTAGTCTTGAGTGCAGTTCAGTAAGGAGAAGCTGGGTTTACAGCTGGCTGCATTTCTTGACAGACTAGAGATTAGGACTGTAAGCATCACTATAACGGTGCTTCAGACTCATGCGGAGACCTGGTGTGGTGCTATGGGATAAGCAGTGGACTGCTAACTGTAAGATCCATGTTCAAACACATCAGCCTCTCCTTGGAAAATCTATATAGGGTTGCTATGAGTTGGAACCAATTTGATGATACTTAACAACCACAGACTCATGCGATCTACCCCGGAGCATCAGGCTTGTCTTTCCCAAGCAGCATTTCTGTATGCTCCTTCCTAGCTGATCTGTGCCAGGATTCTGCCTCATCCCTCTAGCAAGTGCTAGTTGAATGTCTGCCTCTGCCTGGCAACTGTCACCTTGGGCAAATGACACCAATATTATGGAAAACATTAAGAGAGAAAACCATCCTAGCATATCCTTTGGTCCATTTGAAAGTGGTAAAAGAACCTTGGTGTACTTAACATTCACAATTACAATCAGAGGCGACTGTCAACTCAAAACTTTGTCTAATAAAAAAGTACCCCCAAATTCAATAAATAAGCAGAGTGAGTCAGTGGGAAGATTGTACAGAGAGCTGCATGGCTTACTGCATAAAGAACCAGGAGATGTGCGCCTTTGTATTCTGTTTTTCCAGCCTACCTTGAGCAACACACAGAAATTCTGCATTAGCTGCTTTAAGATCTGTGCAAGCCTGGGAATTTCTGTAGCGCTCTGTGAAGGAACTGCACTAGACCTTCCCAAGGTTCCCAGGCCTGCACCGATCTGAAGAACTCTGTGGAACACCATGGTCACATGACAGCTGCCTTCTGCATGGAAAGCCCTGCAGAGGAATCACTCAAATATCTCTGAGCATTGTGTAGCCCAAACGTCCAGAAAATAGAGTTCTAGTCTAACTCAACTTTGTTGTTACAGAGCTTCAATTTATCCAGTCTAAATTTCCAACCATTCCACTCCGCTCCAAGAAAAAGTAAAATTGGTTACAATTCCAGTGAAAATAAGATAATATCTGTGTTGTTGGGTTTTTTTTTTTAATGGTTAGTCACATAAAACCTTTTTTATTTTTTAAGGTTTTATTGTGAATTGAGTGATAGTTTATGTAGGAGAACATCAATTTTACACTCAGAATTCCATTGAAATGATTACAGTCTCTTCCGTGCATCATCATTCAACAGTATTTGCTTCTATACCCGCTGTTTTGGGGGCTGCTTTTTTTTGGGGGGGGGGGTTGTAGGCGAGTTTGTATACAAAAACACTCATATATAATCATTTAAACAACCAAAGGGCACATTCTGCAGGTTTGACTCCTGTCTGCCAGCACACAGCCTTTCTCTTTTCATGAGTCGGGATAATATCTTAATAGATTAGTGAGTTAGGAAGGGATTCTCTTGGTCACAGATGTTTAGGACATTTATTGTTAAAATTATTTTTTATAAAATCTTAAGTTAGAACTAACATAGTTCATGTAACTGTATGTTGTTGTTGTTAAGTGCCATCGAGTCGGGTCCGACCCATAGCGACCCTGTACAGGGTGTCCGAGGGTGTAAATCTTTACGGGAGTAGAAAGCCTCATCTTTCTCCCGCGGAGCGGCTGGTAGTTTCGAACCGCTGACCTTAAGGTTCGCAGCCCGATTCGTAACCACTACGCTACCAGAGCTCCTATGTAACTGTATAATGCCCTAAAATTAACCCAAGTATTTAGATTTTTTTAAGGGTAAAGAAGCAGATTATATCCTCTAGAGTAGTGGTGGGGAGCATCCAGCCCATGGACCACATAAGGCCCGCGAAATCATTTGGTGTGGCCCTGCCAATGCAACTGCAGTTCCAACCAGCACATTGTTGTTGTTAAGTGCCGTTGAGTCGATTCCAACCCATAGCGACCCTGCATAGGGTTTCCAAAGAGCAGCTGGTGAGCTTGAAGTTCAAATGGCTTTACAATCTGGCACATTAACCCACAGCACCACACCAGGACTCCAGCCAGAACATTGTTGTTGTTGTTATGTGCCGTGGAGTTGGTTCCAACACATAGCGACCTTGTATAGGGTTTCCAAGGCTCTAAATCTTTACAGGAGCAGAAAGCCTCATCTTTCTCCCGCGGAACAGCTGGTAGTTTTGAACTGCTGACCTTGTGGTTCACAGCCCGATTCGTAACCACTACGCTACCAGAGCTCCTTTGTTGTTGTTGTTGGTAAGTGCCGTCGAGTTGGTTCCAACCCATAGCAACCCTGAACAGGGTTTCCGAGGCTGTAAATCTTTACGGAAGCAGAAAGCCTCATCTTTCTCCTGCGGAGCAACTGGTAGTTTCAGGGGTGCATTAATTAAATGTTTGACCAAATATAGCAGGCTAATTTTTAAGTTGATAATTTTGTATGGCCCACAAAAGGTGTTATAAATTTTGGCAGATGAAAGGTCCCCCCCCTCTGCTCTACAGTGACAGTTCTCAAACTTCTCAGCATATGAGAATCACCTTGAGGATCTAGGTGAGTTTCTGTGCTCAGAGTACACCTCAGACAAATGAGTTCTGAATCTCTGCAGTTGTTACTAGTTCCTGTCAACTTAATTCTAAGTCATGGTGACCCATGTGTGCAAAGAAGAGTTCCATAGGCTTTCAAGGCTGTGACCTCTTGGAAGCAAATATTGAGACCTTCCTTCTAAGGAACCTCTTGGTGAGTTCAAACTGCCAACCTCTTGGCTTGTACTCATGCATTTAACCATTTTCACCATCCAGGGACTTCACTCTCTGTGGTTAGCCCACTGCCATCATATCAATTTCAATTCTAAGCTCTGGATATTGGGTTTCTGAGTCTGTAAAAATCTTTACAGAAACAGAAACGATCATCTTTTGCACACGGAGTAGCTTGTAGTTTTGAATGGCCGGCATAGTGGTCAGCAGTCCAGTACATGTCCTACAGCACCACCAGGGCTCCTTTCTGTGTGGTTGTTATTGTTAAGCGCCATCAAGTCTGTTCAGATTCATATCTAAGGAACGGCTGGTGAGTTTAAACCACTGAGCTTGCAGTTAGCAGTCTAGTACTAATTTCACAGCACCACACCAAGACTCCTCTCTGTGGTTAGGCATCAGAATTTTAAGGGCTGTAGCATAATGTGTTACAATGTGAATTCTAACCAACTCCATGACACATAACCACCACCACCAGGTGATTACAGTGGGCTGTTAAGTTGGAGAAGGACTGTTCTGTAATAATGGTTCTTGGAGCAGCAGCAATAGTGGTGGGACAACTCTTACTGCCCATGTTGTTGTTGTTGTTAAGTGCCGTCAAGTCAGTTCCAACCCATAACAACCCTGTATAGGGTTTCCGAGGCTGTAAATCTTTATGGGAACAGAAAACCTCATCTTTTTCCTGAAGTACCACTGGTAGTTTTAAACTGCTGACCTTGAGCTGCACTACCAGAGCTCCTTCCTACTGCCCATAAATGTAGTATAAATATGCCCTCACTTTGAAACCATTGGACAAACCCTACTCACAACAAATTCTTCAACACAATTCTTCACTTGCTGCTTGGATACCTTTTAAAGTCATTGAAAGGGATTCAAGCTTTTTCTTGCACTAAAGTAAGACTAAATAAGAAGACTAGACACCTGTTTTGACTCACCTACAAATTCCACTTAAAGACACAGGTAGCAAGATTTCACTGATATCTGTATTGCTATTCCTCAAACCACACATTGAGTAGCAACACTTTGTTGGACTGCTTCTGATTGCCTTGGATGCCAGGTAATAGAAGACCATCAATAAATGCTACTAACAAAATAAAAGGGAGTTTGTTGTTGTTGTTGTTAGGTACCATCGAGTCGGTACTGACTCATAGCAATCCTGTGCACAACAGAACAAAACACTGCCCAGTCCTGGGCCAACTTCACAATTGTTGCCATGCTTGAGCCCATTGATACTGCCACTTTGCCAGTCCATCTCACTGGGGGTCTTCCTCTTTTTCTCTGACCCTCCACCTTACCAAACATGATATCCCTTTCTAGTGATCTGGTCCCTCCTGACAATATGTCCAAAGTATGAGAGGTGAAATTTGACCATCCTGACCTCCAAGGAGTACTTTGGCTGCACTTCTTCCAAAACAAATCGTGGTTCTTTTGGCAGTCCATGGCACTTTCAATATTCTCCTCCAACACCATAACTCAAAGGCATCAATTCTTTTACGATCTTCCTTATTCACTGTCCAGCTTTCACATGCATATGAGGTTATTGAGAATACCATGGCTTGGGTCAGGCACACCTTAGTCCTCAAGCTGACATCTTTACTCTTCAACATTTTAAAAAGGTCTTGTGCAGCAGATTTGCCTAATATTATACGTCGTTTGATTTCTTGACTGCTCCTTCCATAAGTGTTGATAGTTGATCTAAGAATAATGAAGCCTTTGACAACTTCAATCTTTTCTCTGTTGATGAGAATGTAGTTTATTCACCTTAAATTCTATAGCATAGGGTGAGATCGGTTTTGTAAAGGACACTACTCAGTTATTATTATCGTATCTACCTTTCTGTCTTGCCAAAGAGCCTAATTTATTTTCTGGATTCGTTTTACTTGGGTTCCGAGTTATAAATAAAAGCCTTTGAATTTGCAAACCCTAAGTCTTTGGAGTCACAATACAAAATTAAAAGATTCCCAGAAGATGCTAGAGTATATTTCTCAAAGTAAAGGAAATGATCAAGGTGATTGTCAGCCTGCTGCAATATTCTCTTGCTAAATATAAAGCTCAAACCTGAATGATACACTTTGTATTTTAGAAAGCAATGGAAATTATATACTGAGACATTCTTTTCTACCCAGTCAAATAAAGCAACTGCATTTCCCCCCACCCCTATCTGTTTAGGAACAATCTGATGCTTCCATCTTCAAAGCTGTTATTTACATATCAACGGCTTTGTTCTGCTCCCTTGTTCTTTGGTCAAATGTAAAATTACAATGAAAAATAGAGAACAGGGTGGCACCCAAAGATAGTAAGATCAAAAGAGGCAAGGAGGGAGTAAACAAGAATATTAGAAGCAAATAACACTGATTAAAAGTACACATGTTGTTGTTGCCAAGCGCCATCAAGTCGGTTCCAACTCATAGTGACCCTGTATGGATCTCCGAGGAGCAGTTGGTGAGCTTGAACTGCCAACCTTGCTATTCAAACTGACCTTGCAGTCCAGCACATTAACCCACAGTGCCACACCAAGACTCCATACATACACATGGATTGTCTTAAAATTTTTAAGACTCTTTAAAATGAATCTGATTTTTACTTTCATAGCTTAAAAATATCCTAGATGTTTATTTGCTCATCTGTATAAGTATCATCAACTTATAAAAGGTAAAGTTTTCATTTTTTTAATGAAAAAAGTTACAGAAATAAATGTAATTTGTAATATGGATTTATGCAACCCAACAATTTGTAACAGATAAGCCTCAACAGATGTTCACAACCTTTCCCTGTGCTGGCTAACTGCCCATACAATCCATCTGCAGGAGCAAACAGTCATTGACTAGGTTGATGATGTTTAATTATTTAATTATGCCATGATTAATTTTGTGTTATTTTATCTCAAAGATCTGGGAAAGGTTTTGGGGAAAAGGAGTTTTTGAAAAGCAACACACGCACAACAGGAAAAACCATTGCCTTCCAGTCTGTTCTGATTCAGGGTGACCCCATGTTTGTCAGAATAGAACTGTGCTCCACAGGGTTGTCTGGGCTATAGTTTTATAAAAGGAGATTGGCAGGTCTTTCTTCCACAGCACCACTGGTCTCAAACTGCCAAACCTTGAGTTCCTAACTGAGCACAAACCATTTGCTCCACCATGGGATTTACTGAAGAAAGATTAGGATAAAACAAATAAATCTTTTTCCTACTGAATACCCAGCTCACTGTGATTTATTTTAGAAATTAGAAGCTAAAGAAATTGAAACATGTAGTTTTATGATGGTGCCTTATTCCGATACATTACTACATGATTGCTCCTGCCCTATTGTGGCTCCACTCATAGATTCTATTTAGATCAATCATTTTCTCTGAAATTCCATTACAAACTGATGATTCAGCTGATGAATGTCTATGTCTTGTATTAAGAAATAATTATATTTTTATAGCGTCTACAGATATTGTTGGAATTCTGATGTGGAGCTGTGGGTTAATTCGCTAGACTGCAAAGTTGGTTTGAACCACAAAGTTGGTGGTTCAAGTTCACCAGCTGTTCCTCGGAAACGCTTTATAGGGTCGCTATGGGTCAGAACCAACTTGACGACACTTAACAGCAACTAGATATTGCTGTGTTTTTTTCCCCTGAGGAGAGGAGCCAAACACTATTCTTCAATATAAATATTTAGAATCCAGCCTGTTTCTTTTCTTAATCAGACAGGGGAAGTAAGCTTTTAGTGAAAAAAAAAAAAAAAGACATAAGATTTTATCCATTATTAGTATATCCCTGTATGATTATTTTCCTGTATTAGTATACAGGAAAAAAGGAACATGTACCATTAAAAATTTAATAATAAAGACCCATAAATCCAACTCAAGAACTAGAATATTATCAATATCTGGGTGCGCCTTTCCTGCCCCCACACTCATATAGTAAATTTGTGTTTATCAGAGGTTTCACCTTGTATATTCACAGCCCTCAATCACATACTAAGGAGACCTGATGGCACTGTGGGTTAGACATTGGACTGTTAACAGAAAGGTTGGCTGTTCAAACTCCAGTTCCTACTTGGAAGAAAGAGAAGGCTGTCTGTTCCCAAAAAGGTTTATAGTCTCGGAGACCCTATATAAAGCCGCTAAGAGAATTGATTTAACAGCAGTAGATTGAAAGTCATATGGTATTTAATTATGCTTGTTTTAGAGTTTTATAAAACAGACTTCAGGCTTTATATAGCCCTCTGGTCTTGAAGACCCCCAAGAGATGAATTGACACAGTGGCAGCAGCAATGGGCTCAAGCATAGCACGGGACCTGGCAGTGTTTAGTTCTGTTGTGCCTAGGTCCCTCTGAGTTGAAACTGACTCTACGACCCCACAACACAGCCTGCTGGGACTGACTTTTTACCTCAACACTAGGAGTCTAAGATCCATCCATTTTATTGCATGTTGCCATACTTCCTTTTGTCTGCTATAGAATATTCCATTTAGAAACATATCCAAATTTAGAGGAGTGCAGTTTGGAGGTGAGAGGTGCTGTGTCTGGCTGCATGGCTCAGCAGCATCTGCTCACTCCTGGAATCCACAGATGTCCTACACCAAAGAACTGTGTAAGTCAAGGTGTACTTTACTCAGGGAGCGCTCAGGATAACAAGGAAAGAGGCACTGCCAGGCCTGTGCAGGGGAGAACTTAAGAGATTTTCTTTGAACAGCCCACTTTGCTGAAGAGTACATCTGAGTCACTTGAGCTAAGATGCAGGTATTTTTTTTTTAACATAATAAATACATTTTTAATTAAAATAACTATTTTCCAAAATACAGAATTAATGCAGAATGACATTGTTTTACTTTTTTAAAGTTTTTGTTATGAATAAGTGATAGTTTACAGGGCACATCATCAATTTTACGCTCAACAAATCATAATTTGTTTCATCACAATGATTACAATCCCTTCCATGCACCATCGGTTAACAGCGTTTTACCTCTATTACCTTTTCTTTGTTTGTTTGTTTCTTTCTTTCTTTTTCTTTCCTTTTCTTTTCTTTCACAAAACACACAGAAAATACATATTCTTTTAAGTGTCCAAAGGGCACATTTTGCAAGCCAGTCTCCTGCCTGCAAGCACACAGCCTTTCTCTTTCCATGAGTCTAGAGTCCTCAGCTGCTCTTATCTCTCCATGCCATCACCTGTGCTTCTGTCTCTGGTGTCATTGCTTCTCTGGTTAGGATCCCATGTTCTACTCTTGTTCTTCCCTCTTGGTGTTCTTAAGGTCCTTAGTTCCTGGAATGAAAGATTAACTACTCCCTCCTTTTAGTTTCACTTCTTCTACATTTACAGTTGTGACAGTCGCAATTAATCATAATAACAGTTCCTCACTATTGAATTTAAAAAAGCCTGTCCCCATGCTCCCCCATCCCTATCCCCTTTGACCAGACCCACCAGAATCCGTGGGGATTCTACCTTATCTCCATCATTTGGAAACACTCACGAAAGCTTGTAAACTAGCCACTTCATGCCTTTATGGTCCCCATTTTTGGTAGCCAATGTCTAAGTTGTCCTTCCCTATCAACCCAGTGTACTGAAGGGGCAAGCCTGACTAAAATGCAAGTTTTAAACCAGGAAGGAAATAAAGTATGGCAGGGTGAGCATTAGACAATGGGTCCAAAAGATATGGCTGTTCTTCCTGGCTTTGTTACTAATTCCCTTTGTGATCTGGAGGAGGTCACATAACTTTTCTATGCCTTTGTTTTTTTCCTTTCCAAAAACCAACAGTTTATCTTCTTCTTCTTTATTTCCCAGAAGAATTTCTTCTCAGTATCTATTTGACTTTAACATGTATAAACTTGTCCAAAAGTCATGGAGGTCGGATAAGCCTCATGTATTATCATGAAAAAATATATTGAAATAGCTAGCTTCAAACTATTGTTAAAACTACTTTTATTGGTATGATCACTATTCAAATGCTCTTTCAAGCATTTGAATTTCAAACTAAATGTGTATGACCTAGCGTTGATGGCTTAGTCATCAGAGTTCTATTAGAGAAAGATAAAAAAATTTTGATAAAAGAAACAAGTATAAATTGCTATAATTTGATGAACTTTTCCTATACTTATGGATGTCGTAGCTCAAAATACCAACTGAAAGGGAAGAAGTCTTAATATCAAGTAGCAATCCTGTCCCCTCTGTATACAGGGTTAATAGGGATGAGCAGCTTAGACGTTGGCTACCTAAAATGGGGAAGGGAGAGCTATAAAGGCATGAAGTGACTGGCTTACATGTGTTCAAGTGGGAATTTAGTTTCAGAGTGTGCGGGGCCAGGGGGTGGGGAGGGAGGAAGGTAGAATCCCCACTGAATAGTTTTCCTCTTGTCTAGATGAGTCTGGTGAAAGGAGATTGGGATAAGATTCTTATGATTCAATAGTGAGTAATTGTTAATCATGACTAATTGTAGCTGTCACAACTGTAAAGGTAGAAGTTTTATAAGAAAAATGGGGAACAGAGACACTAGGACCATCACTGGAGAAGTGCAGAATGTGGGACCCTATCCAGAGAAGCAGCAACACCAGAGATGAAGGCAGAGATAATGGCATGGAGAGATAGAGCAGCTGAGGACTCTAGACTCATGGAGAGAGAAAGGCTGTGTGCTGGCTGCCAGGAAGCAGGCTTGTAGAATGTGCCCTTTGGTTGTTTAAATGATTATATATTCCTGAGTGTTTTTGTATACATCCTTCCCTGCCACCCCCCAAAAAAATCACAGAATAGAAGCAAATACTGTTGAATAATAATGCACAGAGGAGATTGTAATCATTGCAATGAAATGATGAGTGTAAAACTGATGTTCTCCCGTATAAACTCACTCAAGTCACAATAAAAGCTTAAAAATAAATTAATAAATATGTAACCCTGTATGATGTTCACAGTATTCATTGCCGAGATCTTTGGTTCCTTAAAAAATAACTTGTTGTTGTTAGATGCTACTAAATTGATACTGATTCATAGCCACCCTACAACAGAAGATAAAGCTGTCTGGTTCTAAGCCATCTTCATAACCATTGCTATATAAGAGTCCATTGTTGCAGCCAGTGTTTCAGTACATTTGATAGTCTTCCTCTTTTTCACTAATCCTTTACCAAGCATCATATCTTTCTCCAGGGACTAATCCCTGCTGATAGCATGCCCAAAATACATGAGACAAAGTCTCACCATCCTCGCTACTCAGGAGCATTCTGACTATACTTCTTCCAACATAGATGTGTTCCTTCTTCTTGCAGTCTACAGTGTACTCAATGTTCTCTGCCAAAGACAAGACAAGGTCTTCCTTATTCATTGCCAAGCTTTCACTTGCATGTGAGGCAATTGAAATATGGCATGGGTCAGGCACACCTTAGGCTTTAAGGTGACATCTTCCTTTTAAAGATTTTAACGAGATCTTCTGTAGCAGATTTGCCCAGTGAAGGATGTCATTTGATTTCCTGGCTGCAGCTTCCATGGGCATAGATTGTGGATCCCAGTGAAATGAAATCCTTGACAACTTCAATATTTTTTATTCATTGTGATGTTGCTCAGTCGTCCAGTTGTGAGGGTTTTCTTTTCTTTATCTTGCGGCTGTAGTCTTTGATCTAAATCAGTAGGTGCTTCAAGTCCTCTTTACTTTCTGCAAGAAAAAAAAACAAAAAACAACAACAAAAAAACTTATGTCATCTGAATATTACAAGTTGTTATTGAATCTTCTTACAATCCACTTCTTCATATAGCGCAGATTCTCCGCATACAGATTGAATAAATATGGTGAAAGTGTACAATTCTAATGCACACCTTTCCTGATTTTAAACCACACATTATCCTCTTGTTCTGTATAAACAACTTCTTCTTGGTCTGTGTACAGATTTCACATGAGCCCAATTAAGTGTTCTGGGATTCTTATTCTTCTCAGTATTATCCATAATTTGGTATGATCCACACAATTGAATGCCTTTTAATAATCAGTGAAACACAGGTAAGCATCTTTCCAGTACTCTCTGCGTTCAGCCAAGATTTATCTGACACCAGCAACAGTATTCCTCATTCCACTTTCTCTTCTGAATCTAGCTTGAAACTCTGACAGTTCCCTGTCAATGTACTCTTGGAACTGTTTTTGAACTATAGTCAAGAAAAAATGTACTTGCATGTGATATTAATAATATTGTTCAATAATTTCTGCATTCTTTTGGATCACCTTTCTTTGGGATAGTCACATATATGGATCTCTTCCAATCAGTTCTTGCCACAGATGATTGAATGATTCCAGGGTTGCATCCAATCATTAAAATGTCTCAATTGGTAGTCTGTCTATTCAAGAAGCTTTGTTTTTGCCAATGACTTCTACATCAGTTCTTGATCATATGCTGTCTCCTCAATCCTCAAATGGTTGAATAGTGACCAATTCTTTTTTTTTTTTTTTTGACTTTATGAATTGAGTGAAGGTTTGGAGTACAGATCATCAGTTTTACATTCAACAAATCATATACTTTGTTTCATATTGCAATCCTCTCAACATAGCTTATCCCACTTTCTCCCTGCACTTGTTTCCATTCATCCTTCTTTCCCAGTTCTTCTGAATTTTGTCCTGAGTTTGCTGCCCTTTTACTGGTTGATTATTCTGTGGTGTGCATACCTCACTAGTGTTTTTGAATCCCCCTAAGAATGGCACTTAACAACAACAACAACATATACCTATCTAGGAGTCCCGGTGTGGCGTTGTGGGTTAATGCGCCAGATTGCAAAGCCATTTGAACTGCAAGGCTGGCAGTTTAAGCTCACCAGCTGCTCCTTGTAAACCCTTTACAGGGTCGCTATTGGTTGGAACCAACTTGACGGCACTTAACAACAACAACAATAAACCTATCTGGAGTCCTGGTGTGGCGCTGTGGGCTAATGCGTCAGACTGTAAAGTCGTTTGAACTGCAAGGTCGGTGGTTCAAACTCACCACTGCTCCTTAGAAACCCTATACAGGGTTGCTATGGGTCGGAATCAACTCAACGGCACCTAACAACAACAACAGCAAACCTATCTGGAGTCCTGTGGGGTAAAGTACTGGAATACAAAGTCAGTTGGAACAACAAGGTTGATGGTTCAAACTCAACAGCTGCTCCCTGGAGAGCCTATACAGGGTCACTATGAGTCAGAACTGACTCAATGGCACTTAACAACAACAACAACAATATATACGTATCTATTGCTTGGCTAAAAATTGAGCCATGGGGGTGAGTTCAGTTACAGACCTGAGGCATGACAAAGGGTCATAATATCAGGGTTCCACCAGTTTCTATCTGACTAGTAAGCCTGGTCTTCTTTATGATTTTTAGTTTTATTCGACATTTCCCCCCACTCTATCCAGGACCTTCTAATGTGATCCCTTTCAGAGAAGTTGGTAGCGGTAGCCAAGTCCCCTCTAGTTCTTCTGGTCTCGTAGTCATGGAGACTGATATTCACATGGCCCATTCGTCCATTAGATTCGTTATTTCCAAGCATCTTTCATTATATTAACCAACTCTTATTGTATATTCCTTCCAATAAACTTTTGATGTTTCCTGCACCATCCATTATTTTACCCTTAGAATCCTTCAATATGCCAACTTGTGACTTGAGTTTTTTCTTCAGTTCTTTCAGCTTGAGAAATGCCAAGTGTGTTCTTCCCTATTGGTTTTCTAACTCCAAGTCTTGGCACATTTCATTATAATTTACTTTGTCTCCTTGTGCCGCCTTTTGAAATCTTCTATTCAGCTCTTTTATTTAATCATTTCTCCCATTTACTTTACATTCAGGAGTAAGTTTCAGAGTGTCTTCTGACATCTAGATTGGTCATTTCTTTCTTTCCTATCTTTTAAGTCAATGTTTGCTTTCTTCATGTATATGTCTTTGATGTCATCCCACAACTCCTCTGATCTTCAGTCATTAGTGTTAAATGTGTCAAAAATATTCTCAAGCTGGTTGTTAAATTCAGGTGAGCTATACTCTGGGTCATACTTTAGCTCTCATGTACTTATTTTAATTTTTATAAGTTTTACCTTAAACTTGGCAGTTTTATCTTAAAAAATACATCTGTTCCACAGATGGCCCCTGGTATTGTTCTCCCTGATGATGTTGAGCTTTTCCATCATCTCTTTCCACAGATGTAGTCTGTTTGATTCCTGTTTGTTCCATCTTGTGAGTGCCACATGTATAGTCATCATTTATGTTGTTGAAGAAAGGTATTTGCAGTGAATTAGTTGTTGGTCTTGCAAAATTCTGTGATCACCAAGGCCATATTTTCCAACTTCCAACCCTTCTTTGTTTTCAACTTTGGGAATGTGAATCATCAGTAATTATCAATGCAGCTTGCTGTATGCTTGATCAATTTCAGACTATGTTGTTGTTGTTAAGTGCCATCAATCGGTTCTGACCCATAATGAACCTACATAGGGTTTCCAAGGGGTGGCTGGTGAGTTTGAACCACCGACCTTGTAATCAAAAGGACCCTGCGGTTGGTAAAAATCTTCAATTTCTTCATCTTTAGCATTAGTAGTTGTTGAGTACATTTGAATAACAGTTAAAAATTACTGCCCTTCCTTGTTGTTGATCTTAAGTGCTGTCAAGTCAGCTCTGGCCCATAGCGACCCTGTTTCCAAGGAGCAGAAGATGTGTTTGGACCACTGACTTTATGGTTCTCAGCCCAGTGCTTATCCTACATATCCTACAATGCCACACCAGGACTCCAGTCTTCCTTATTGTTGTTGTTATTAAGTGCTGTTGAGTCAGCTCCAGCCCATAGCAACCCTGTATAGGGTTTCTGAGGAGTGGCTGGTGATCTTGAACCATCGACCTTGCAATGCGAACCGGCTTTGCATTCCAGCGCATTAACCCACAGTGCCACATCAGAACTCCAGTCTTCCTTAGAGGTGTATACATATTATCCTATCACTGACAGTGTTGTACTTCAAGGTAGACCTTGAAATGTTATTTGTTTGTTTGACAATAAATGTAATGCCATTCTTTTTCAATTTGTTATTCCCAGCATAGTAGGCCATATGATTATCTGATTCAAAGTGGCAAATACCAGTCCATTTCAGCTCACTAATGCCTAGGATATCAATTTTTATCCATTCCATTTCATTTTTGAGGACTTCCAATTTTCACAGGCTCATGCTCTGTACATTCCACATTCTTATTAATGGATGTTTATAGTGGTTTCTTCTCATTTTGAGTCATGCCACGTTAGTAAGTGAAGGTCTCAACAGCCTTACTCCTTCCATGTCATTAAGACTGACTCTACTCAGTTACATTCTGAGTACCTTCCAACCTGATCAGATGATCAAATAATGTTGTGCTGCTATTCATAAGCCTTTCACATGCTGATTCTTTTTGAGAAGTAGGTCTCAACTTCCTTCTTTGTCTTAGTCTGGAAGTTGTGCTAAAACTTTTTTGCACTTTAGGTAATCATTTGAATCACCCAAGGACTCCACTCATTCTAATTAACCATGGGTGAAATACCAGTGGCATAGCTTCTAGCAACAATCACAACAACACAGGAGACACCACAGCATAACAAATTGAATTGACATAGGAGAGTGAAGAAAGAAAATACTTCTTTAAAAATATATAATCAAGTCCAATACCTATCTTTTAGTCATTGTACATTTGCTTCCTTTCAAATTGTTCCCTTTTATCTCCTGTTGCACATATATGTGTTTTTTAGATACCCAGGAGTGAAATTCCTGAGATTTCAGGATGCTTCCATCAGCTACTACATGGGAGAGAGATGAGATGTTTTGCTCCTGTAAAGATTTACAGCCTCAGAAATGCTGTCTAGAGTGGCTGTGAGTTGGAATTGACAAGATGGCAGGAAGTTTTGGGTTTCTGCAGAGAGGATGCTCAAGCTCAGCTTCACAAGAGAATTTGAAACTGTTTTCCAATGTGATTACACTGTTTCACTAGCAGAGATCCCACTGCCCTTCATTAACCATCCAGGTCTAAACAATAACCAATGTCCGTATTGCTGAACTAACTTGAAATACTTGTTTCTGTAGATTCATTACTTATTTTTCCAGATTTCACAGGGAGCTTGATACAATACATAAATTTTGTCTGTTGGGCTTCTCTTGCTAATATTGGTATCATTTGCTCACAGATGTCCCTCTCCAGCAATGTGCCATGCCCTTAGTCTTTACTTCCATAATTAATCCCATCAACAACAGGATCTGTTTTCTGAATCAATTCATTTTGTCATTTGTTTCACTCTTACAGTGACAATAACCATTTTGTTGTAACTAAAATAATATTGTTGTTGTTAAGTGCAATCGAGTTGGTTCTGACTCACAGTGACTCTGTATAGGGTTTCCAAAGAGTGGCTCTTGGGTTTTAACCACTGACTTTGAGATTAGCAGTCCAGCGCTTATTTTACAGCACCACACCAGGAATAATGTTATTGTTGCTAAGTGTCATTGAGTCAGTTCTGACTCATAGCCACCCTGTCTAGGGTTTTGGGGGCTTTTAAATCTTTTTAAGGAGCAGAAAGCTTCATCTTTCTTCCATGGCGTAGCTGGTGAGCTTGAACTGCCTACCTTGTGGTTTGCAGTTTAGTGATTATCGTATGGCACTACCATGCTCCCAGGAATAATATTAATGGAACCGACTCAATGGCACTTCACAACAGCAACAAGATTATTAAATCTGTATAGCTACGCTGTATAGGGTTTCCGAGGAGCAGCTGGTGAACTTAAACTGCTGACCTTGCAGTTCAAATGACTTTGCAGTCTGGCTCATTAACCCACATCGCCACACACCAGGACTCCATTATTAAAGGTGGATTATGTAAATCACTCCCTTTCAGTTTTAACCAAGAGCCAAGTAGGAATTAAGGTATATCAGCACTGTACTGGGAACCACAAGGTTGACAGTTCAAATCCACCAGCTCCTCCTTGGAAACTGTAGACAGGGTCCCTATGAATTGGATCTGAAACTTGACAGCACATAACAACAGCAACATATGATTTCTAGAGTCCCGATGTGGCCCTGTAGAATACGGACTGGAATTCCAAACACGTATGGTCAGCGGTTCTAATCCACCAGCCACTCCTTGGAAACCCAATCAGGTTCGCTGTGAATCAGAGCTGACTAGAGAGCATTAGCAACAACATTAACATCAGATTTCTACTGTAGACTTGGGTGGAAGGAATATGGTAAATGTTGGTCCAACTCTTACTTGACTTGAACTCAGTCACTGGTAGAGAAGCTCAAAGAGGGCTGCCCTCCCTACATTATTATTACCTGGGGTTAGAAGCTAAGGAGGATGGGACATTAAGCTCAGGGAATGCAGGTACAAAGTGAGGGTTGGTGAGTTGTGAAGACAGAGAGCCGTACAGAGACAAGACAGAGACTTAGGTTGCCTGTATTACAAAACAGCAGCCCCACCTCTGAAACCATGGCTCTGGATGATGGGCTGGCTCACCCCAATCACTTCACTCATTCCCATTTGGTTCCCCTTGAAATACACGTTGTCTAATCAGCCCTTCATTTGGGAATCCAAATTGTACATAAGACCTGACTTGGTAGTATTTTTTCTTAGGAAGGTTGGTACTTAATTCAGCAAATATTCCTATGAAGTTTACTCTGCTTGACCCTCTTCAGGTGCCGTGTGATCCTCTCCTGCCTGCAGCACACACACACAAAATAGAAAGACATTGTTTTACTCCAATAGAGGCCAGAGGGAAAGAGAGAATATTTCATTTAACAAATGTAAGTAACTACCACGATTGAGAAAGAGATAGGCCTGTGGCATAGATGATGGGAACATAAAGGAGAAGCAAAATGTGAAAATATAAATTTAGAAATAGACTCAACAGCACTGGGGAACCAAGTGGATATAGGGTCTGCTAGAAACAGTTTGATCTGGGAGGACTCAGTTTCTGACTTGGAGGACCAGGAGGTGCCATTTGACAGAAGAGGATTAAATGAGAAGGAACAAGTTTTGGGGAAACATGATGAATACAGATAGACAAGTGTGAAAATGACTGTAGAATAAGATCACCATGAAAGATGATCAGAGAGCAATGTGCTTATCACCATGATACTGAACACTTATCCCCAGATGAATTATCATCATCCTAAATCCTAAATCAGTCCAAGATGTCATATATGCGCTACTCAAGAAAGTATGTGCTGGTCTCAGGAGAGCTGGGGTACCCATGTTCCTGCTTGCTTCCCTTCTAGGATATCATAAAATCAGTGCTGACATTCAGGTGGCATGTTTCCACTTCACTCAGTCACTGAGCTCTCACGCTCTGAATCAAAATGTGACGGGCTCAAGGAGAGATTCTGTCCTGAATGTGTCAAATCGATAACTGAGCAAGGAGGCTCTCTTCTTATGATTGCTGTCATTTCTCCTTTTAGGAGTAACCTGACAGCAAATATGAATGTTCAGATAGAGTAATGATTTGGGTTAGTAGGAGTCATGTTAAAAACCCAAGTATTTCTCCAGAAAATGTATTTTCATTAATTCACACAATTATTTCCTTTTACATAAAGACTTCTTTGGTTCTATTTAATAACCATGAATTTCTGTTGATGATCACAATCTATCACTGAGTGTAACCTAAAAACCTAAGACAAATTTACTGTCTTCACATTAACTCTGACTTGAATATGAGGGAGCTTCAGAAAGTTCATGGAAAAATTCTGTTGCCTTTTCAATCCATTTTTCCACAAACTTTTTATGCTCCCTGATATTACAGAACAGAACTCCTCTATTGTGTTTTCTAAGTTATAATCTTTGTACAAGAAACTTGGGAGGCCTCTCTTTCATGGTGCCACTGGGTGGGTCCCACTGTCAGCCTTTAAGTTAATAGTCAAACACAGACCATTGGCACCACTCAGGTACCTGTCTCTAAGGGCCATAATAATTCAATAGTGATTATTTTAATAACATCATTTGTATAGCAGTGCAATTGAACTAATTTTATTTAACAACTACTAGTCCTGGAAATAGGAGCTCTGATAGTGTAGTGGTTACCAATCAGGCTGTTAACCTCAGGGTCAGCAGTTTGAAACTACCACCTGTTCCATGGGAGAAAGCTCAGGCTTTCTGCTCCTGTAAAAATCTGTAGCCTCAGAAACCCTGCACTGGGTCACTATGAGTCAGAAACAATTCCATAGCACATAACCATCACCACCAGGCCTGGGAATACAGTAGTGAATCAGGAGCATAATGCCTGCCTTCATGGAGCTTAAAGTCTGATCAAGAGAGAGCCACTTCACAAGTAAGTACAGTTGGGATGAAGGTTGTGAACAGGCAATATAGATATGTTATGAGAGCCTATAAGAAGAGGGTATAACCAACTAAGGAGCTTGTCAGTTGCAGAGAGTTCATACCTGATCCTTTGAGATGGGTCATATATATTAAACCATTGAGAAAACAGGCTCTTCATGTTCAGTTGACTTGCCTAGTTCAGTTGACCTTGCCTAGTGGCAAGGTATACACAGCCACACTGGGGGAAGTTATCTGTGCCCAGGAGATTGGCAAGGTCTTTGAGGTCAGGTTGCCTTGGGTAGACCACAAATCCCACTTGATAATGTAATTAGTACTTCTGAGTGTCAGTTATCTATATTCTTAAAAATAAGGATAATATATGGTAGCGCAGTGGTTACGAATCGGGCTGTGAACCTTAAGGTCAGCGGTTCGAAACTACCAGCTGCTCCACGAGAGAAAGATGAGGCTTTCTACTCCCGTAAAGATTTACACCCTCGGAAACCCTATACAGGGTCGCTATGGGTCGGAACCGACTCGATGGCACTTAACAACAACAACATATTACTGATGGCATAGGGCTTACATGATTTTTAAAGGTGATAATACATGTGAGATTCACTGCATATTCATCACACAGTAATGGCGTGGTTGTCGAGTCAGTTGAACCTACACAGTGGAGTGAAGCCTTGCCTGGTCCTGTACCATCCTTAAGTATCATCCGTATGCTGGACTCCATCTGCGTGCCTTCTAACCCAGGAGGCTCATCTTCCAGTACGCTATCCGGTGGTGAGATCAAACCTGCCTCAAGGCAGCTGACAAAAAAGGGAGTCAAATGGGTGCAAAAGAAAGTTTACAATCATGACTATCTGTGTACTGTTGAGCTGGCTCAGACTTACGGTGACATGTGTATAGCAAAACAAAGTGTTGCCGGTCTTGTGCCACATACGGAGCAGGTTTGTTGATATGTTTGAGCCCACGGTTGTGTCAGTCTGTCTCACTGACGGGTTCTCTTGTTTTCACTGATCTTCATCTTTACCAAACATGATGTCCTTTTATATTGAAGAGGAAATTATATATAATTTCCTAGTAGCATGTCTAAAGTAATCAAAGTTTTACCATCTTCACTTCTAAGGAGGATTCAGGATGTATTTATTCAAAGACTAATTTATACCTATGTAGCTAATGAATGACTCACCATTATGGAAATAGCTACCCAAAGCCTATGGTTTAGAGAGTGCTTTCTGCTTTCTAAGAGTAAATCTCTTGGTTCTTCCACTCATGAAGATGACTGTAATGCATCTCTATGATGCGGACCATTCAGTTTCCATTTCTCTCTCAAAAGGAGAATGTTTTACTCTCTCTTTTCATTGTCACAGTTCTCAGGTTCTAGAGGTACATTTTCAGTGAGGTCATAATATTTATATAGTGATTGAGTTGGTAGACATGGAATACTCAGGGACCACAATTACGGAGTGTTTGAAGAAGAAATAATTGGTTAATTCCCATGGGCATTCCATTAATGGAGAAAAAGCAGAATTCCACAAACTAACCTGGTTTGACATTTACTTAAATTGTACCATGTGCTATTTGTCTGAATTACCTTATCACATGTCCAAACTCTGTGCGTTAATTAAAGGGCAGCTGGAGAATGAGGATCGACCCATGCCAATATTATACAAGAAGAACATTCCAGGCTCCTCCCTCCTTTGTTTCATGAACTTAGTTGGCACTAAGTTGGTACCACAAGAAACAGAGTGAGAGAAGAGGGAAAGTTTCCCTCCCTCTTGTTTTAAAAAGATTCTTGTTTTTTTCCAGCACACATAGGAGTTGGAGGGGCAGAGAAAGAATATGAATCTTTTAAGTTTTAATAGAAAATGTGTGGCTCTTGGCTCATTTGTTCTATTTTATGGCATTATATTGCATTATAAAATATGAAACATGAAACCTACCTTGAGGAACAAAGAATGCCATCTCCTTGTATTTATTAGAAATTAAGACATAAAATATCTCAGTGAGAATGTATGGGGGAAAGTCCTGGCTATTCTGGGAAGACACATGCAGAAAGATCATGTCTTCTGTAAACAATCAGTAAATATTAATGGATGATTGTCCGAATTTTACTCTGTCTCTCTATTCCAACTCCACTGCCTTCTGTCTCCTACCACAGTTACCTAAAAATATACACCTGCCATGTCCAGGGCCTTCAAGAGAACATATATTTATTTCTCTGTTTGTACAAAATGAATTAACCTAACTATGACTCGGCAGATCTGTAGTGCCCTGATCCACTATCCAAGAAACCCCACCCTGCTACTGAGTCGATTCTGACTCATAGTAACCATGTACAGGGTTTCTGAGGCTGTAAATCTTCACCAGAGCAGAAAGCCTCAGCGTTAGCAGCAGAGAGACTGGTGGGTTTGAACTGCTGACATTGTGGTTTAGCAGTCCAGTGCTTATCCAAAAGTGCCACCAGGGCCCCTGGTTGTGATCCCTAGTGATCATTAAAAGGGATAAAATCACCATTCATGCCTTTTGGGAAAAAGCTTGTGAAGAGTCCTAGTGAACTGCTAACCATAAGGTCGGTGGTTCAAATCCACAAGCCGCTCGTCGGAAACCCTATCCAGAGTCTCTATGAGTTGGAACTCACTTGATGGCTGCAGGGCTTGTGAGGCAGGCCCCCAGGGAGGCTATGATGGGGCTTTGGTTTTGCCCCAGTTCTGAGTGACATCAACATGGGCAGGTGGCAAGGCAGGCAATATTTAGGCAGGGAAGACTTCACCAGGAACATTTTCAGGATGAGCCAAGGGTGATAACCAGCTCCCTGAGTGAAACAAGATCAGAGTCAAGTTCCAAAAGTAAAGCCATATCCGAATTCAGATAAGGTCACCGGTACCGCAGGCAGAAATAAGGGCATTCAGCACGGTGGCTGGAATGGAATTTGGGCAAGCTCTGTAAAACAAATGAATCCGTGACACACATAGTCAATGCAGATGCATGTCTTTTTTTAGTGTTTCTTTTCTTTTCTTCAGTACTTTTTAAAAAATCATTTTTACAAGGTGGAATCCAGCTGGTACTTGGAGAAGCCCAGATGTCATGGTTTGAATCTGAGCCTGAGTGCTTCGGAACTTCATAGTCCGAGACAAGTTAACCAGGACTTCAGACCTGTTTATTCTGGTCCTATCCGCTGTTGTGAATTTTCTACCCTGCACCACCCACATATAAGGAGCTCTGGTAGCGTAGTGGTTACGAATCAGGCTGCTAACCTCGGGGTCAGCAGTTTGAAACCATCAGCTGTTCCACAGGAAAAAGATGAGGCTTTCTGCTCCCGTTAAGATTTACAGCCTCGAAAACCCTATACAGGGTTGCTATGAGTCGGAACCGACTCCACAACACATAACAACTACAACCACCATACATGGAGCCCTGGTGTGGCACTGTAGGTTAATGCACTGGACTGCAGAGTCAGCGGTTCAAGCTCACTAGCTGCTCCTTGGAAACCTTATAAAGGTCTCGATGAGTTAGAACTGACTCAACAGCACTTAACTACAACAGCCATCTTTGGAGTCCTGGCATGGCACTGACTGTAGGATAAGCACCGACCCAAAAGGGCAGTTTGAACTGAGTTTGAACAGGTTTGCTTTGAGTCAGAACCGACTGGATGGCACTTAACAATAGCAACAACCTCCAGATATATTGAACCAGGATGTACATTTTAACAAGATCCCTAGTTGATTTTGTTTTTGCTCTTTAATATTTTATGATGTTTATGTGCGTTTATATAGCAAACTAGATTAACATTTAATAATTTAGATTAGCATTTAACAGTTTTATGCAACTGTTCCATGACATTGACTACATTTTTCATATAAATATCTCACTATTTCCATTCTGTTTCCATTGATCTAGCTTCCCTGAGCATCATCCTTCGCATCTAATCTTTGTGATAGGCAAATGTTGACCATTTTGTCTCATATAGCTGATTATATAAGGGAGCACAGTATTCACAGATGATATTGCTTATTTTATAAGCCATTGGATGAAAAATGACCACTAAGAGGGGCTTCACTTCCAGTTGCAATCTTAGCACAATAGTCTTGGGAGTCCCTCTAGTCACCATAGGTACAGAAGGTCTGGCTTTATTTTTTGGAGTTTGACCTTTGTTATACATTTCTCTCCCATTCTGTCGGTAATGGTAGCTAGCTACCATCTAGTTCTGCTCTCTTGCTAGATGAGTCCCTGCTTTATATGAGCTATTAATCCTTTGGAGTAGTTTCTTCTTTAAGTTTTTGGTTTCCTTCATTCTCTTTTGTTTCAGATGAATAGAGACCAACAGTTGTACAAGGGAGCTTCAAAAAGTTCATGGAAAAATGGAAATGAAAGGTAATGGAATTTTTCCACAAACTTTTTGAAGTCCTTTTGCGTCTTAGATAGCCACTCACAAGTCTTTAACACCCCAGATAACTATAAACAAGGAAGTAGAACATTATGAACTGTCAAGCCAAATGACTATTTTGTCCTACAAGTCTTCCCAAGCCTTCAAACCCAGTAAACCAATCCCATTTAGTGGTTAGTTATATTTGTCTAGGTAGTAGGGTTTAGGGAAGTCAATCAGGACATTGCTTATTCAGACTCAACCAATCCCCTGCTGAGAATTTGTATTTCCTCCCCAAATATATTGAATCAGAATCTACAGTTTAGCAAGATCCTTAGATGATTTTTATCACCTGGAGATCTACTAAGAGTCACCTGAGGATCTTGCTAAACGTGGATTCTGATTCAATATGGTGGTTGTGTGTGGTCTAATAGGTTCTGACTCAAAGCAACCCTGTAAATTTTGATAAGAGCAGAAAACCTCATCTTCCTCCCAAGGAGTGGCTGGTGGATTCAAACTGCTGACCTTGTGGTTATCAGCCTGATGTGTAACCCACTACGCTACAAGGGCTCCTTTTGACTCAGTATATCTGGAGTGAAAATGCAAATTCTCAGCAAAGGGTTGAACCAGAAGAAACTAGTTTCGAAGGTTTGGAGTTTACTGACTTACCTGTCAGGTTGTTGTGAGGATTAAATGAAGTCACGTATGGAATTAACAATAAATATTTCTCTTTCCTTTCATTAGTAAGCATTCAAACAACCTGGTGATGAGGACTGTACTAAAGTCTCCATTTTTCAAATGGGCCAAGTTAAAGCATTTCCTTGTTCAAGAGCTTAGAACAATAGTTCTCAAAGTCTAGTAACTAGACCAGCTGCAACAAGATCCCATGCCAGATCTACTGAATCTGAAACCCACATGTAAGGCCCAGAAATGCAAATTTTTAACAAGTCCTCTAATGGATTTTGATAAATGCTGAAGTTTCCAAACTAACCAATTCAGACAAGCCAGGCTGGTGACCCAACATACAACAGGTGTGGATCTCCCAGGCTTCAGGAAAAGCATTTATGTTGGGTGCATGTTCTTACTGAATTTTCCTACCAAGAGTCACCTGATGTTGGCAATTTTCACTTTACTTTGGCTGTACAAGCTTAGTGGCTGGTGAGGTCCACATTGTGCCAATGCCTAAATGCTGAACTTGGGATAGAACAGCAACAGTTTTCATAATTGTTTCTACTGTCAGATGCTATGATCAATCACCTCCCTGTTGCATGAAGCTAATCCTTTGTGGGCCCCATCACCTCCTTTTCTCCTTGTTCCCAAAGTGTTTGATAATTCAGTATCAAACTAGCCAGTAGATAATTTGACATGCTTCCAATTATTGCAGATCCTCTACCCTGTTCCCAATCATGCACACCCTGTGTTGGGGGATGTCCCTCTGTGGGCTTTGAAATGACTTGATAGGCGTCAGCAATGCTTTGTATTAACTGCACACCTGCTTCCTCACTCTGATTGCCTACCTCCACAGCAGAGAAAAACAAAACATAACCTTGAGCTTGTTGAAATGCATGCATTCACAAATGAACCCCTTTCAACAATGCCCATGGAGATTTGAAAAACAAAACCAGGTCTTTTTCTCTTGTGCATACAGGGGACACCAAAGGCTAAGCATTGTTTTGTCAAGGTCCAACACTTGCTGGAGTGATTGTAGGAACTTTCTGGGAAAGGAGATTGTGTTTATGATGAGAGAAAAATGGATTAATCAGAATTCTAGCCTTCAGCTGTCAGCACTAGAATACAGTATGTCAACTGGAATATGAGGTGGCTTTGACAAGAAGAATACCATCTTGCTTGCTTTAGTAAATCCTACTTGGAACAACCTGATTTAAGCAATGATTTTCTCTGCAGCAGATGAATGCATACCAATAAAATTCATTAGCTATGAAACTTGTGCATTGATTTTAGAATAAAATGCTGCTGCAAAAGAAGGAAACCATACTCTAATACCTCTACTGCTGACAACCTGTACAAGCCTCAGGAAAGATCTACCTGCAAAAGTGTCTCCCCTTCATAATGCACAAAAATAACTTGTCTCACAATCAGCATGGGGGCAATGGAAGTTCAGTAGTAGAATTTTTCCATTCCATAGACATCTGGGTTCACATATAAGTCCTGGGTTCAATTCCCAGCCAATACACCTTGTTCACAGCCACCAACCACCTAAAGATCCCCGGTTGCAAGGATAGCAGTTCAAATCTACCAGCTGCTCCATGGGAGAAAGACGAGGCATTCTGCTCCTGTAAAGATTTACAGTCTCAGAATCCCTATACAGGGTTGCTATGAGTCAGAACCAACTCCACGCCACACCACCACCCAACCATCTGCATGTTGTTGCTCTGATGGTGAACAGGTTTCAGTGGAGCGTCCAGACTAAGACAGAATAGGAAGAAAGGCCAGGCAGTCTAGTTCTGAAATCAGCCAATGAAAACCTTATAGGTCACAGTGGTCTGATCTGTAACCTGTCATGAAGATGGTGCGAGATCAGGTAGCAGTCTGTTCCACTGTGTATGGGGTCACTATGAGTCAGGAGCTGACAAGGCAGCTAGCCTACTAGAGTCTGTGACGCCGTCTGCAGTTAGATTTCAATGAAATGCCTTATAAATAACTGGCATTGCTTGACAGGTCTATGGATGTTATATCTCTAGGTTCTTAGGAAATATATTGTGCTACCAATGAGTCATTCTGAGTGACGCCATCCCCCTGCCCCAAACAAACATGTGATTGTGTCACCAGTTGCATTTGGAACTCATTTCAAGTCACTACCTGCTTCATCGCAGATGCAACTTTCTGACAATATTGTATTGTGGTCAGGGGAGTGGCCCTGTGGTATTGATGCCAGAAGATCTTCATCTATAGCATTCAAATTATCCTGGCATAAACGATGTGATGTCTGTACCTTTTCCAGTATATCACATCAACAACCTTAAAGTGACATGGTTGATCAATTTGTCTTAATACCACTCAAAGCAAAATTGAGAAGAAAAAGGTTTTTAATGGTATTTCATTCAGAATCCATTCCTTCAGAGTCCCCTTTTTCATTTAACATTTCCATTCTCTCCCGGGTCCTTTGTGTTTTTAAATCAGTCGCGGTCTTATACTATCTGATAAGGACTTTTGCCTTCAGTTTGCTTGTCTATAAAATGAAGATAATAATAATAATATGTAAACATGGCATTTTAAGAGAGTAAAATAAAATCATTATATATAAGATACTATATAATTATATAAAGACTTAGTATGGTTCTGTAGGCTAAGCACTGGACTTCTAACCACAAGGTTGGTAGTTCAAACCCACCATCAATACTCCTTAGAAATCCTATACAGGGCCACTATGAGTTGGCACTCACTCGATGGCACTTAATAACAACAGCAATAATGATTATTATATAAAAAGACCTTAAGACAGCTACCAAGATGACAAGAAGCCAAGATGGCCATATTTTGTTTCTCACATCTTGCATATGTTATCAAGAGGGACCAGTCCCTGGAGAAGGGCATCATGCTTAGTAAAGTGTGGGTACAGCGAAAAAGAGTGAAACTCCCAGTGAGATGGATTGGCACAGTGGCAGCAACAATGGGCTCAATTGTAGCAACGATTGTGAGGATAGTGCAAGACCATACAGTGGTTCATTCTGTTGTACGTAGGGTCACTGTGCATCGGAACCAACTTGATGGTAACTAACAACAAGAAGACAGCTTCAGTCCTCAAGTACTTATAGGAAAACAGTCCAGTTAATTCTGAAGAGTAGGCTCATCAGCTCACATCTGTCCTTAAAAGACACCACACATCTGTCAGTTTGTTATACTCTGGTGACTTGCATATTTCTGTGATGTTGGAAGCTTTGCCACTGGTATTTCAAATACTACTGGGGTTCCTCATAATGGACAGGCTTCAGCAGAGTTTCCAGACTAGAGTAGATTAGAAAGGAGGAATAGGTGATCCACAGTTGAGGGATTAGCCAATGAAAATCTTATGAATAACAATGAAACATTGTCTTACATAGAGCCAGAAGACTCACCACTCAGGTTGGAAGAAATTGAAAACAGCTGAGGCAGCGCTGCCTTTCTCAAAATAAAGTAGACTTTAATGATGTGGATGGAGCAAAATGATAAGAAACCTATAAGCATCCATTAACAATCAGAATGTGGAATGTATGAAGTATGAATCTAGGGAAATTGGAAGTCATCAAAAATGAAATGGAACACATAAAGATTGATATCCTAGGAATTAGTGAGCTGAAATGAACAAGTATTGGCTATTTTGAATTGGGCAATTATGGTTTAATATGCTGTATATCAATGGAGAAAAGATTGAAGTTGTCAAGGACTTCATTCTTCTTGGATCAACTATCAACACTCACAGAAGCAGCAGTCAAGAGATCAGACAATGTATTGCATTGGGCAAATCTGCTGCACAGGAACTTTTTAAAGTGTTGAAGAGCAGAGATGTCAGCTTGAGGACTAAGGTGCGCCTGACCCAAGCCATGGTATTTTCAACAACCTCATATGGATGTGAAAGCTGGACATTGAATAAGGAAGATCATAGAAGAATTGATGCCTTTGAGTTGTGGTGTTGGAGGAGAATATTGAAAGTGCCATGGACTGCCAAAAGAACCAATAGATCTGTTTTGGAAAAAGTGCAACCAGAGTGCTCCTTGGAGGCCAAGATGGCTAGGCTTCATCTCTCATACTTTGGACACATTGTCCGGAGGGAACAGTCGCTGGAGAAGGATGTCATGCTGAGTAAGGTGGAGGGTCAGAGAAAAAGAGGAAGACCCCTAACGAGATGGATCGGCCAGGTGGCATCATTGATGGACTCAAGTGTGGCAGCGGTAGTGAGGTTGGCCCAGGATCGGACATAGTTCTGTTCTGTTGTGCATGGGGTCGCTATGAGTCGGTTCCGACTCGATGGCACCTGACAACAACAACAATGCTGTATATGACAAATTGAAGAAGAATGACATCATATTCAATGTCAAAAAGAACATTTAAAGATCTGTCTTGAATTACAATGTTATCTGTGATAAGATTAGTATCTATAAGTTAACAAGGAAGACCAGTTAATACAACTATTATTTAAATTTACATACCAGCTATCAAAGTCAATGAAAAAAATTGAAGAATTCTACCAATTTCTTCAGTTTAAAGTTGACCAAAATGCAATCAAGGTGCACTGAAAATTACTGGTGATTGGAATGTGAAAACTGGAAACAAAGAGGTTGGATAGGTAATTAGAATATATGACCTTGGTGATAGAAATGATGCTGGCAATCATGTGATAGAATTTTGCAAAACTAACAATTTCTTGGTGCTTATGCATGAGGCCCTCCTCAGATGGAGATGGAGTACACAAGAATCAAATGGACTACAGAAGAGATGATGGTGAAGTTCAATATCATCAGTCAAAACAAGACAGGAGCTGGCTGTGGAACAGACCGTCAACTGTTCAGGATGAAACTAAAGAAAATTAAAACAAGTCCATGAGAGCCAAAATGCAACCTTGAATATATCTGAGCTCCTCAAGAATTTAGAGCCTATCACAAGAACCGTTGTGACACATCGAGCATTAATGCTGAAGACCAGAAGAGTTGTGGGATGGTATAAAAATCATCATATACACCAAAAGCAAAAGGTCATTTAAAAAGTCAGGAAAGAAAAAAAAAAAAAGACTAAAGTGGATGTCAGAAGAGACTCTGAAACGTGTCTTGAACATAGAATAGTGAATGCAAGAAATAATGAGTAAAAGAGCTAAACAGATATTTTCAGAGAGCAGACAAGGGTGAAGTATCATAAGGAAATGTGCAAAGACCTTAGCTAGAAAAATAAAAGAGAACACATTTCTCAAGTTGAAAGAACTGAAGAAAAAAATTCAAGCCTCCATTTGCAGTAATTCTATGGGCAAAATATTGAGCAATGTAGGAAACATCAGAAGACAAAAGAAATACAGAATAAATGTACCAAAAAGAATTGGTCAACCTTCAACCATTTTAGGAGGTAACAAATGATCAAAAACCAATTGGAATGTTTCAAGAAACTGATGAAGAGCTGGATGCCCTCACTACTATATGCCAAAGAATTAGGAAGACAGCTCACCTGACCAAACAACTGGAAGACATCCATATTTGTACCCATTTCAAAGAAAGATGACCCTACAGAATGTGGAAACTGTCGAATAGTATCATTAATATCACATGCTAGTAAAATTCTTTTGAAGGGGAAAAGAAAAGAAAAGAAAAAGCAAAGACTAATAACAATAATAATGTATATATACAGACAAACATATTCAAACAATGGACAAATTGCTTTTTCAGTATGAACTTATTTAGGAGTATTGATGGTGCAGTGATTAAGTGTTTGCCTGCTAACTGAAAAGTTAGTAGTTTGAATCTGCCAGCCCCTCCATGGGACAAAGATGTGACAGTCAACTTTCAAGATCTACAGCCCTGAAAACCCCATGGGGCCATTCTGTTCTGTCCTATACGGTTGCTATGAGTTGGAATTCAACTCAGTAGCAATGGGTTTTGTTTTTGTGTTTTCATTATAAACCTGTGTGGGATCCCTATATAAAGTCTGTTGGTAACAATAAATGATATCTTGACTTAGGACTTTGCAACGGCAAAAAAAAAAAAAAAAAAATGCTTTTGAAACAAGCTACTCTTCATACAGGGGGCAAAATGATGAGCCTTCCAAGATATTATGAGGCATCTTAAGGCAATGAGTTCCTGGGCCTGGGAGCTTTGGACCATCATCACAGGAGATACCATGGCCAATTAGTATAACATAATTCTCAGAGACAATATTCTATATACTACTTTGGAGAGTAGCGACTGGGATCTTAAAAGCTTATGAGTGGCCATCTAAGGTGCAAATATTGGTCTCTCCATGTGTGGAAGAAAGAAGAGTAATGAAAATTGAAGATGCTTGGAATCAACTAGCTCAATTCATTAATGGAGCAAGTGAACATCAATTGCATGCAATACAACTCTGAGAACAGAAATACTAAATGGTGCCTACCAACTGCTTATTAGAATTACTGGATAGAGAGGGAGAAAATGTGGAACAAAACTCTAAAGTATGAAAAAAGAAATGGGAGAAATCCAAGACTATGGCCCTTGACCACCCTTCAGGTCTGGAGTGGAATTCACTCTCATGGTCCAATTTTCAACCAAGCAGTAGATAGGTATGCTCATCATGGAATGGTCAGTCATTCAAGATCAAAAGAGCAACATTTACCTAAGGACAAAGTTGAGAAGGGATGGGAAGGAGGATGGAATGGAAATAGGAATCACAGGGATGAAATAGGAGAACTGTTACATGGAGGGGATTGCAATCATTGAGGTGAAACAAAGTATATGATTCCTTGAATGTAAAACTGATGATCTTCTCTGTAAACCTTCACTCAATTCACAAAAAAATGTGTAAATAACAATAACAACAAAAAAGCTGCTCTTAAATTAATATTGCCTTTGAACCAATAACTTGAGATGAGTAAGTAACTCATCTAGGGAATTTCTCACTGATGATGGCTAATAGCACAAGTATGGGGCCTGGAGAATCTAGAGTAGTACATCTCAGAATATGGCCAATGGCACCACTGCTCTATTAACATGCAGATTCCTAAGCCTAACAAATCAGAAGTTTTAGGCCTTGAATATGTGGTTTAACACCCTGCGATTCACTGAAGCATCAGAACCACTGATTTATTGACATCTCTGGCAACATGTCAAAAGTGTCTCAGATGAGCATTTGGAAGGTGCTAGATATGCTCAAGTTATGACTGAATTCATCACAATGGGGAATCAATCACAATGGGGAATTCCAAGTGGGGAATCTGAGTACTGGTTAATGAAATGAAGAGTCATACGCTTGGACCTGAAACCCGAAGAGAGAGGCACCACTTGTTTGTGATTCTTCAAGAATTAGACTTCTCTTTCTTAAAAGGTGTAGCATGGGCATGGAAAATTGGGTCTCTGCAAGTAAATCCAATATTTTCTAATGACAAAACAGAATTCTGTAGACACTTCTCCAAGTACATGGTTGAGTCACTGAAGTTCAGGACTGTCTGGCATAATCTCATGCCCCACAAGAATGGGTTAAGTAAAAAAAAAAAAAAAAGAATGGGTTAAGTCAATAAAATACCAAGAATATATTATAAGCTTAAAGCAGTTAATACTATTCTAAATGTCCATGCAACACGCTGTTGTTGTTGTTGTCAGGTGCCATCGAGTCGGAAGCGACTCATAGCGACCCCATGCACAGCAGAACGAAACAATGTCCAATCCTGGGCCAACCTCACTACCGCCACCACACTTGACGCCATCA
>NW_006408554.1:3690309-3694068 GCF_000296735.1 Chrysochloris asiatica | reverse complement strand
GGGGGGGGGGAAGGAGGTAGGGGCAAAAGTAAGTTTTCACTTAAGGCAAACAGTTGGAAGCAATATTCTGTGAGAGGTTTGAAGATACACAGGAGTTTCATTATAATAGAACTATATTCTGAAGGACAGGGTAGGAATCCTTAAGAAAATGGACCATAGAGATTGAAACAGCTGGAAAGAGGGAGAAGTATTGTTCAAAGACCATAGTTTAACCAGCATTATGGTAGTTGAGGAAGGACAAGAATGAGAACAGATTGTTCCTGTCCATTTGGCCTGTAACACTTAGTACAAATTCTGACCTTGGCTTGGAATTGTCCACTGAGCTGTTGATGGCGATGGAAGTAATACACCTTGAGATTGGGAAGAGTAAGGCCACTTGTTTGGACCATAATATCTAGTCCTAAATTTCATTTGCCTATGTTCTCAGTTGAGAAATTTTTCAATAGTAATCATCACAGAATAATACGACCTACTTCCTATTTGCTTTTTATGCACCAAACTTTAGGAATCATGGTCAGCAATTCAAAACTACCAGCTGTTCTGGTAGTTCGAAACAACCAGCGGGTGAAAAATGAGGTTTTCTGCTCCCATAAAGATTTACAACCTCGGAAACCCTGTACAGGGTCGCTATGAGTCGGAACCGACTCCATGGCACATAACAACAATAAAATGTATAAAAAGATCAGCACTGAATTTATTTTTATCCCGGAAGGAACATTGACAGATTTGTTTTCAGTGCTTTCCCGCCAGAAGGAAGAGTAGACCCGCTAGTTTCTATTCAATAGGAAATTTGCTTGTGCAATTCGCTAAGCTAAATTCCCTGACCAAAAAGCACTGACAGGGCATCCCCATTACAATAGAGTCTGAATGAACAGGGACAGCGATCCTAAGCTGGGAGGGCATTTTACTTTTTAAAACAATTCAGTAGATACTTTTAAAATTTTATAGTTAGTAATTCCCATTTGGGAATTGTCCTAAGAATCCATAAATTAGGAGGAGACTTCCATAACTCTGAATAATTGAGAGGAACTTTTTGTCCAGTCATCAGCTACCTTTGTGTTTCTGGATCCCCACTGTCATTAGTTTCAATATACTATCCTCTCTGCTACATTACTAAAGCAAAATATAATGGTAAATTCTCTGCTGATCTCAGCCGATCTATTTTATACTCCTGGAATCATGGTGTGGCACTATAGGATAAGCACTGGACTGAAAATTCGGTTTGAACCACAAGGTTGATTGTTCAAACCCCAAGTTGCTCCTCAGACACCCTATTCAGAATTGCTATGAGTGAGAACTGACTCAAAGGCACTTAACAACCACACTTTATGCTCCTATTCAGTTAAAGACCACTGTTGTCACTCCAGTGCTTACCCTGTAGTGCCACACCATGACTCCAGGAGTATAAAGTACATTGGCTGAGATCAGCAGAGAATGTACCAAACTTTAGAATCAAACTGATTTTGCAGTCCAGCACATTAACCCACAACTCCACATTTATGCCAAAACCAGTGTGATTGGAATTGTATGCAAATCTCTTGTTTTTCTAGGAAAAGACAGTTCTAGCCTTGTTCTCCCTCAAAATTACGACAGTTCCAGTTGTGCATATTACCAGCAACTTTGAAGGTCAAAATAAGTTTAAAGGGAAATAGTCACTTTCGAGATAGTCTAGGATCTCTTTTTGTGGAGCTGAGATAAATACAGACAGACTACATAATCAATAACACTAGTTACTTTATTTAGAATGCATGTGTAATTGCTGTTGTTGTTGTTAAATGCCGTTGACTTGATTCTGACCCATAGTGACCCTGTATAGAGTTTCCAAGGAGCAACTGGGAGCTTGAACCACCGCCCTTGCAGTTCAAACTAACTTTTCAGCCTGATGCATTCGCCCACAGTGCCACACCAGGACTCCAGTTAGCACTGTGCTTTATCCTAGTGATTGTTACTCTTGAGTGTGCATTGGAATCACTAACTGAAAGATGGGGCAGTTTGAAGCCACTCCAGCACTTCGATGATCAACTTCTAAAAGCTAAGCCATTGAAAAGCTCTATAAAACCCAGTTCTACTCTGACACACAAGCAGCTGTATGAGTTTGAAACGACTCCAGGGCAGCTAGTTTTATTTTGTTTTGTTTTGTTTTTTGAGTAAAGCCCAAGAATTAAAAAAATAATAATAATGTAAAACCGTTATCTCTATAAAACTGCACTCAATTCACAATTTAAAAAATGAGGTGGGGGTGGATTTAAAATTCTAACAAGTTCCAGCATGATGCTAATTGCTGCTGGTCTAGGAATTATACTTTGAAAGCCACTACTTTCTTCCCACTATGATACAGTTTCAGCTTAGCAGATGTTTTCTGCTTTCATTCTTTAAGCTCAGCATCAACATCAGAATCACTTAGGATGTGCAGGAAAAAAACGAACGGAACCAGACACTTCCCAATTTGTCATTTCTTAAAATGTGTCCCTCAAGAGAACTTGTGACCCACTAGATATTACAACTATTATTAACCTAGCATGTCCAGGACATACTGAGCTAAAGAAAGCTATTGGGTTATTTTACATTAAAGTGTCTCACGAGCATTGTTATGCTAACTCTTCCACACATGGCATTTCCAAAACAATTTGACCATGAACACTTTCTTTCAAGAATACTTTCTTAAATGGGTTTCAGCTACCAGAGCATCCCCTAATATTGTGTGTGTGTATGAATGTATTAATATGTGCTTCACTTGTTTTCTGCAGAGAAGGCCTATAAAATTCAGGATATAGTTTCAACTAATTCTGAACACAATCCGTAGAAGGTCAAGAAATATGCACCTACAGTGTCGGGCCTATTCTGGGATGGTAAAAAGATATCCAAGGAGTAAATAAAGGAAACAAAAAGGTTTTCTTCTGTCTCCTTTGCACTAACACTTTCCAGCTCTCATTCATTTTGTACTAACATCTTTGTTGCTGTTGTTAAGTGCCATTGAGTCCAACCCGTAGCCCCCTGTGTAGGGTTTCCAAGGAGCAGCTGATGAGGTTGAACTACCAACCTTGCAGTTCAAATGGCTTTGCATTCTGATGCATTAACCCACAGTGTCACACCAGGACTCTAATGAGATACAATTACATATCATAAAATTCAAGGAGCTCTGGTAGCATAGAGGTTAAGAGTCAGGCTGCTAACCTCAAGGTCAGCAGTTTGAAACTACTAGCCATTTTGTGGAATAAAGATGAGATTTTGGGCTCCCATAAAGATTTACAGCCTCAAAAACCCTATGCAGGGTCACTATGAGTTAGAACTCACTCCAACCAAGGGCACACCACCACAAAATTCATCCATTAAAACTGTGCAATTTTTAAATGGTGTGAGGTTAACTTTATTCAGATGATTTGATCCTTGTCCTTGGTGCTTGAAATAGACTCTAAAATCTTAGAATTTCCCCAGTGATTGAAGTGTCTTTGATGAGACCTCCAGGCCATACCTGACGGTTTATGCTAGTAGATGGCTCAGAGGGATGGTGAGGCCAGAAGGTCTTGTTACTTGATATCAGCCCAACCTCAGAGGAGCGGGCTGGTTCAATCTATCATGTCTATGTAATCAGACTCTGGACATGTAAACTCTAGGGACTTCCTGATTGGTGAAAGACGTCCATTTTATGGGAGTGTGGTTGTCGTTGTTGCTAAGTGCTGTTGAATGGGTTTCCATGGAGCAGCTGGTGACTTCATACTGCTGATCTTGCAGTCAAATCAACCTTGTGGTCTAGTGCTT
>NW_006408554.1:3674767-3687719 GCF_000296735.1 Chrysochloris asiatica | reverse complement strand
TTCTTCCCTTTTGGTTTTCTAGTTCCAAATCTTTGTATATTTTATTATAGTACCTGGTTTTGTCTTCTCGAGCTGATCTTTGAAATTTTCTGTTCAGTCTGGTAGCATAGTGGATATAAATTGGGCTGCTAACCTCAAGGTCCACAGTTCGAAATGACCAGCTGTTCTGTGGGGAAAAGATGAAGCTTTCTGCTCCTGTAAAAGATTTACAGCCTCAGAAACCCTATGCAGGGTTGCTATGAGTTAGAACCAACTCCACAGCACATAACCACCAACTACCACTGTATATATGCTTCTAAAATTCATGGGAAAATGAAATGAAAAACAATGGAATATTTTCCATAAACTTTTTGAAGTCTCCTCTTATATAGAGATATTCTGGATACAAGGTCTTTACCAGATATATGATTTGCAAATATTATCATCTGTTCCATGTATTATCTTTTCATTTTCCTGATGTTATCATCTACAACACAAAAGTTTTTCATTTTTGTTTTCATTTGGATGATTTGTTTAATTATATAGTCTTATTTGTTTATTTTTGATACTTGTGTTTTTTACAGTCCTATCTAAGAAATCATTATCTAATCTAAGATGCGGATGGTTTGCACCTATGTTTTCTTCAAAGAATTTTGTAGTTTTAGCTCATGCATTTATTCTGTGATCCATTTTGAGTCATTCTGTGTGTGTGGTGTAGGAAAGGGGTCTGACCTCGTTCTTCTGTGTATGAAACTAGTTCTAGCACCATTTGTTGAGAAGACTGTCTTTCCTACATTGAATTATCATTGTACTTGACACCTCTATCCTTTTTTAAATTATGTAACAAGAAGAAGAAAGGTAAAATCGTAAGATTTTTCACAGATTAAAAAGATTCACTGAGAACAAGTAATATAGATATGTTTACTGGAGACATGAATGTCCTTGAACAATTGAACAGCCTAATCCAATATCCATTCAACATTGATAAAGCTCTTTCCGTGAGCCAGCACTAGGCTGGGTTCTGGGACAGAAATATGTATTGACTGTAATGTCTCCAAGCTCTCAATCCACCTGGAAGATAGACAGGTAAACAAACAGATACAGAAATACAACAAGTGTTCGCATAGAGGTATGTACAAGTCAAAAGGAAACCCAGCTTCCCAAGTGCTAAACTGCCTGGGCTCATTGAAGCTCAGTCTTAAAAGTGAGAAGGGCATTCCCGTGAGAAAGAAAAGCCCACAGAGTGGAGGGATTGCTCTACAGGGAGGTCAGTGGGACTGGAATCTTGGCATGGGCATATGGAGCGTGGAAATCCTAGGAAATGAGGATGAGACTGGATCCAACTGTGCCCAGGCTTTGAAAACCCTATGGGGGAGCCAGGCCATATCCTGTGGATTATTACTGTCCTTGGTGCCATCTGTTCATTCAGCTCCAGCTGATAGTGACCCTGCACAGGGTTTCCCAAGAGCGGCTGGTAGGTTTGAATCTTGTAATTCGCAGTCCAGTGCTTATCCTTCAGCACCACACCAGGAATTCTGTGGAAGAGAGCCATTAAAGGACTTAAAGCAGATGTGGTTTAGGGGTTTCTGGGAGCCTGGCTGAGAATCATAGAGCTTTCAGTCACCCTAAGCCGTATCTCAGGTGCCTACGTGTCTTCTGAGGTAGAAATTATTCCATTATAAGGGTCCCAATTATAACTTAGAGTCCTGGTGTGGCACTATGGATTAATGTGCCAGACTGCAAAGCCATTTGAACTGCAAGGTTGGTGGTTCAAGCGCACCAGCGGCTCTTCGGAAACCCTATACAGGGTTGCTATGGGTTGGAACCGACTTGATGGCACTTAACAACAACAAATTATCAAGACATAGGAGCTCTGCTAGTGTAGTGGTTATGAATGGGGCTGTCAACCTCACAGTCAGCAGTTCAAAACTACCAGTCATTCCATGGGAGAAAGATGAGGCTTTCTGTCTTGCCAAGATTTACAACCTCGGAAACCCTGTGCAGGGTCGCTATGAGTTGGAACCAACTCCACAGCACATAACACCACCATTGTTAAGACGTAGGAGCCCTGGGAGTACAACTGTTAGTACTCAGCCATTGACCAAAAGGTCAGTAGTTCAAACCAGAAGCAAATTACCCAATAAATAAAGTAAGCACGGGTTTACTTTTGCTTACCTACTAATCTATTGTGAACTGTTTCACATGGGTGATATCTTGAAAAACATGAAGCTGCTCACTACAGGTTAGTCAGTAAGTGTAAGTAAGCTCATGCTTACCTTTCTTGCTGGGTACCTCATCCCTGTCAGGGACTGTAAATTTGATAAGAGATTTTGATACTGTAGGAAGGTGCTGTGGGGATGGGAGAGAGACAGATACCAACCACACTTCGAAGCTTAATCTTTGATGTGATACAAAAATGTGAAATTATTCACTGTGGATTACTAAATAAGCAACAAGTAAGCCTATGCTTACTTTACTTATTGAGTAACCCAAGACTGGTTTGAACCCACCAGCTGTTCCACAGGCAGAAAAGATGTAGTAGTCTGTTTTCATAATTATTGTAGCCTTGGAGTCCTGATGTGATGCTATAGGATAAGCAGTGGACTGCTAACCACAAGGTTGAATGTTCAAACCACCAGCTGTTCTTTGGAAACCCTATAAAGGGTCACTATGAGGCGAAGCCAACTCACAGTGGTACTTAACAACAACGTAGGATTGATAAGAGTCTGAATGGACTTAATGACAATAGCATGGGTTTTTAGTTCTATTATTAAGACATAGGATTCCCTGAATGAATGTTGTGAATGTTCAGAAAAGGTTGGCAGTTCAAATCCACCCAGAGGCACCTTGGAAGAAAGGACTGGCAATCTACTTCTAAAAAATTAACCATCGAGAACCTATGGAACACAGTTCTACTCTGACTGACACACATGGTTTCCCAAGAGTTAGAATTGCTGTATGGTAATAAATATTATTAAGACGTGGGTTGTGTGTGTGTGTATGTGTGTGCTCATTGAAAAAGGGTCTTAGGGGAACAATGTATATCTTCTATCTTTGGCACTGTAGGATAAACACTGAACCGCAAGGTCTGTTTGAATAACAAGGTCACCAGCTGCTTCTTGGAAACCCTATACACAGTCCCTATGAGTCGGAACCGACTCAACAGCACTTAACAAAAATAACAACAACAAGCTTTAAGGAATGTCTGAGCTCTGTTCTTTGTGAAAAAAAGACAGGAAAAGGTTCCTAAACACTGAAAGGTAAATAAGATCTTAATAATTAGTGGGAAGGAAGGCAGCATAGTGGTTGAGTATTGATTGGGTGTGGAGTCATACCGCCTAAATTTAAACCCTTCAAGGTTACTTCAAGCTTTAGTTTCTTGATCAGTAAAATAAGGACAGTAATAACACCTACTTCACAGAACTGTTATGAGGATTAAATGGGATAATCCGTTAAAAGGTTTTGTTGCCTGGCACAAATATCACCAAAAATCCAGTGCCATTAAGTTGATTCCTTCTCATAGTGGCTGCTGGACAAAGTAGAACTGCCTCACCAGGTTTCCAAGGCTGTCAATCTTTACAGAAGCAGACCACTTCACCCTTCTCCCTACAGAGTGGTTGGGGGTTTGAATCATCAGCCTTTCCATCAGCATTCGAGTACTTTAACCATTGCACCAGGGCACACTTGGCTCAAATTAAGTGGTCAGTAAAACACTGCTGCTGTTATTATTAGAGAGGTTTTTTGTTATCACTTCAAGAAATTAGTATAGATAGAGTGAAAAGAAAGTAACAATGCATATCCATTGTACATACAAGCTTCTGAACTGAGTCCTTGTTCTCTTGGGTTCACAGTATAAATCTAAGCAGCCAGCAGGAACTCCTGAGGAAAGTGTACTGCTCTTGTATCTATCAAGTGGTATTTTTAAAACATCCTATTATGCTGGGAGCACAACTATATTTGTTTATGCTAATATGTGTCTTGTTAAAGAAAACAAGCTTCCAGCTATTGGTTAGGAGACTTGACCAGGACTCCCTATAGTTAAAGTCCATGTTTTCTTTGGAAACATCATCTAAGGTTGCAACTATTGCCTAGGAGATGGACTTAAGCTGTGTAATTAAGGAAATGATACCAAAAAGTTATGATAAGAGAAAGGGATTGTGATACATAATTAGCCTTTCTAACAGTTAACATCAGTGAGTATAAACTTCTTTTCACAGAACTGCTCATTTAAAAAATATCTACTTTTGCTGTGGCATTTTCTTAAATCTTTCATTTACCTGCCTGCAGATAGGGGACTTTCCTCTCTTTATTTCTTCCTTTGATCTATAGAGTTCTACATTCACCATGTCAGCATTCAAAATTGCATTTTATTAAATGAACTGATTTCTAAGGAAATGGTTTTTCTTTTGGATTTTCTAACTGTAAATTACCACCTGGTAAATATTTGCCAGGTGTGGAATCACCTTGCAATGTGCCCTTTGTTCTGGGTTCATGCACACCTACAGCTAATGAGTAGGAGCTGACAAGTCCACGAGAGACTTCCTGGGTACATGGTGTTGATTTAGTCTCAGGAGGTCTGATGTAACCTATCAAGGCTACATTGGGAGGCTGATACGAGAACTGAACCTTAGGATTTATGGAGCTTCCTGATTGGCAGCCATGCACAGGCGAGGCTAGCATGGAACCTCCCAGACTTTACCCTGTGCAACCTCTCTTCATTTGTATCCTTTTTGGTTATAATAAAGCTGTAATGGTTAAGTATGGTATATTTTCTGTGAGAATCTGTCAATCATCTCAGTGAACTGACCCCACCGTGACATTAGAGAGTCAGCAAGGGTGGACTCTGCCTATTTGGCAGTGTATAAGGAGCTGTCCTTCTAACTTGTGAGTTTTAATCCAGTTCCAGGTTGTTGTTAAGTGCCACTGAGTCGGTTCTGACTCACAGGAACCCTGTATAGTGTTTCCAAGGAGTGACTGGTGACTTTGAACCAGCGTCCTTGTGGTTCAGACTGACCTTGCAGTCCAGTACTTTATCCCTTGGCACCACAGCTTGTTGTTGTTGTTGTTAGGTGCCATCGAGTCGGTGCCGATCCATAGTGACCTTATGCACAGCAGAACAAAACACTGCCCGATCCTAGGCCAACCTTACTACTGTTGCCACACTTGAGTCCATCAATGCTGCCACTTGGCCAATCCATCTCACTAGGGTCTTCCTCTTTTTCTCTGACCCTCCACCTTACCAAACATGATATCCTTCTCCAGCGACTGGACCCACCACAGCTAGAGTTCAAAAAAAATTGCTGCCTGGGCAGCTGATCTGAAGGATAGTATCCAACAAACTTGTGGGCTTTGAGCCAGCTTTCGGTTTCTAGGGTCAGAGAGCCATTTGAATAACTGGCAATGAGGATGGAGAAGGGGGAAGGGGAGAACTGGGTCCAAACCACATTTGGGGAATTGAATTATACTGATCCTAGCAACAAAGATAGTGCTTGCTGCAATAGTAATTTAGGTTAAGTCTGCCTAGTGATTTGATATTTTAAAGAATGAGCTTGAGATGGAAGACTTCAGATTCTATACTAGCCATGACACAGTAGGCAACCAGACAGACCCTTCAGAGAAAGAGCAGGAACAGGGACTGGACTGGGATTAAACAAGTGCAAGCAGAAGATGATGAGAAGAGGTTCGAACAGACAAACAGATATTTGGCATTAAGAAAGCATGTTGTTGTTAAGTGCCATAATGTTGGTTCTGATTCATGGTAACCTGTGTAGGGTTTCCAAGGTGTGGCTAGTGGGTTTAAACCACTGGCCTTGAGGCTAGCGGTCCAGTGCTAATCCTACAAGGAGTATGGTTATGTCAAATTCAGGAGCCAGGCAGAGCAGAGCATCCTATATAATATTATAAGAGAAATCCCAGGCCCTAGAATTGGAGAAGTAACCATGTTTGTTCAGTAATTGCATCCATCTTCAGGAAGGCCCAGAAACAGAAAATAAATGTCCATAGGATAGATTAGTTGGTCACAGGAAGATCACACAGCAAGTCAGAGAGTCCCTGCCAAGAGGGCTCAAGATCAGACTTCTGTTCCTCAAGGACTCAGGAAGAAAGCCAAGACCACAGTTCCTGATGAATTAGGTAGGAAGAGCACCAGTCAGGAAATCTGAAGAAGGGCTTCAGGACATGAGGTGGGGAGTATTGGCAAGAGCAGGCAATGGGGTTCCAGGGCAGAGCAGGTTAAGTTACAAGAGTGATGTTTGTGATCGAATAAAGTACTGTCGAAAAAAGCCCTGCCCATACCAACATGAATCCAAATCTAGGGCAGGTCATTCTCACTGGGAAGAGGTTCTCAACCTCAGCACTATTGACTGTTGTTATTATGGAGCAGCAATTTCTTTTAAAAAAATAAAAACACTTTTTTATTGTGGTTTTGGTGAAAGTTTACAGAACATATTTGTTTTCCATTCAGCAATTTATCAACATTTTGTGTTGTGACATTGGTTGCAATCCTAAAAGTTGCACGAGGACTTCACACAGTTGTAACTTCACACTTTCTCCTTGGGCTCTGGTTCCATTCTTCCTTCTTTTCTGCCACTTCCTGCCATCTGAACTTTTTTTTATCAAACAATGCTCATTTAGTGTCCTGTGGTTGACTGTTTTGAGGAGTATGTTCCTCCCTGATGATACTTTATAGGTCTGTCTACTGTTTGGCAATTGGTACCAGGGGGTGGGCTCAATTCCAGGCTTGAAGGGTATCTAAAAGCCACAGTCTTGGGGGTTCCACAAGTCTCTATCTGACCAGTGAATGTGGTCTTTTTTGTGATTTTGAATTTTGTTCTATTTTTCCTCTCTCCCATTTTGTGCTGGTGGGACTGCAAAATAGTGCAACCCCTATGAAAAAAATTATGTGCTTCCTTAAAAAGTTGGAAACAGAAATAAGTACTGATACAGCATTTCCACTGCAAGTTTTACAAGTGTACATCAAAATATATTGCTGCTAAGGTTCCAGTTCATACATGCACAGGTTTATCCCAAATAGAACATATCTAGCATGCCTCTGTGATCACTGATGGCTCCAGACAAGTGTTAGTCTCACTGGGATAAGTCCAGGTGTGAAACTGTTAGATAAGCACTGGACTTCTTATCACAGGGTTGGTGGTTCAAACTCACCAGCTACTCCTTGGAAACCCAATACAGGGTCACTATGAATTAGAACCAACTCAACAGTATTTAACAACAACAATGTAGTAGGTATACAAGGGCAAAGTTCTGAAAACTTCTTATCCATAGTCAAGCACCTTGAGAGAATGAATCAGTCTGCTTTGACATTTAGGATCACAGTCTTGGGGAACATCATGGTCAATTGGCATGACAGAGTCCACACAGACAATGTTCTACATCATACTTTGGTGAGATTGGTGTCTTCAAAACTTGTAAGCTACCGTCTAAAATGCAACTAATCATTTCTCCCTGTCTGGAGCAAAGAAGGAAGAAGAAAGTCAAAGACTCAAGGAAACAATTTGTCTAGAGGACTGATTAATGGATCACGTGAATGACATCCTCCACTTCCCTGAGACCAGAAGAACTAGATGGTGCCAGGATGCCACTACCAACAGCTCTACTCGGCATCACTAGTGATTTTTGGACAGGATAATTATTTGTTCTCGGGGTGGTCCTGTGCACTGTAAGATAGTTAGCAGCATCCCTGGCCTCTATCCAGTAGCATTCCTTGCATTCTAGCATCAAAAATGTCTCCAAATGTTGCCAAATGCCGGGGAACAGAGGGTTGAGAACCACTCGCTTGAATAGGCAAATTACCAACATTTGAGAATTCCAGAATGCAAAGTCTAGTATTATGAGTTCAGAAATTCTGTGTTAATTGTTCAATAAATTTGTCTTCTTCACTCTCTCAATCTGAACTTTCCAAAAGAACTTCCAGCTTGTTCTTAAGCCCCAGGTTCTTTCTGCTCATGTATGCTGATGTTTAATGTTAAAGTCCTGAAAATAGTTCTTTTCCTGCACCTTATTTACAGGGTTAGAATCACAAATACATTGGTCTGTCCCCGTAACACACATTCCTTAATGAAAGATGTTCTGTTTGAAAGACGCTTTACCAACATTGTCTAACTGCAGGTACACTCTACAGAGAACTCCACCTTTAGTTGTTGCTGTTATTAAGCGTCATTGAGTTGGTAGGTGGGTCTTTTATACTGGTTTTGGGTCAGTGTCTTTCTGTACAATGTAAGCTAAGAGATTCTAAAGAACCCCCCTGAAGGTTCAAGATTATCCCTCTCACAAACTACTTATTCATTCTTGAATGGCCAAGGGTCAGGTGACATGCTGACAAACAAGCTCATAATGCCCATTAGGAAGACTGCACAACTTACCTCTCCAGTTTTTTCAATAGTTCATAATCAATGAACTGAAAGATCCTATTATAATTATAATCTGAAAGGGTCATACTTTAAGGTATCAACAGTTCTTAGTATCTTTCCTGTCTTGGCATGCTCTAGATCTAGCATGCCAACATCTTCCAAGTGAATTCTTTGTTCAATGAGAACCTGTCACCCATTATTCAGCTGCTAACCTTTGGAGTAGCTGAGTATCAAGAAAATGTATCCAACCTGCTTTGTCTTGTCCAGACCTGCCAAGTCTTACTTTATTTTCCCCTATGTGTTGAGAATAAGCTCCATTTCCCTTTTTGTTATTAGTTATTGTTGAGCTGATTCCAACTCATGGGGACCCTAGGAGAGTAGAACTGCTCCATGAGACTAGTTTCAAGACTGTGAACCTTGGGAAGCAGATTCCAAGGCCTCTCCTCCAAGGCACTTCAGAGTGCATTCAAAGTGCTACCTTTTCTATTAGTAGTCAAGCGCTTATCTGTTTAGATCACCCAGGAACTCCTCAAGTTTTCATTTGTTGTTGTTAAGTTCCGTTGAGTCAATTCTGAGCTATAGCGACCCTGTATAGGGTTTCCAAGGAGAAGCTGGTGAGCTAGAACCACTGACCTTGCAGTTCAAATGACTTTGCAATCTGACTCATTAGCCCACAGCACCACACCAGGATTTCATTAGGGTGGGGAAAAAGTATAATCTAACCTAGTCGTTACTAACAAGTTGTCAGAAATTTTCGAGAAACTCTATTGATACTAATTGGGCCTCCTGAGGATATGATATGAATTTTGCCAATTTGATTATTCATTTCTTTTTTTAATAGCATATATTTATTATGTTAGCAAATAAAAATAATATAATACATATATATATGCTATTAAAAAAAATGAATAATCAAATTGGTAAAATTTGCATCATGTCTTTGGAGGCCCAATTCGTATTGATAGGAGGCACTGTAGGATAAGCACTGGACCACAAGGTGAGTTGGAACCACAAGGTCAATGGTTCAAATGGCTGTTCCTCAGAAACCCTATACAGGGTCACTATCAACTGGAACTGACTTGACGGAACTTAACAACAACAAATTTATCACATTAGAACTGCCTCCAAAATGTCTCTATAGGAAAGGTCTAGAAGTTTTACTTACATTGATTGTTTTGGGAGTGGAATGATTTTGAAGCTATTGATAGAAATTGAGAGGGAGGGGCCTGAAACCTTTCCAAATTATTCTTGGCAGTATGAAATCTTATTTCAAGAATATTGTTTGAGATGTTAAGTAAAGTCTCTAATTTTATCAAGTGTTTTGAACTGTTGAGCTATCACTTTTATTTTCCCCAAGTTTATTCACCTTCACAAGTAATTTTTTGCTAAAGAATTTTAATACCTAACTTATGGAACAATATGGTAAAATCTTTATACAAAGTATAAACTTTATATTGCTTATCCATTCCAAGATTTGAGCTGTGGTTGGTATAATACGGAGGTATGCAAGAATATCGAGTGAAACTTGTAAAGCTTCTGAAATTCTTTTTTAAACTATCAATTAGATCATTAGTTATACTAAATCTTTTGTTTTTGTTTTTGTTAAGTGCTGTTGAGTCAGTTCCAACTCATAGCAATCTATTGTAGGTTTTTGAGGAGCAGCTGGTGGACTTGAACCACCGACCTTGTGCTTTGTAGTCCAGTGCTGATCCTACAGTGCCACAACAGGACTCCTAGAATCACAAGGTAAGCAGTTGAAACCCACAGCTGCTCCTCGGAAGCCCTCTACAGGGTCACCATGAGTCGGAACCAACTCGATGGCAGTACTTAACAACAGCAATCTAAATTTGTATTTCCCTGAATTATATTTGGTCACAAGTTTAGGTAAACAACAAACTGCAAATAAAATTATGTGAGGATCTAATAATATTAATTTCCAGTGTCTCCTATTTGGAGAACTGTTAAAATGCTTCATCAGAGTAGCTAAGCAAATTGATTCTATCCAGGATCCTATAGGCATATGGCAATTAAATGCATCTTGCATTGGAAAGAGAAAAAGGAATGGCCCATTAAAAGTTGGCAGAAGCAGAAATGATGTCAGAGAGGTGTCAAGGGACAACCAGCCAAGGAACAGGTCCTCCTTCATGGTGACACCCCTTCACTTCCAGGCTTCAGCTGCAGATCACAACTTCCCTGAGGGCATACAGAGCAATCCAGAGCTTCTCGGCTGCCTTCTTCATCCCCCGCCCATCCCTCCCCCCATCTCTGCATTGAGAAATAAACTTAAAAATCCCAAACCCACTGGTGGATTCTGATTTCTAGCACCCCATGTATTACACAGTAGAACTGAGCTCCACAGGGCTTTCTTGGCCGTAATCTCTATTATTTCCAGGGCTTTCTTCTCTGATGCCTCTGGGGGGGTTCAAACCAACAACCTTTCAAGACCTCAGGCTGAGAAGGGAAAGGAAGTCTACTTTCCTCCCTGTAAAGAGAGCATCTGGAAACTCTATCCTGATGGGACTGGCCCCACTCAAGAGCTGGAGGTGATGGTGGACCCCACAAGAAGTGGACACTATAGATATGTTAAAGGATGCTCAGTTTCCCATTTTTAAGAATACGGTGCCTGAAGAGTGGAACCCTGCTCAGTGGCACTGTAGGATAAGCACTGGATTGCTAACTGCAAGGTTGGCAGTTCAAACCCAGCAATTGCTCCACAAGAGAAAGATGAGGCTGTCTGTTCCTGTAAAGATTCACAGCCTCAGAAACCCTGTACAGGGTTGCCATGATTCCGAATTGAGTCCATGGCCGTAGGTTTAGTACCTGCAGAAGCAACCCATCTGTGGCCACAGGCTGCCAAATTTTAACCCTTATTGGAACATCTCACAATGAGAAGGTTTGAGGAATTTCTTTACAATAACAAACAGCTTGACCTAAGTGTCTCTCCCTTCAATAACAAGATACATGCGTATATTTTTAAAAGCATCTTCTTTATTCTCCCTTTAGGCAAATATATATTTTAAAAACACAGATGCGTGACTTTACTCTGTGACTCACAATAAACAATCCATTGGCAACACCCCTCAGGCTTGAGCTAAAGCAAAAAAGCACTGTGCCTGACTCCCCACCCCCACCCCAGCCTTTTATTAATAAATATGAAGGGGAAAATTAAGCAGCTGTTTCAATGAACTTTTAAGAAAATGACCTAAAGGCAAGAGTAGTCTGGTAGGTCACATTTTAGGTTACAACCCCTTGGCTGGGCCCCTTTTTTAAAAAAATCACTTAATTATTTCCTGTGTTTTCAAAATCACAGTGCTCTTTATTCATCCTTGTGTCTCTATTTACATATGTTTGGTTTGTGTGGGCTTTGGAATCTCAGGAGGATGTTATCAACTCCACTGGGGATTATTTTTAGCTTTTTCAATGTAGGACTCATTGTTCCCAGCATCTTATTTGTGTTTCGATGATTGCTCCTAACAAGTATCTTTTACAAACATCTGTGGGGTTGGGGAGAGGAATCTAATGTGACCATAAGAAGGGATGATAGCCACGACACTCCATACAGAGATCAAGGTTATTAGTCCAGACTTCTGTGAAACCATTATTGATGACCACGGCACCTCAAAAAGACCTGCAGAGAAATGAGCAAAGTCCTCGAGGGAGCAAGGAGACTTGTCCTTGGACTCTCCATCCTCATCTGGAATTGAGAAGCGATTGGATGGCTTCTGAAGCCCCATTCATTTTTAAGTATTACTCTGTTGTTGTTGTGTTGTTGTCGTGTGCAATTTATTAAATTTACAATTCCCAACAACCCTCTGTAGGGTTTCCAAGAGTTGCTGGTACATTGGTACTTCCAACCCTGAGATTAGCAGTCCATTGCTCACTTAGGTAGGGCTCCAGTCTGACTCTAGGATTCATCATTCTTTGATCTTGTTGTATATGATTTAAATGGAATGTTGTTGTTGTTAAGTGCTGTGGAGTCAGGTCCGACTCATAGAGACCTATACAGCATTTCTGAGGAACGCAGGTAGGTTTGAACTGCTGTTCAACTGTGGTGTAATTCACAGTCCAGTGTTTATCCTACAGCACCAGACAAGGAGTTCTTAAATGGAATTGTTGTTAAGTGCCATCGAGTCAGTTCTACCTCATAGCAAACCTATATAGGGTTTCCGAGGAGTGGCTGGTGGGTTGAACCATGGACCTTTCAGTTCAAACGACCTTGCATTCGAATGCATTATCCTACAGCATCACACCAGGACTCGCAGAAAAATCACAGCAAACATCGGAATAAGATTAAAGTGAAGATGATTTTTTAAAATTAATTAAATCTAAATTGCACCAGGACCTTGAAAAGAATGCTCAAGGTCGTTAATTTGAGTAGCATCTTCTCTTTCCCCTCCCGGATGCCCTGCAAATGCATGGTCACACCAGTGATCAAGTGCCTGGAAGCAAACTATTTAGTGCAATATAATTACAGAGCTCAACAAACTGATGAATGTGTTTGTTGTTATTTGCATTGAATATATGTAAAGTCTTACTAGGGCATTGTTTGAGCCAATATAATGTAGGTCTTGGCAAAGGAGATTTTGCAACTGCCAGCTGCTCCA
>NW_006408554.1:3666018-3674252 GCF_000296735.1 Chrysochloris asiatica | reverse complement strand
AGAGAATATTGAAAGTGCCATGGGCTGCCAAAAGAACCAACAGATCTGTGTTAGAAGAAGTGCAGCTAGAGTGCTCCTTGGAGGCCAGGATGGCCAACCTTCGTCTCTCACACATCGGACATATTGTCAGCAGGGACTAATTGCTGGAGAAGGATATAATTGTTTGGTAACGTGGAGGGTGGAGGGTCAGAGAAAAAGAGGAAGACCCCCAGTGAGATAGAATGGCAAAATGGCAGCATCAATGGGTTCAAGTGTAGCAACAACTGTGAGGTTGGCCCAGAACTGGGCAGTGTTTCTTTCTCTTGTGCATAGGGTTGCTTTGAGTCGGTAGCAACATGATAGCACCTAACAACAACAACAAGGAGTTATGCTAATCTTGTGATTAGCATTCCAATGTTTACCCTACAGCGCCACACTAGAACTCCTAGTACATGTGATTTGTTGCTTCTTTCCAAGCAAAGTCTGATACTAACTTTTCATTTGAAGTTTCTTCCTTTACTAGATATCACACTATTGCAGATATTGATGGAATGAAGCTGGTCTTTGGTTTGGGACATGGTAGAGATTGTGAGAGTACTTAATTGTGATTTCTCAGCAACTGGGTCATCCAGGGTGACCTATAGGTCAGGAAGACAGAGATACCAGCATTCAAGTATCTCCCAAGCAAAGTCATCTACAATGGGATCTCCAATTCTCAACTGACAAAATTGGTGTAATAAAAAGTGTTACCCCTGTTCATTGTTGTCACCATGTTTCTTCCAGAATCCCAGATTAAAGAGTGATAAATGAGTGAGCCATATGGCTATATTTTTAGAAACACACATAAAATTAATCTGTGGGTGTGCATACACACAGTTGCCTAAAATATCTGGTTTCCTTCTTATACTCAGGTTCAGTTGTCAGAGTAGGAAAGAGGAAGTGGTAATACAGGATGACATTCCAGCTGACTTTAAGACAAAAAAATAAATGCAACCAACTCTTCAAAAAGCTAACCGGTACCATCCTTTTAAGTTTATAAATCTATTAATTTGTGATTGTTGTTGTTAAGTGCCATTGAGTCAGTTCTAACTCATAGCAACCCTGTATAGGGTTTCCAAGGAATGGCTGGTGGATTTGAACCACTAACCTTGCGATTAGCATTCCAATGTTTACCCTACAGCGCCAAACCAGGACTCCTATTGCATGTGATTTGTTGCTTCTTTCTAAGCAAAGTGTGATACTAAATCTTCATCAAGTTTCCTCCTTTACTAGATAGATATCCTAATATTGCAGATATTGATGGAATGAAGAAGATCTTTATGGTGGAGTCCTGGTCTAATGCTGCAGGATAATGCAGTGGACTGCAAGGTCAGATTGAACTGCATGGTCATTGGTTCAAATCCACCAGCTGCTCCTTGGAAACCCTATACAGGCTCACTGGAAGTTGGAACTGACTCAATGACACTGAACAACCAACAACCAAAGGATCAGTACACTGGACTACTAACTGCAAGGTTGGTAGTTCAAATTCCCCAGCCACTCCTTGGAACCCCTATACAGGACCACTATGAGTTGGAACATGATTCCATGGCACTTAACAACAATAGTCTTTCCTTTGGACTCCTGGTATGGTGCTATGGGGTCAGCACTGGACTGTGAACCACAAGATCTGCAGTTCAAACCTACCAGTTCCTCCTTGTAAACCTTATGCAGGGTTGCTATGAGTGGGAACCTACTCAAAGGCACTTATCAAAACATATCTTTCCTTTAGGCACAAGATATCAAAAATGCTACTGCTCCCATGCTTTGTACTTATAAACTAGTGTTAGACTAAAAATGAGTTGTCTGAAATAGCATCTGTGAGCGTTAATAGCTCCTGTGGGTGGCCCATGTGATAAATCTACCATCACTCGCTATGTGATATTTATAATTAATACTCTCTCCTTTGTAGCCAACACTTATACAGCTTAGCTTTCTAATTATGGAAACAGAGTGAGTTTTTACACAGAAGTACTGTTTTTTCTACCCTGGAAAATTGAGATTTATGAAGAGAAAGTGATTTCTATTGGCTTCTGTATTCCTCCTACCAACCCTGTAGGTGCAGCTGTGCTACCTCACCCCATTTAAATAAGGGTAACAAATGTGCACATCTTTGTATAAAGATACTAAATGGTAGCTCAGTTCAACATCTCCTTTCTCTAGAAATAATTCTGATTCAGCAAACTCCAGGATAACAAAGTCTGTAATTCCAACTGAGCTCTATAGCTTAATGTCCACTGACTCACTTGGAGAGCCAGGTATAGGGTTTGGCTGACACGGTTTCTTTAAAACGTAGCTGCAAATGAATGCCATCTGCAGAGGAGGTGATGGTAAGAAGGCAGGTAGTTCCCAACCAGCCAATTATAAATAGTTAGATTGCTGAACTTTATGGAGATTTCCTCTACTCCAGTCAGCACGTATACATACTCCTGAAAAGCACCCAACACCCACCTACCTTGTGGCTCAGTCAGGCCTTCCCTTGCTGCGTCCTGAACAGATGCTGGTCAAGGTTTTGGTACAGGAGACTTGAGAAGGATCTACTGCTTCCTTACTTAGTCTGCAAAGCCAAACCTTTGTATTCACTTTTGTAGCTTTTGTAGGACAATTCCTACAGCTCGAAAATGAAGGCAATGGTCTCTATTTGAGGATGCCCTTTCATCTCCCCCAGCCCTCCTATCATAACAAAGGAAAAATGCCAGCCCAAGAAATTTGCAAAGACAGCAGCTTCGATATGGAATGTTTCTGTTTCCTGGGCTGAGTGGCCAGTCAAGTTGGCATTTTTAGCTCACACTGAATTAAAGCCAGATACTTCCTTGCTATAGGAACTTTGGTAGCGTAGTGGTTACGAATCGGGCTGCAAACCACAAGGTCAGCTGTTCGAAACTACCAGCTGCTCCGCAGGAGAAAGATGAGACTTTCTGCTCCCGTAAAGATTTACAGCTTCGGAAACCCTGTTCAGGGTCGCTATGGGTCGGAACCAACTCGACGGTATTTAACAACAATAACAACAACAACTTCCTTGCTATGAGTCTCCAAGACCCGTACCTGAGTTCACTAATGATGACCTGATATATTAAGACATACTTGATATATTTAAGATATGTCGTTGCTAAGTGCTATCAGGTTGTACAGGGTACAGGGTTTTCAAGGAGCAGCTGGTGGCTTTGAACCACCAACCTTGTGGTTCTCAGTCCTGTGCTTTTCCCACAGTGCCACAACAGGAGTCTACTTAAGGTATATTGATGTGATTACCTAATTTTCATCCTATGAATTTTTTTCCATTATGTAAATTAGCCCATTTATTACAAGCTAGAGAGGTTTCATGTGGTAGAGCTTCTGCACGTCTTTAGATTCCTTCAGTCTTCTGATGGCGGACTTCACTGTGACTCCAGAGGTGGTGGTGTAGGTCCAGCACAACTGACCACTGTTTTCATACAGAAACTACAGTGCCACATTCCCACAGTTTGCCTCTTTGTTTTGGTTTTGCCACAGAAGGAGCAAGTGGACTTGACATGTTGGCTGAACCTTTCAATGTTCTTCACCATTTTCCTGAGGGAGGCGCCATAACGGTTCCCATATTTACCAACTATTCTGACCTAGGTGAGCTTAGCCATCTTGCCACAACCTAGCACCAAGCCCAGAGAGAGCACATTTTATTAATTTTTAGTTGCCCCTTTCCAGAATTCAGATGATAGAGTTGATTTCTGTGGTATTGTCAGATAATCGCTGAACTGCTAACCACAAGGTCGGCAATTCAAACCCACCAGTTGCTCCTCAGAAACCCTATATAGGGTCATTATGAGTTGGAACTTACTCCATAACAGAGATCCAGGTTATTAGTCCGGGCCTCTGTGAAACCATTATTGACCACCAACAGCGCTTAACAACAACAACAACAACAGAGACTCTTACAGAATGGCTGGCATTTTTTCATTTTTTAAAACAACTTGATAATTTCAGAATACAAAAATACAGACTAATGGAAAAATATATCAGATTAGCAGCTTTAAAACTGTAGTAACCAACCAAACAATACAGAGACTAAGTCAAGCTGAATGTTACAGTCTTCTCCTCAGCTCAAGGAGCTCTGGTGACCTAGTGGATCTTGACCAGGCTCCCAGACGCAAGCTCAGTGATTTGAGTCTACCAGTTGCTTCACAGGAGAAAACTGAAGCTTTCTGCTCCTGTAAATATTTACAGCCTTGGAAACCCTATATAGGGCCACTATGAGTCAGAACCAACTTCAGTTCAGAACAAAATCTGTAAAGATGGGCTGTTCCTTCCTAATGGTTCCATTATTCTCAGTAACCTCCACTACTTTGGGGGGGGGGCGGGGTTATTCGTTTAGTTTAAGAATGCTATTAGGGAGATTTATTTGGCATTCTTCTTCTAATCACTATGTCATACAATATTTGGGTGTTAGAGTCGTTTATAGCAGGCAGCTGATAAGCTATGCTATAGAGCTGCCTTTTCACTATAAATCAAGTTCTCTATTTCTGAATTGTTATTGAATAATGTTCAAGTGGGATCTAGTGGTTGAAACTCAGAACTAGGAGCCAAGTACTTCACTTTCCCTACTCAACTGAGATACTTAGACTTTATTGTACAACTTCATACTATCAGTATTCTCAGAGGAAATTGAGAATCTGAGGCCACTTTGACAAATAAAGACCAAAATATCTGAAAATCATTGTATTTTAAACTATATGACTTCTATATAATTTACACTTCACGTTGTTATGTTCCTGTCATATGTCTCCTCTGAAATAACTGCAAATATCATTTAGCTGTTGAAAAATGGTGATATTCTCAAATAGAAACAGCTCTGTCAATTTTAACTCCTCAACACTAGAGAACTTCCCAAACATGGAGGTAGATTTTAAACCTGTTTAAATGTTTGAATTAATTTTGTAAGTCTCAACTCAGTAAAAAATAAAATAAATTCAAGTTTATTTCTTCAATCCATGGGTCGTTAATGATTGTTGTTGTTGTTAAGCACCATGGAGTTGGTCCCAACTCATAGCAACCCTGTATAAGGTTTCTGAGGAGTGGTTGTGAGCTTGAGCCTCCAACCTTGCAGTTCAAACCGACCTTGCTGTCCAGCTCATTAACCCACAGCACCACACCAGGCCTCCCCTTAATGATTATTGCTCATAACCTTTCCAAGCAACATGTTGGTATAAGGTGTCAAGAAGTTTGGAGTTGACCTTATGTCCCAATGTGCCTACTCCTCAAATAGTGTTACTAAGAATTTTAGGGCAATTCATTTAATAAAATTGCTTAGAGGTAGGACAGCAAAGCAAGGAATGCGCTGCTGTTTCATCTTCCTCATCTCACCTCTGAGAGAACCTCAGGCCTGAGTCGCCGTATGATTCAGTGCTCTTATGAGACAGTAACCCTTCCATCAGATTCTCGGGTGGAATATTTCCTCCATTCCTTCCAGATAACTTCTGAGAAAAAGCTACTTCCCTCAAGTAATTTTCCCAATATTTGTCTTGCTGGTAGGAAGTGAAGTTCAAGTTGAAGTTCAGTTCTATTTTGAAAGGTTTCTGTTCACTTTGGGAAAGTGTTTGAAGAGAGTGTTTAGCTATAAGTTTTCTTCCTATGGATCTTTTTTTAATTCTCTGCTATGCACTTAATTTTACTGTGAACTTTAGTTTAAGATTCCCTTAGGCAATTATTGTTAAAATTTATGAGAGAAAATGTTTTTACTATTCATAAGAATGGTCATAGATTCAGAGCTAATTAGGGTTGTAAGTAACTTTAAAGCTTACCTTCTGTGATACCAACTGATGCTTGAATCTTGTCTACAATATAGAAATTTCCAATAACATGCCTTACATAACTATTTCCAGCTATATTTCTTTATACATATATCATGGGGATCCATTTGTATACAAAATATTCAAGGCATTAGCATTCCTAGCCTCTTACAAGGTGTCTCTAGCCTCTTACCAGGGATCTCTGCTTCTGTTGTTATTTTGTGCTATCTAGTCAATTCCAACTTATAGCAACCTTTTATAGGGTTTCCCAGGAGTCAGTGGTGGGCTTGAACTTTCAGTATTGTGGTTAGCAGTCCCGTGCTTATCCAACAGCACCACACCACCTCTCCCACAGTCTCCAGTCCAAGTATTTGTCTCTCAAGTCCTTGATATCCAGGTTTGTTCCTACCTCCAGGCCTTTGTCGTTGCTTGTCCCTCTCCATAGAAATCTTTTCTCAGGAGTCTCCCTATGGTTCAGGACATAGTTCAATTTCACCTCCTCATATTGGTTCCTGCTGAAGATCCCACCTTTCCCACAGACCCCAACTCTCAGTCTTTTTATTTTTAGCCTTTTTAATTTTTGTATGACTGTCAGAAGTTGTTTGCTTGCTTGCTTTATGTCCCTCAGTAAATATGAGCTCTAAAGAGCAAAGACCATCTCCCAGACACTGCTGTATGCCAAACACAAATAGTAATTTGAGTGAATGAGAAATTTTGATCCAAGATATAAAATGTGCTTCTAGTCACTTGATTGTAAGGTTGGTTTGAACGTCAAGGTCAGTGGTTCAAGCTCACCAGTTGCTCCTTGGTAACCCAATACAGGGTCGCTATGGGTTTGAACTGACTCGATGACACTTTAACAACATAGTCACTATGAGTTGAAATGCAACATGGTTTCTGTGACTATGTCATAATATTTCTGGTTCGTATTCTAGATTTTACATTGGAAGACTTTCCCTCTTCTTAGTCTAGATAGCATCTGGATACCCACCATCATTTAAAACCAGCCCAAGAGTCCCTCATTGAAGAAGTCTCCCTGACCTTAGAATTGGGTTAGGTAACCAATTCTAAGCTCGCTTGCTGTTGTTGTTACTAAGTGCTATCAAGTTTGTTCCAACTCATAGCAACCTTGAATAGGGTTTCCCAGGAGTAGTTGGTAGATATGAACTGCCACCCTGTGGTTAGCTGTTGTTGTTGTTAAGTGCCGTCAAGTCGGTTCTGACTCATAGCAACCCTGTATTATAAGGTTTCCAAGAAGCAACTAGTAGGTTTGAATTGCCGACCTTGAATTTTGTAGCCCAGTGCTGATCCTACCACACTACACCAGGAGTCAGTCCAGTGCTTATCCTACAGTGCTTCATCAGGGCTCCAGTAAGCACTCTAGTAAACCCATAATGCCCTGTGAATTCTCTACCATGGTACGTACCACCTTGTTGAGTATCCAAGCTCTTGAAAAAGTCTGCCAGAGGGAAGAACTATTGAATTATCTTTATTCTCCCAACTCAAAGTCTTCTGTCCAGAACACGTACAGTAAGCTTTACTGAATGAATGACGGGACCAGAAGTTTAAAACTCTGAATTTGATTGACTTTGTTGCCAAAATATATTTTGTGTTTTACAGATGGAAACCACTAACATCTTAGTTCACATGTCCTTACTAATAATTTTTTAGGTGACATTCTTAATTTAAAAGAAAAACACAAAACTTATGTAACCCAGTGTCTCTCAATGTAAACTTTTTTCAACTTAAGGGGACTGTGGTTTCTTGCAATTATTTTTAAAATAATCTGAGTGATGGCTGTGGATAACTTAAATTCACAGACAGCCCCCAAACTTTGCTCTAGACATTAATTTACCAAATATTTTATCAAAGCTGTTAACCAATAAGGAGTTATACTGATGTAAGTTTTAATTTCCTTGCATTTCTCTTCTTAAAAATAAAATACAAGGATGAGTCAAAAATTGTCTGCACCCTGGCTGTAGAGAAATTTTTAAATTTATTTAAATGTTTTGTTGTGAATTTTGTGATAGTTTACATAGGAGAACATTAGCTTTACATTCATCCTATCCTATATCGTTTCATTGCCATGGTTACAGTCCCCTTCATGCATCATCAACCAACCAACCCCTTCATGCATCATCAATCCTACAAGCCTGGTCCTCAGCACACAGCCCCTCTCCCTCTCTGTGTCTAAAGTCCCCAACTGCTCCATCTCTCCACGTCATCATCTCTGTTTCCATCTCTGGCCTCACTGCTTCTCTGGGTAGGGTCCCACACTCCGCTCTTCTCCCTTGATGGTCCCAGGGACCTCCGCTCCTAGACTGCAAAGTTAATCACTCCCCTGCTTGTTACAAAACATCTACCTTTGCGTTTCCATCCCTCACAGTCAGTCTTGATAACAATTATTCACTATTGTATCACAAGAGACATATCCACATCTTTTTTCATCAGCCC
>NW_006408554.1:3664432-3665598 GCF_000296735.1 Chrysochloris asiatica | reverse complement strand
CTCTGGGCCCAAGAGTCCCCAGGTCTTGCCACATTGCTGGCCAACCAGGTCTCCTCCTGGGTTCAAAGGAGTCTATTGAACATTGTAGGGCTTAGCTCGCAGCTTCATTGCCATTTTTCCCTCACTCCCTTTATCGGTGACAAACTTGGTCACCAATCAGAGCATGTATTCCCATTGAGTCTTTTATTTTTAATCAACTTTTAGAAAAGAATTTATTTTTAATCAACTTTTAGAAAAGACAAATACATCATTTTTTGACATAAATACACTTTGCCCACCTGTCAACAAGCTTTCATATTCCCTTATTTTAAAATGTTTTAGGCTGAGCTGTGAACCACGATTGTACCACTGCCTTCACTTCTTCATTAAAGGTGAATCTTCATCCTGGAAGGGCTACTTTCAGGGGACCAAACAGGTGAAAGTTCAATGCAACAAGATCAGGACTATAAGGAGGATGCTTTAACACCTCAAAATGAAGTTTTTGCAGAGTGTCAAGAGTGTGGACAGAGGTGTGTGGACTTGCATTGTCATGCAAGATCACAATACCCTTGGAGAGCAGTCCTCTGCATTTAATCTGAAGTTTAGTCTTCAGCTCTTCAGTGAGCATCTCACTGTAAGGAGCACTGTAGATTGTTGATTCTTTTTCTGGTAGTGTTCCAATACTGGCCCTTGAGAATTCCAGAAAACTGTAAGCATCAATTTCCAGCTCAAAGTGATCTTTGAAGTTTTTCTTGCTCAATACGATGACTAAGGATGTTTCCCTTCCAAACTTTGCCATTTACTCTCAGGCTCATAGTGACGGATCCATGTCTCATCACCAGTAATGATTGTTTTTAAGAAAGTTTTAGCTGCCTTCAAGTATTGATCCAAATATTGTTTGCAGATGTCCATGTTCATACCTGCATAGCAGTGATTTTGAATGGAAAGTGCTGATAAGACAGTCCAGCCAACAGAAGTTTTACTATAGCCAGAGTATGGATGATTTTTTACTCACTCTTGTCATTTGAAAATTATATGTATGTATGCATGTATGTATGTTGTTATGTGCCGTGGAGTCGGTTCCGACTCATAGCGACCCTGCATAGGGTTTCCGAGGCGGTAAATCTTTACCGGAGCAGAAAGCATATGTGTTGTTAAATGTGGTCTAGTCAGTTCCCACTCATAGC
>NW_006408554.1:3499321-3663022 GCF_000296735.1 Chrysochloris asiatica | reverse complement strand
AGACCTGGACTGCGACCTGCAAGGTCGGTGGTTCAGATCCACCAGTTGCTCCATTACAAAAGCCTATACATGGTCGCTGAGTTGGAACAGACTCAAGTGCACTTAGCAACAAGAGAGAAATTGAAAAGGATTGTAAACAGCCCACATGCTGGATAAGGAGCTCCTGAGTACTGAGACTTTTCCTAAATTTGTGTTAGTCATTTCTTTCATTTCCTTAGAACAACCAAATCCACTCCAGGGCGGCAATGGGAAATAATAAAGTGTGCTTGGTTACTTTTCCTTCATTCTTTGCAAGGGATCTAAAATTCATCAGATAAAGCCAGGAAGAAAATGGCTAGGATTTAGCAGTGTTCCTTAACACTGCAAAAAGCAAACGTTTTGCCCTAAGGAAAGAGTATTTTGCTTTCTGTAATTAGAAATACATGCGTTAATTAATAGGTCTTTTGTTTTGTTGGTATAGTTCCAAAATTTCTGATTTATTTTCTTCTGAGGCAAGGTAACTTTGTCTCCATAAATCTGTTTACCTTTGGCAATGATTTCAGCAGCTTCTCAAGTTTTACATATGTGATTCATCCATTTAGTAACTGTTGCATGCCCACTATGTGTCATAATTGTTTTAGGTGTTGAATGTGAAACATCGCAAAGTTTATATTTAATGAGACCTATCCTCATAACCAGCACACTGAAAAGGGCAATTCGTTTTGAAATTAATCAGTATTCCCATATTAAAATGTGAGTTGCAGACACAAAAAGGTCACTAGTGGTCTACAAAAATAAATTGTTCAGAGTTAAACTAGAAGAGCGAAAAGAATCACCTGGAAATGAAAAAAAAGCAAAAGCCTTTACTCATCTCTTCATCATATATTCACTGTTTATCTGTTTGTGAAATCATAAATAAGGCTAGATTTTCATGTTTGGTCTTTTAAGCAAGCCCAATAATATTATAATATAATTTAATTTGACATATGCTCTCATTCCTAGTAATACATAGAGTATGACATTTTACTTGTGAATCCCCTTAATCCTTAAATCATTTTATGACAAATCTATTATTAGCCATAATTTTAGACTGAGCAATATAAAATCAGTGGCTTGTCAAAGGTTGTTGAATGAGTTTGAGATGCTCTCAGAAGGAATACCACATTCCAGAATCTATCCAACTATTTACATACATCTATAAGACAGACTTCCTCGTCTCTTCTTCTTCCTCTCTTCACTTCTGCCTCCTGCCTGCTCTCTCCTGCAGAGGTTACCTTCCTCACCCTGAATAAAAGTCTCTAGATGGGCAAAACGACAACAACAACAACAAAAAGACAGACTTCCTCTTGTCTGTGTTGTCATTGTTCAAGCCACCACCCTAAGACACTGTGTAAAGCCCAACTGGCTACTATGTGAGTTTTTCTGGAACTGCATTTTTCCATGGGTCATACATTTCTCCTCTTACTAAAAAACTAGGTGAACTCAGCTATGGTTCATCTCTGAGGCTGTGAATGATCAGTGATGATATTTCTACATATCTACTGAATTCATTGAAAGATTGATTTACATGATCAGCAATTCAGTCAAGCTTCCTTACCAAGAAACAAAAGCACACCCACTTCTGGCAAGTGGATTCCACTCCTGACATCCCTCTGGAACAGAGAAGAACAGCTTCCTTAGGCTTTCCATAGCTGTTCAGTCTTCAGAAGCACAGACTGCCTCATCTTTCTCCCACAGAACAGCTGGTAGTTTCCAACCACCCACCTTTTAGCTACCAACCCAACACTTAGCTCACGGATCCACCAAGGCACCTTGTTATTATTGTTAAGTGCCGTCAAGTTGGTTCCAACTCATAGTGACCCTGTGTAGGGTTTCCAAGGAGCAGTTGGTAAAATTGAACTATGGACCTTGAGGTTCAAACCAACTTTGTGGTTCAGTGCTTATTCCTCAGTTGCCGTTCTGTGGAACTCCCTGAACACCTTAGGACCAGGATGGTGGTGGTGGTTATAGCGACCCTGTACAGGGTTTCCAAGGCTGTAAATCTTCACGAACAGAAAGCCTCATCTTTCTCCCGTGGAACAGTTGGTAGTTTCGAACTGCTGACCTTGAGGTTCACCGCAGCCCGATTCGTAACTACTATGCTGCTTGAGGATATCTTTTGAGAGTCTCAATTTGCTTAATTTTGATTACCTTAAACCTATAATTTCTATCCTAAAATATAAACAAAACAAAAAATGTGTTAAGTGCCATCGAGTCGGTTCCAACGCATGGCGACCCAGTATAGGGTTTCCGAGGAGCATCTGGTGAGCTTGAACCACCGACTTTGTGGATAAAACTGACCTTGCACATTAATTCACAGCACCACAGCAGGACTCCTGAAAATATACTATAAGGCACTGTAATAAAAGTGGGAAAGAATAACTAATACTCATTTGAGAAAGAGACTCTGAAAGAAGAGAGCAGATATTTCATTTCCCATTTCACTTTCACTGTGTTTACAAAGTACCCGTTCTAGGGCTTCAGGAGCCATTTCAAAGCACAGCTATAGCGTTTCATATAAATTCACAAGTGAAAGTGATAGTAAATCGATGCCTAAGGCTCATTATTTCATTTCTTCTTGCTAGTAGTTTCTACACTAATCACTTGCAAACTATGAACTATCCCTTTCCATTTATGAAGCACTCATCATTTTTGCCTCTAATCATAGTTTTCTGTTTTTTAAATCTAACTTTCCACTAAGGAGCCCTGGTAGCATAATGGGTTAAGGATTGGGCTGCTGACTGAAAGGGCAGCAGTTTGAATCTACCAGTCACTGCGCAGAAGAAAGTTGTTGTCAAGATTTACAGTCTATGAAACCCCTCTGCAGGGTCACTATGAGTGGCAACTGACTCAACAGTACCATCTTTCCACTGGCACATGGAGAAAGCCATGAAATGTTAAATGCTGTGCCCAAGAACGGGAAAATACCACATGAAACCACAAAGATTAAAACCTAGAGTATGATTTTGATATTTCCTAAAAATATCTGGAGACGTTAGCACTGCAGCAATAACTCTCTTACATATGAGCAATATATATGTACATATGTGCAAGTACATATGAGCTGTTGATGATTTGTTCCATAGTCTACTCCTGTCTTTGTTTTGGCTGATGGTATTGAACCTCTCCATCATCTCTTCCTACAGATGTAGTCAGTTTGATCTCTCCTGTGTATTCCATCTGGTGAGGCCCACACATATAGTCTTTATGTTGTTGAAAAAAGTTGTTGGTCTTGCAAAATTCCATCATGTGAGCGCCAGTGTCATTTCTAACACCAAGGTCATATTTTCCAACTACTGATCCCTCAACTTTGTTTCTAACTTTCCCATCCCAATCACCAGTAATTGTCAATTCATCATGATTACATGTTAGACCAATTTCAGACTGAAGATGTTGCTTGCTCTTCCTCAGTGTTATGGTGTATGGTCCGACTCATAATGACCCTATATAGGGTTTCCAAGGTTGCAAATCTTTAGGGGGCTGAACAGCCAACCTTATAATTCTCAGTCCAGCGTTTATCTTCTAGAGTCACCACGCTTTAAAGAAGGTGACAGAAGTCGCTAATTTCTTCATCATCGTCTTTGGTGAATGGTGAATAAATTTGAATAATAGTTGTATTAACTTGTCTTCCTTGTGGTGGTGGTGGTAGTTGTGTGCTGTGGAGTCGGTTCTGATGATTAGCAACCCTGTATCTGATTTCTGATTTCTGGTGTGGCTCTGTGGGATAATGCGCTTAACTGCAAAGTAAGTCTGAACTGCAAGGTCTGTGGTTCAAACCCACCAGCCACTCCTAGAAAACCCTATACAGAGCTATGGGTAGGAACTGCCTCGGCAGCACTTATCAACGACAACAGTAATTATAAGAGTAGAAAGCCTCATCTTTCTACTGTGATTTAGCTGGCAGTTTCAAATTGCTGATCTTGGCATTAGCAGCCCAACTTGTAACTCACTGGGCTACTAGAACTCCGTTGCCTTCCTTGTAGGCATATGGCTGTTATCCTATCACAGACAACTTCAAGATAGATCTTGAATATTCTTTCTGATGATAAATGTGACTCCATTCTTCTTCAATTTGTCATAACTGCCATAGTAAACCATATGATTGTCCAATTCATTATGGTCAATACCTGTTCCTTTCAGGTCACAAATACCTAGGATATCAGTCTTTGTTCCACTTCATTTTTTGATGACTTCCAATTTTCCTAGATTCATACTTTATACAACCATGTTTTAAGGATTAATTCTACTGTGAGGAAGGAGCTCTGGTAGTGTAGTAGTTATGAGTTGGGCTGCTAACTTTGAGGTCAACAGTTTGGAACTACCAGCTGTTCCGCGGGAGAAAGATGAGGCTTTCTGCTCCTGTAAAGATTTACAGCCTTGGAAACCCTATACGGGGTCACTAGGAGTCAGAACTGACTCCATGATACACTGTCACCATGGCCACTATTGTGAAGGATTAAAAACTAGAGATTATAAATGATGCATTTCTTAGTACAATTTACGAAAGAAGGAAATACAATTTCTAAATGTAAATACAATATTATAAAATGGCTTGGCCCACTTCTTCCCCCCAATAAAATAAAGGTAATCCCAGATTACAGACAAAACCAATTCCTAAATCTGTCTTTAAAGTGAATTTGTATGAATTAATTGAATTAATCTTAACACTTAGGTACAATTCATATCGAATATCAGTTTGCTAAATGTTTGTCTTAGTACAGGCTGTCCCCGGGGTTACAAATGAGAACCATTCCTAAGTATGTCTTTCAGTAGCATTTGTAGGTAAATTGGAACAGATGCATTCAGTTCATGCATTCAGTTCTTTTTAGCACTGTTGTTTTCGCTATGTGCCAACAAGTTGATGCTGACTCATAGTGACACTGTATATAATTTCCAATGAGCTACTCGTAGGTTTGAACTGCTGACCTTGAGGTTAACAGTCCAGTGCTTATCCTATAGTGCTACACCAGGACTCCTACTAGCATTGTTGTTGACTGCCATCAAGTTTGTTCCGGCTCATGGTAACCCTGTATAGGGGTTCCAAGGAACAACTGATGGCATTATTATTGTACTGCAAGTAAAAGAGCCTGGTGGTACAGTGGGTTAAACATTAGGCTGCCAACCACAAGGTCAGCAGTTCAAATCCACGAGCCACTCTGAGGGAGAAAGATGAGGCTGTCTGCTCCCATAAAGTTATACAGACTCAGAAACCCTATAGCAATTCTATTGTGTCTCTAGGGTCACTACAAGTCAGAACCAACTGACAACAGTGGATGAGTTAGTATCAAAAACTCAAGGTCTTTTCTATGATTTAAAAGCTGCACATGCAGCAAGTGAAAGTGATTGTGATGACGAATTTGTTGCAAGGGGTTGGTTTAGTCTTCTCAAAGTAAGGGCAAATTTGCATAACATTAAAAGGCAAGTATGAGCTGTCTATAGGTCTGACTTTCATCACCCAGGGATTGACTGTATGTAGTATACAGTGTACCTTTCTTGGCATAATTTTTTTTTACTTCCAGATACAATAAAACATCTTTTAACATAATATAATAATTATGTTTTAATGCATGTCATATAGTAGTGGCCATATGAAACATTGTAAATACCTCAAATTTTTAATATGATAGGCTTTACAAGTTTGATTGCTATGTATGGGTTGTGTTGTTGTTGTTAAGTGCCATCAAGTCAAGTCCGGCTCATAGTGACCCTGTATAAGGTTTCCAAGCAGCAGCTGGTGAGTTTGAACCACCAATATCTTGTACTTGAAATAGACTTTGCAGTCCAGCACTTATCCTACAGCACCACACCAGGACTCTACTTATGGGGTATACATAAGTCAAATGTTTGCAACCCAGGGACTGCTAGTATTGATAAATGAATGTACATGAATGTATTTTACGTTAAAATAACTTTTTGAAATTACATATTATATTTAACTGGGTTTCTTAGGTTAGTTAATTTTTTTTTTTTTTTAAACAACTGCTATTCTTGCTCATGTCAAATACGTAGCATGGTGGTGGAGTCTGAAGACAGACATTCAGAATTCCAGATCTGATACTTACTGCTGTTTGGACTTTGGGCAAGTTGCTTAACTGCTCTGATCTTCTGTTTCCTCATTTGTAAAATGTTAATACTAGAATCTACTTCTTAAGGTTGTCAAGAATATCAATGATACTACTTTAAGAATGTGGCAAAGTAGTTGGCAATGAAGTAAACTCTCCCATGAGCAGTATGGATTTGTATGCTTTTATTATCACAGTAAAAAATTGAAACCCAAGTAAATTTATACTTATAAAGACAAGTCCTGGTGTGGTACTTTAGAATAAGAAATAGAGTGCTAATGGAAAGGTCAGCAGTTCAAATCCACCAGCTGTTCTGGGTTTTACTCCACAAAGGTAAAGATTTAAGAGTTTTTGTTGTTGTTAAGTGCTGTTGAGTCAGTTCTAACTCATAGAGACGCTGTATATGGTTTCCTGGGAATGACTGGTGAGTTTGAACTGTCAGCGTGTCGTTAGCAGTCCAGGGCTTATCCTGCAGCACTATGCCAGGACTCCTTAAGAGAATTAAAGAAACTTAATCACCATGCCCAAATCTAGTAATGCATGATATGAAATGATTGTAGCTGCTATTTAATTTCCTTTGTTTCCTAAGTCTACCCATAAAATTTTATTATAAAATAAGTCCATAATCTACTTATTTCATAAGATTTTGCTGAGGACTGTCATGACATTTTCCAGTAATATAAAAGCTAATATAAACAACAAGGAGAAAATACAGCCTTGTTCCCTTAATGCTACATCCATTCATTCACCCAAAATTCATTGATTATCTGCTTTGTGCCCAACACTCATAGTCCTTTGAATGTGAGCTTTAGATGCTTTCAGACCTTTAGGCAAGGCAGAGATGTAAATAAATAATTATAAAGATCCAGACACATACTACATGGTTGTATGTTGAAAAATTAAATGACATGAAAATTTAATAACAGATATCATTTTATGAAATTCCTATGATTATTATGAAGTCCTGGTGTGGCACTGTAAGATAAGCACTGAACTGCTAACTGCAAGATCAGCAGTTCAAACCCACCAGCCACTTCTTGGAAACCCTATAGAAGGTCACTATGAGTCAGAACTGATTTGATGGCACTTACCAGCAACAACATGATTATGACACTCTGTGATCCAGACATCATTGGATCTCCCTATGATATTCCAGTAAGTCATTATCACATTTAATATTTATAAAAAGATTGAATAAAATGCTGATACAACAGTTTACTGGTTTGGAGAGCTTAGGTGTCTGGTCTAATGGTTCTTAGTTGTTTTGTGTAAGAGCCAAAATGAGAACTCAGTTGTGTCAGATTTCAGAAGGCATTTCATAATCACAATCTGTCTTTCCTCTTTGTTCTGGAGGCTCAAAGAAATACCTTAAAACTCTCTGAGAAAGCCAGACATACTACAAGCCATTACTATTGAGCTGGATCTTGAAGGATGAGTAGAAGTTCTCCAGGTGAAAAAGAAGTTAGGGAGCAGGCATGTAGTGGTACTGAGAGACGTAGAAGAACATAGAGCATGCTCTAGAATGGAGAGTGGGACCCAAGTCCAAGAATGGCCCTGTGTATGACAAATTCGAGTAAAGACACTTACCAAAAGCATGCTTAGAAGTTTGAGTTTTATCCTGAAGACAGCAAGGAATCCTGGAGTTTTTTTAGCTGGAAAGAAATGTAAAATGAGGTAAGCTTTCTATGGGGTCAAGTCAGTGTTTTGTTAAGCAAAGTTGTGTATGTGGAATAGGGGGGTGGTATATCAAAGAGTTGCAACATTAGAGAGAAAAAAGGAAAAAACTAGTTCGCTGTTACAATATAGTACAGTTTAGAGGTGATATGGAACAGAACAGAGCTGTGGAGGAGAATGTTGAGTAAGGTATACGTAAGAGGTAGAATTGCCAGGAACTTGCAGATAATTAGATAAGAGAAATGAGGCAAAGTGAAAAGGCGAATGGATTCCTAAACTACTAGCATGAAGAACTAGGAGATATACAGTGTGTGGCATTTCATAATGCATCAGACTGCAAAGTCATTTGAACTGCAAGGTCTGCGGTTCAAGCTCACCAGTTGCTCCTCAGAAACCCTATACAGGGTCACTATGGGTCGGAACTGATTCAACGGCACTTAACAACAGCAAAGGCAAGAGAGGGGTCCTGCTGTGGTGCTGTAGGATAAGCACGAGACTGTAAAGTTGATTTGAACCATAAGGTGGCAGTTCAAACCCACAAGCCACTTCTCGAAAACCAATACAGGATTGCTATGAGTCAGAACCAACTCGATGGTACTTAACAACAACAACCAAGAAGAGAGAGAAAAGAGAAGGATATCAGATCCAGAGTGGATGACAGAATCGCTTAGGATGCCTCCCTTTGAGCTACTGGTGGTATATCTGGGTGAATGTCAGCTGTAACAAGTGGAAATGCAGATCTGCATCCTCAGAGAAAGGAGTCAAGGCTGGAAGCTCTTATTTAATCTGTGGACAATAGTTCAAGTCAAGGTGGTGAAGTAAAGGATACAAGAGAAAACCTCAGGGCAAGAGAACCCTACCAAGGTCAGGCCCCAGAAAACCCAGAGTGAGTGGAGGAAGAGATGCTAGGGAGGTGAGAAAGGCAGGAGGAGAACAAGGAGAAAGTAGCATTCCGAGATTAAGTCATAAGGATGTTTTAAATGTCCATTGAATTGGATCTGGATCGTTAGAGTCACCGATGACCTGACTGAAACAGCTCATTGGAGTAGATGGGTGTGGGTTGTGGATGGTGAGGAAGTGAAGGCCTGGAGTAAAGTGTATGTTCTCACAAACTTTACAATTGTTCTGTGGCACTAGCCAGCAGAGACAGGATCAAAGAAGACATGCTTTTTCCACCACTACAACTAATGTTTCTACTTTTGTCGTCAAACAATTTCCTTATGTGTAAGGTCTTTGCAAAAGCAAAAGCAAACAAAACAAAAAACCTTATAGACAATCTTTTTAACTTTTATTTCATTTGCAACAGTAAAATGTGTTTGTGCTGTAATTTGTATATAAGATTTCCCTGTGCTTACGCTATATCCAGCTGATATAAAGACTATAATAAAAATACCTTTCCAAAAGAGTATTAAATGCAAGATGCTTTTATAGTTCCTTTTTCTGATTGTCTGTTAAAACATCTTATAAATGTTTGGTTTTTAAATTTATTTTACCATATTGGCAGAAAGAGAACATCTTCTATGAGCAATGCCATGAATAAACAAAGTCTGCATAGGGGGAGGCAAGCGTAACCAAATGACTTCTCCCAAGATTTGCTTGTTTGGGGCACTGAGAGTGAAAAACTTCAAAATTTGACTAAAGTATCCCACTACTAATGTGAGGCAAATGAGTCTGGTGGCACAATGGTTTAAGTACTCTGCTGCTAACCAAAAGGTCAGCAGTTTGAAGCTCCCCAGGAAAAAAAAAAGGCCAGGCAATTTACTCCTACACAGATCATAGGCTGAGAGCCCCAGTGAGGCAGTTCTCTGTACTACAGGGTCACTGTGCATCTGAAGCAGCTTCACAGCATATAATAACAGCAGCGTGAGGCAAAATGCTAGAGACTCAGGTCAGCTTCAGACACGAGGAGTCGAAAATTCTAAGAGAAGAGGCAGGAGTGAGCCCTTTTCACATAACATGTTCACCAGTGCATGGTTATTCTTTTATAGGAAAAGCCCCAGGCAGTCAACTCCTACTCATGAAAACCCATGTGGTTCAGAGTAGAACTGTGCTCCAGAGGGTTCTCAGTGCCTTTACCTCACCATTGCCGGGCCTTTCTTTGATTCCAAGCAAGATGTCCTCTGAGTAGGTTTAAACCACTAACCTCTCTGTAATTGCTTATAACCATTTGTGCCACTTAGGAATGAATCCTCCATGGGATGCTATTTGGCTCTTGAGTCCAGGTTTCTCTTAATCTTTAGATGAAACACAATGATGTGGAGCAGATAGTCATTGTATACAGAATGGCAGATGCTCCTTTCATAATGCAATGTCAGCAGGTAAAACCGAAAGGCCACCTCTTCTCCATGAATTACTGAATGATAGTCACTTGAGCAACCAGTATATTTGCAAATTTTTCTGTCTTCAATTTTTCTGGCTTAGCTATGTGTTCTGGAGACATGCATGCTGCAAATGACATGAACAGACACTTCAACAAAGAAGCCATTCAGGTGACCAACAAACACAAGAAGAAATGTTGGTGATCATTAGTTGTTGTTGTTGTTGTTAAGTGCCATCGAATCAATTCTGACCCATAGCAACCCTGTATAGAGTTTCTGAGGAGCCACTGGTGAGCTTGAACTGCAACCTTGCAGTTCAAATGGCTTTGCAGTCTGGCGCATTAACCCACAGTGCCACACCAAGACTCATTAGTCATTAGAGAGGTGCAAATCAAAACAATGATGACATATCATCTCACACCAGCATTTAATAGCAAAGTTAAAAAACAAAACAACAACAACAGAAAACAACAAATGCTGATGTGGGTGTGGAGACACTGGGACCCTCCTACACTGCTGGTAGGACTGTAAAATGGTGCAACCACTGTGGAAAACAGTATAACACGTCCTCAAAAGGTTGGAAACAGAAACGCCCTAAAACCCAGCAATCCCTCTACTTTGCATGTATCCCAGAGAAGAGCCACAGCACAAATAGGTACACACCCATATTGACTACAACACTATGCACATTAGTAAAAAGATGGAACCAACCTAAATACCTATCAATGGGAGAATAGGCCAACGAACTCTGGTACATACACATAGGGAAATACCACACTACATTAAAGAATAATGATGAATCTACGAATCACCTCATAACTTAGTGAACCTAAGACTTTATTCTGAAGGAAATTAGTCAGTCTCAGAAGGACAAATAGTGTATGAGACTACTATCATAAAACGTCAGGGAAAGGTTTTCACACTAAAAGAAACATTCTTTAATGGTTGCCAGGGGTGGAATTCCAGGTGGGATAAGCACTGGACTACTAACCACAAGATCAGCAGTTCAAACCCAGCAGCCACTCCTTGAAAATCCTACACAGAGTTGCTATGAATGGGAACGGACCAGATTGCACTTAACAACAGCAGCAGTGATAAGAGGGAAAAGGGAGTCATTCACTGGCTGGCGGATTTGTTGTTGTTGTTAGGTGCCATCGAGTCGGTACCACCATAGCAACCTTATGCACAGCAGAACAAAACACTGCCCAATCCTGGGCCAACCTCACTATTGTTGCCACGCTTGAGTCCATCGATGCTGCCACTTGACCAATCCATCTCTTTGGGAGTCTTCCTCTTTTCCTTTGACCCTCCACCTTAGCAAACATGATATCCTTCTCCAGCGATTGCTCCCTCCTGACAATATGTCCAAAGTATGAGAGATGAAGTTTGGCCATTGGCTGAAGGATAAATACGTGTTAACTTGAGTAAAGGTGAAGGCAATATATGATAAGAGGGATGTAAACAAAAGAATGATAGAGGCATGGTAAGATACTAGGACGAGAGCAAGATTCAAAGGCAACAGAGGTCAACAGTGGTATATACATAATCCTGCAGTAACAGTAATCTGCATGGATAGACATGCAGGCTCAATTGGTGTCGGGAGGAGTGTGAGTATACCAACAGAACTATAAAGATTTGACAGAGGATATTGTACTTTGGTATTTACATTGCTGAAAATACATCCACGAGTATGTTGGAGCATGTTGTTAGGTGCCATCGAGTCATTTCCGACCCATAGCGACTCTATGTAAAACAGAATGATATACCACCCAGTCCTGCGCCATTCTCAGAACTGCTGCTACACTTGAACCAATTGCTGCTGCCACTGTGCCAATCCATCTTGTTGAGGGTATCCCTCTTTTTTGCTGACCCTTCACTTTACTAAGCATGATGCCCTTCTCCAGGGACTGGTCTAGCTGATAACAAGTCCTAAGTAGGAGAGATAAAGTCTGGTTATCTTTGCATCTAAGGAGCAATCTGGTTATACTTCTTCCAACACAGATTTGTTTGTTCTTCTGGAAGTCCATGGTACCTTTTTAAAATTCTTCTCTAATCATGTTGAAGCACTGTTATTGTTAGGTGCCATCGAGTCGGTACCAACTCATAGCGACCCTATGCACAGCAGAACGAAACAACGTCAGATCCTGGGCCAACCTCACTACTGTTGCCACACTTGAGTCCATCGATGCTGCCACCTGGCCAATCCATCTCGATGGGGGTCTTCCTCTTTTTCTCTGACCCTCCATCTTACCAAACATGATATCCTTCTCCAGTGACTGTTCCCTCCTGACAATATTTCTGAAGTATGAGAGATGAAGTTTGGTCATCTTGGCCTCTAAGGAGCACTCCGGCTGTACTTCTTCCAAAACAGATCTACTGGTTCTTTTGTTGAAGCAAAGAAGGGCAAAGTGATAAGAACTTACTAAATATTGCCAAACACCTTGAAGGAAGGATTTGCTGGGTCTGGGGGATCAGGACCATAGTTTGGGGGGACACCATGGTCAATGATATTACACAGTCCACAAAGATAATGATCTTTCTATATATTCTACTTTGGTGAATAGCACCTAAGTTCTTAAAAACTCATAACTAGCCACCTAAGGTACAACTAAAGGAAGGCATAGTGATAAAAATTAAATATATTTGGAAACAATTAGTCCAGTGGACTAATTGTTGTTGTTTTTGTTTGTTGTTGAGTCAGTTCCAACTCATAGCGACCCTGTATGGGATTTCCAAGGAGTAGCTGGTGAGCTTGAACGGCCGACCTTGTGGTTCAAGCCAACCCTGCAGTCCAGTGCATTAACCTGCAGCACCACACCAGGACCTCATTAATATCAGTCTCCACCACCCTGAGACTAGAACTGGATGGTGTCTAGCTGCCACATTAAAAAGTCCTGGATAGAGTGAGTGAAAATGTCGGACAAAACTCAAAATCATAAAAAAAGACCAGGCTTACTGGTCCATTAAGACTGGATGGACAAAGTCTGTTGAATGGTGATGCATGGAGGGGATTGTAATCATTTCAGTGAAATGAAATACAATAGGAGGAATGTAAAGCTGATGTTCTCCCATGTAAACTATCACTCAGTTCACAATAAAAACCTAAAAATAAAAAACAAAAAAGACTGGTTAGAATCCAGTCAGACTCAGATGGAATCCTGAATCTATGACCTTTGGTCACCCTTCAGGTCTGAAACTAAATTCTCCCAAGTGGTTCAACTTTTAGCCAAACAAGAGAGATAGGTATATTGGGGTGGGAGGCAGAGAAGGTGAACAACACTAGTGAAATACACACATCATAGAATGGGTAATCATTCTAGATCAAACGGGCAGCTGAAGAACAAAGTTCAGCATGATTGTTAGAAATTAGAATCATGGGGAAGATACATGAGGTTACCTGGAAGGGACTGCAGTCGTTGATATGAGACAAAGTATATGATTTATTGAGTGTAAAACTGAAAACCTGCTTTGTAAACTTTCACTTAATTCACAATAAAAAGTTAAAAAATAAAATAAAATAAAGTGATCCATGCTCTACTACAAAGTAAGGAAATGGAAAGATTGCAAGTAAAATATTAAAGTGACACTTTGGGGAACTTGAAATTTGTCCTCATTAAAAATCTCTTGATAGTAACTTCAAACACTTGTTTAGCACTTACCATGTATGAGACAGATATCCTGCAGCTAACAGGTTTTTTGCTAATGGAAAGGTTGGTGATCTCTGTTGAAAAACTCAGCTATTGATGATATGAAGTGAGGGGAGATGCACAAGAATACCCATACTTGCAGATAGTACCCACTTGACCTGGCTTCGATGGCTGGATGATCACAACTCAACTAGAAGAAGAAAGAAGAGGGAAAAAAAAAGAGTAACTGGCTACAATTTGATGAACTTTACCTATACATATGGATGTAGTAGCTCAAAAAAGGGAACAAATCTTTACAGCAAGGATCACTCCCACCCCCTTGGTACACTGGGATGGGCAACATAGACATTGGCTACCCAAAATGGTGGGGGACCTATAAAGGCAAGAAGTGACTGGCTTACAAGCTTTCAAGAGGGAGCCTAGTTCCAGATGGGGCGGAGGAAGGTAGAATCACCACTGAATGATTTCCAATCCCTTGGGACCAGGCTGGTGAAAGGAAATGGGGAAAAGACTCTTGTGGTACAATAGTGAATAATTGCCATCGGGACTGACTGTGAGGCTAGGAAATATATAGGTAGATGTTTTTGACAAAAGGAGGAGAGTGATTGATTTTCCAGCCCAGGAGTGGAGGTCCCTGGGACCATCAAGTGAAAAGAACAGAGAGCAGGACCCTACTCAGAGAGGCAGTGACTCCAGGGATAGAGACAGAGATGATGATGTGGACAGATGGAGCCACTGGGGACACTGGACTCAGGGAGGGAGAAGGGCTGTATGCTGGCAGCTGGGGGGCCAGGCCTGTGTAGTGTACACTTTGGGGTTATTTGATGATGCGTGGAGGGGATTGTAATCATTGCAGTGAAACAAAATACAATAGGATGAGTGTAAAGCTGATGTTCTCCCATGTAAACCTCAAAATAAAAACAAAACAAAACAAAACAAAAAAAAATCAGCTGTTGAACAGCTCTCCTCTGATACATGGAAATGGCTCCACAGCTACTGGTTTGGTTTTTTGGGTTATATGCCAGGCACAGTCCAACCAATGAATATACCTATAATTCAAAGAGAAGAAAGGAAAAATCACTAGGAGTGTTGATATACCTGTCACTTTACATGTGTTAACCCATGTTTACTTCAACAATCCAGTGAGAAAGGTGTTAGTATCCTGTTTTCCAAAAGTAATAAATGAGGCTAAGAAAGCTCAGTCAGTTGTCCAGCATCACAGAGCTGAAAATGGGAGTTGTCGTTGTGGTTGTTAAGTGCAGTGGAGTCAGTTCTGACTTATAGCGACCCAGTATTAGGTTTCTGAGAAGAGACTTGTGGGTTTAAACTGCTGACCTTATTGTTAGTTCGGTGCTGATCCTACAGTGCCACATCAGGACTCCATGAAAACTAGGAGTTGTTGTGAGGTGCCATTGAGTCAGTACCAACTCACAGGGACCCTATGCGCAACAGAACAAAACACTGCCCCAGTTCTGAGCCAGCCTAATAATCGTTGCTACATTTAAGCCATCTCAATTGAGGATCTACCTCATTTTCTCCAGTCCTCCATTTGACCCAACATGACATCCTTCTCCAGTGACTGGTCCCTCCTGACAGTATGTCTGAAGTATGAGAGATGCAGTCTGGCCATCTGACTGGCTTCCAGGGAGCGCTATGGCTGTACTTCTTCGAACACAGATCTGTGTGCTCTTTTGACAGTCCATGGTACTTTGAATATTCTCCTCCAACACCATAACTCAAATGCATCAATTCTCCTATGAGCTTCGTTATTCATTGTCCAACTTTTACATGCATATGAGGTTATTGAAAACACCCTGGCTTGGGTCAGGTGCATCTCCATCCTCAGTTAAGAGAGGAAGTGTCAGAAGTAGGGTTCTGGGCTGAGATACTGATCTTCACATGGCCCAGGCTGCCTTCGTGTGGCCCAATTACTACATCCAGATAGCTGAGTTAACAAAACACCTTTGTCTCTCTCTCTCTCAATAAATTGCATATTCTGCATTTCTCTGGCTAAATCTGCACTTTAAAAATATTTTTTTCCCTCAAAAAAGAACCTACATGTGGACTTTTTATGACCACTAATAGCATTTGTGACTTTGTAAACTAACATTATGAAGTAAAATCAATGCATTTTACAGGTAAAAACTAAACATCTCTATTGTCTGCAAAGGAATAATCTTGGTTGGGATGCTTCTGACCTGTGTTTGTGTTCTTCACATGTTTTTCTTCTCTCCTTCAGGCCAAATAGTATTGGCTGTCAGTAATACTTAAACTGGAGTCCTGGTGCAGTGCTGTGAGTTAATGTGATAGACTGCAAAGTCGTTTGAACTGCAAGGTCGGCGGTTCAAGCTCACCAGCCACTCCTTGGAAATCCTATTCAAGGTCACTATGGGTTGGAACCGAACTCAATGGCATTTAACAACAACAACAACAATACTTAAACTGGGCTGCAAGAAGAATCACTTGGTCTACCCAGGGGATGGAGAAACCATCACTTAAAATACTGATGCCAGGGTTCCACAGGCAGAGTTATATTATGTGTACCAATATGTATTCCTGGGTGATGTAAATGGCTAATGCAGTTGGCTGCTAACCAAAATATGGTGGTAGTGTTTTCTATCCTGGAGCAAGTGAAGAGATGTGATCAGTCCACTCAGCCATGGTTTGAGTCCACCCAGAGGTACCTCAGAAGTGCCTGGCGATATACTTCCAAAAGTTCAGCCACTGAAAATCTTTCAGAGTGAAGTTCTACTCTGACACACACGGAATCACCATCAATTGGAATTGACTTGCTGGCAGCTGGAACTAGAAATACATATATGCATAGTCCCCCCAGGAAATTCTAATGTACAACCAGGGTTGAAAACCATTGAACTATACAATATGGTACAAATGGGCATGTTGAATCTGAGGACTATCATTTGTTTTTGTTAAGTGCTGTCGATCCTGTATAGTTTCCAAAGAGTGGCTGGTGAATTTGAACTGCCGGCCTCATGGTCCAGTGCTTTATCACAGAGTACCACACCAGGAGGTCTATCATAGAGCATCAGAAAGGAAAGGATACATGGACACAGGTTATGGAGACAACCAAGCCTCTTAGCAGTAGTTCTCAACTCTGACTGCACATTCTCAATAAAAACCCAAATTCACTGCCAAGGAGTCGTTGGGTTTTTAACAGCCCTGTACAGGGTTTCTGAGGCTGTACATCTTTACAGGAGACTCATCTTTCTCCTAAGGAATGGCAGGTGGGTGTGAACTGCCGACCGTGTGATTACCAGGCCAGTGTTTATCCTATAACACCACCAGGGCTCCTAGAACTACATGTTTTAGAACACATTTAAAGAAAAAAAAGTGAAGCCCGTTACTCTATCCAAACGAGTTTATTTAGAATCTCTTTCAGCTTCAGTTTTCTCCAGATGTTTCCAGTGTTCAGAAAGGATTGAGAGTCACTGAGGTAATGCTTTGAAGGAACGAAAGTAAGGATATAAGGAAACAAGATTTTATTCTACGTATAACAAGAGGCGCTGTGGGATAAAGCACTGGACCGCAAGGTCGGTTTGAACCACAAGGTTGGCGGTTCAAAGCAGCTGGTCTTTGGAAACCCTATATAGAGCCTCTATGAGTCAGAACTGACTTGATAGCACAGTACAACAACAACAATCTAACCAATGGTTTTCAACAGGAAATTGATAACTAGATTTATGTTTTGAAAGTATCAGAGAAAAATGAATTGGATGGATAGACTTAGCAAGATCCGAAGCAAGGAAATGAGTGAAGAGGTTATTCTGATAAAACAGAGGAGAGTGGTTTGTTCTAGTCGGGAACAAGTGGAGAGATGTGGTCAGTCTTAGCATCCATTACACACGTGTTCCAGAGAGTCACTACACTTACTGGATTTCTGGTTGAAGAATGGTATAGATGATAATATTCATCACTGAGACAGAGAAGGCTAGAAGAGGAGCAGATTGGCGGCGAGGTGACTGAAATAAAAAGCATAGGCCCTGCCTAGCTGCCTTTTGGTTTGTTTTAAATGATGATGGCAAGCAACCAGTTGAATATCTGATTCTAGAGCTCAGTACAAAGTTGAGGCAAGAGAAGCCAGTTTAGAAGCCTCCTATATAGAAAACATATTTTGACTACTTGAAACTATACAGAAACAAATCAAGTCTTTCCTAGAGAAAACAGCCAAAGTAGAAAATGCTTCAAGAAGAAAGGAATGGTCGGTTGGTTCAAATGCTGCTGATGTTACAACACAGGACAAATCATAGCCTCCAATGAGGTGAGTTGGGAAATATGGCCACTAAAGGGAGCATTGTTAATGACACTATGGTTTTTGTCTAAGATGACAGGTTTGTCGCTAACTGACAGATGAGTGGTGGATCAAAGGTCTAGGAACCCAAAAGAATGACATTTAAGAACAACACATTTAAGGCATCACAGCTATGATTCAGTATGATCTAGGGTGAAGCCTCTCCCCTGTTCTTTCTCACTGAGAGTGACTTGTATCCTCGTTAATGACTAGTTAGATGTGAACCACATCAGTGCAACCCTTGGAGCACTTGGCAAAATAGACCTGTTGTTGTTCAGTACTAATGAGTCGGTTCTGACTCATAGCGACCCTGTATAGGGTTTCGGAGGAGAGGCTGGTAAGTTTGAGCCACTGACTTTGCGGTTCACACCGACCTTGCGGTCCAGTGCTTATCCTACAGTGCCACACCAGATATACAGATAAAATGTTATAAATGGCAAGTACTTCATGTGAGTGCAGGATCAGTGTGCGGTCATTAGGAGATAAGGAAAAAATAAGTGGCTCACATTTCCTTCTGAAGGAGAGCATGTGGGTGCGTCTAAAACTGGGCAAATAGTGACGCAATAAATTTCACAAAGTTTTACTTCACTTTTCCTTTTAGTAGGACCTAGGAGAGTTGGTGTTTAAGAAACAACAGTTCAGGGCTAGGCTAGACAGTTCAGTCAGTAAATGGCGTGCTCTAGGACATGGGGGGAGCACTCTAGGACATGGGAAAAGACCTCTCAAACACATTGTCTGAATAGTTTGAGAATTCCTTGGATCAATGTGTCATATGAACCAAATACTATGATTTTTCCAAGCAAATGAGAGTGCAGTGTTCATGCATGCCACACAAAGGACATCTGACTCAATCAAGGACTTTGCAATCAGACAGAGAACACAGTGACCTTGAGTTTAGTAGTTTATTCACCAGAGGACTCACTATCTTCCCCCTCCTCCTCAAAACAAACAAACTAGGACTAGAATTTTATTGCTCAATTGTCCTACAATGTTTTGGAGAACTGGTGAAAAACATTAAGATAATGTAAAAGTCTTGAAAATGACTCTAAATGCCTACCAAACAAAGCCCAAATCTCTCATTTGATCAACGTTCACATTCTAGATAAAGAAGAGCATGGCTCTACTGTTCTCCACACAACAAACAAGTCTCTCCCAGAGATGCATATAATGGTGAATCAAAAACCAGATTAGGTTCTATAAAATGTAATGGGTGTGAAAAAAAGGTAAGTCTTTGGTTCCAAAGACTACAACACAAATATGCAGCCCTGAGAAGCCATTATTTAACTTGCAATAGTCTGTCTGTAACACCCAGATGAAAGCTTACCCAATAGAGTCAAACTCTCTCTTACAGTAATAAATAGGCCATAATAGTCAACCTTTTAAGGCTCCATCTGGTGTGCCTTACACTAAGCAGCCACATTTATGATCCAGGATCTTTTATGTCAGCAAATGTTTACTGAAGGAAATATTTGTTCAGGATTGTTTGGCAAGGGGTGACCACCTGTTTGGAGCTGTTGGGACAATCAGCTTTGAATTATCACTGATTCATTTTGTCTTTACAGTGGAAATCTGAATTTCTCCTATATTCTTGAGTTTCCATCACAAATCCAGAAGAACTAGATGAAAGAGATTGTCTTTTGGATAAAAGGAAGTTGACGTAAACATGTCTGCTCTCTTTTTATTGAGGGTAACAGCTGAGTAGTGTTAACTGTACGCCCAGCAATTTGGAAACTTTCCAAAGATCTAGAACACAAATTTAGTTATTCCATCATTTTCACTCTGACTTTAAAACAGTTTCAGAAAATTGATTCATGACACATTTAAAGGTAATTATAGTTTTCTGATCCTCACCGGTGTTATGGGAAATTTTATAAATATGTAGACCATTTACTGAGATAATGAGGTTGGGGTTAATATATGTATTCAGTCTAATCAGATTTACTCTTACTATCACAAATCACAAAATCAAAACACCCTAATTAACTCCCCTGGAAACGAATGCTAAGGAAATATTTTTTGACCTGATGTACAGAATAAATTAGAGAAACAAAATAATTTTATGTCTTATTGTAGCTAAATTATCTGAGAACTTTTGTTTGCCACCAAAATGATATCAACTATAAAGGAGCCCTAGTGGCATCGTGGGTTAAGTGTTGGACTGCTAACTGCAAGATTGTCAGTTCAAACCCACCAGCTGTTCTGTGGGACAAAAGGTGAGACTATCTGCTTCCACACTGATTTACAGTCCAGAAATCCTATATAGGGTTGCTATGAGTCAGAACTGACTCAATGGCAGTGGATTTGGTTTGGGGTTTTGGATATGAAGATTTTACTGTTTAGTACCAAGAAACTTATTTTCTTATAATTCGTAAACAGTAAGCTTGCTATATATTCTTGGAAATGTTTTTAGGTGAACTAAGGGTAGCGTAGTGGTTACAAACCAGGCTTCGAACCACAAGGTCAGCAGTTCGAAACTACCAGCTGTTCCGTGGGAGAAAGATAAGGCTTTCTGCTCCTGTAAAGATTTACAGCCTCGAAAATTCTATACAGGGTCGCTATGAGTTGGAACCAACTCCACGGCACACAGTCACCACCAAATGGCCAAATGGAATCAACTATGTGAAAGTGCTTTTTAAAGTACAAATACAGTTGTATTTACTATGAAATTAATGGTCTCTCTAAGTTAATATTAGGAGTTCTGGCAGCATAGTGATAATGTGTCAGGCTGCTAACCTCAAGGTCAGCAGTTCAAAACTACCAGCCGTTCCTCAGGAGAAAGATGAAGCTTTCTGCTCCCGTAAAGATTGACAGCTTCAGAAACCTATACAGGGTCACTATGAGTCAGAACTGACTTCATGGCACACAACACCACCACCAGGTCGATATTGGTGATATGATAATGAGAACTTCAGATCCTTCCATGCTCCTTATTCATGATTCAGGTGGAGTCCTGGTATGGCTCTATAGGATAAAGTACTGGACTGCAAGATCGGTTTGAACCACAAGGTCAGTGGTTCAAATTCACCAGCTGCTCCTCAGAAATCCTACATAGGGTCACTATGAGTCAGAACCAACTCAATGGCACTTAACAACAACAAAGGAGAATCCTTGACAGAAGAAAAATGAATGTATTTGAATTGCGGTGTCAGTGAAGAATATTAAATATACCATGAACTGCAGAACAAACAAGTCAGTCAGAGAGGGAATACATTTAGAATGTTTGTTAGAAGCGAGGATGCTGAAACTTAGTCTTAACTACTTTGGACAGAGCAATTCCTAGAAAAGGACATAAGTTTGGTAAAGTGGAAGGTCGGTGAAGATGAGAGAAGCAAGCCCTCAGTGCGGTGGATTGCCATTAAAAACCACAACAATGTGCTCAAGCTTAGCAAAGATCATAAAAACAGCGTTGGACTGTAGCATTTTGTTCTGCTATACATACAGCTTCCATAAGTCAGGGATGGTTCAACAGGAACTAACAGTATTGTTCAAAGTGTCTTAAATGGTTTTCAAAGATTTCATCCAAACAGTCCCCCTTAAAGACTTCTGACAAAAAGAATTAAACTATGGAGTATATATATAATACTATTATATATTAATATACATATATATGTTGTTGTTGTTAAGTGCTGCTGAGTTGGCTCCAACTCATAACAACTCTATAGAGGGTTTCCAAGGAGCGGCTGGTGAGTTTGAACCAACGACCTTGTGGTTCAAACGAACCTTATAGTTGAGTGCTTATCCTTCGGTGCCACACCAGGACTCCTATGCATATATATGTATATATATATATATATATATTAGTATACATATGTTGTTGTTGTTAAGTGCTTTTGAGTTGGTTCTGACTCAGAGCAACCCCATATAGAGTTTCTGAGGATTGGTTGGTGAGTTTGAACCACCGATCTTGCGGTTCAAACTGATCTTGTAGTTGTGTGTTTATCCTACAGTGCCACAGCAGGACTCCAGTATATATATACTGTACATATCCTGGTATAGCACTGTGGGTTAATGCACTAGACTGCAAGGTCACTTTGAACCACAAGGTCACCGTTTGCTACTTGAAAACCCTATACAGGGCCGCTATCAGTCGATACCAACTTGATGGCACTTAACAACAACAATATATATAGAGATTTCAAGGAAATGTTCATGCAGCTGTGGTGGAGGCTAACAGGTTTCAAATACAGGGGTCATGTGTCAGGCAGGAAGCTCCTCCTGACCCCTGTCATTGTGGGTACTGATGAACCCAAAATCAGAGGTCAGAGGATGATGAGTTGGATGCAGGATCCAGTGAGTGTGAGCTTTTACAGAGCATCCATACGTTTTGGGTGTTACCCACTGTGTTACACCCTTTCAACTGATTGTCTTCTCACATCAAATCACAAAGTAGAATGTGATAACATAAGATCTACCATATCACGGGGAATCGTGCCCTGCCAAGTTAACACTTAAGTTTAACCTTCAAGATCCAGCATATTTTTCCACTAGTATTTTTTTTTTTAACTCTGTCATCAAGAAAATGTGCTATAAATGCAAGTAGTTTAATGAAATGAAATGACTTTTGTGAGATTCAACATCTAATATCTGCCAGGTTGAGAGTGTTTTCTCATCTGTCTGGGATAACTCATGCTGACAAAGCGTAGCTCTGTGAAAGCAATTATCCGCATGGTTTACACTAACATGACCTGAACTAGATGATGATTATGCCAGCTGCTGTGACTCCGTGACAACTCCCAAGGGGAACAATGTCACTGTTCCATATCCCATGAATATCATTTTGAGATATGGAAGCAAGAGAGTGGACCAAACTACTAAAAGACAAAAACATTGTCGTCCAATTTGTTAACTTTTTTGCTATGGTCCACCATTTTAATCTTTGATATCTATGTCTGTTTCTTAGATTCCTTTTCCTACCCTATTTGACACTTACAATATTGTTTCCTTGTACTTTTTTCTTTCTTCATCTTTGTCTTTCCTTCAAAGTATTTGTGTCAGGATGTTTCATGATGGGTCAAGGTTTGAAAATACACATTTGTTTTGCATTTGCTCGTGATCCTGAGAGGCAACCTCTACCTTTTGCTTTTTAATGTTTAAAGAAAATAGCTCCAGGCATAAAATTCTGCATATTCTACCGAGATGCTTGATATCTACAGGAATTTTCTTAGTCTCTGTGTTAAGAGGAGCCTACAAAGAAAGAAATTTCTGCATCTCCATGATTTGGTAACCCAAAGGAGATCTGAAATCCTCCCATGATGCAAGCATGACAGCCACTGGACCTCGGGCTCTTTTCAAATTCAGCTTCTCTTGAGTTATTTTTTTCTATCAGATCGACTAATACACCAAAAATGATGCCTTGCTCATAGGATTACTCAACCAGTGCTTATGAAGGTTGACTTTTCCATTCCTTTTTCTGACCTCCAAAAAATTTGTAGAAAAACCCCATTCTTTTCATTTCATATTTCCATGAACTTTTTGAAACCCCCTCATAGCTAATGTGAAAAGCTAACCCACTGCCCCATCTCAAGAATCCTGGTAATAAGAGATGTTAATAAAAAATTTTGTTGGGAACACTGATGGCAAGTTCCCCCTGTTTCCCGGCTCACTCCCACCTCTCCACAGCTCAGGCACACAGACACACACAGGCATGTGCACATGAGTAAGCACGCACACACACTTTGCTCCGTTTCCATTGTCCCCACTCGATCCCATGCCCACTAGTACAGTATGACGATACACCATGGTCGGGTCAATCCGCCTTGTGGTGTACATTTTTAGATATCTGTTTGATTAATACAGAGGGCCGAGATTGGCCTTTTAGAAAAAGAGGCCCAGGATGAGAGTCTCCAGATGACTATTTGATGTGAGTCAAGGAAGCGAAGACAAGTTCTTACTGTCTCTATTCGTCTTGGGGTCCCTTGACTATAATGCTTCCCCAGGACCCTCTTTGCAGGGTGTCATCTGTGGGATATCTCAGTGGGAGGCTCAGCTTTCCTAGCAGTTGGCCCTACTTCCAAAGTGCAAACCTCCAAGCTACCCTTCTGTGTGATGACTATAACAATGTTCCTTCTGTGTGAAGACTGTAACAGTGTTCTTGTACCTTCTTCTCAGCCCTACCTGTGATCCTTTAGTTACACCAGTCACACAATCAGTTGAGCACAATTCAGAGAGCCAGGTGAAAGATACTCTATTTTTTCCTAAACTCCACTCTAGCGTCAAATATAACCTTGAACAAATCAGCTTCATCTTCCTTTAACTGCAAAACCGGAATCATCATACTTTCTTCCTGTCCCACCCTGTCTAAATAAATATGTGAAAGGGGTTCAACTCTTTTCAATGAAAAAGCTCTGTGCAAGTACACATTATTATTACTATATCCCCAGTATAGGTTTAGGAGTCCTGGTGGGGCATTGTAAGATAAGCTCTGGACTGCTAACTGCAAGGTCAGAAGATCAAACTTACGACTGCTCTGCGTGAGAAAGATGACGTTTTCAGCTCTTGTAAACCCTATGCAGGGTCACTATGAATCGGAATAAATACAATGGCAGTGAGTTTATGAATATAGGTTTGGTTTTTAGAACTTCACAAAACATGGCCATGTGCGTGTTTTTCAACATAAATAATTACTTTTCAAAACTCTGTTGAAACAGATTCCCTTCACACCTTCCTAAGTTTCTAGGAACTAGAATCACATGTTATGAATTAGAAGAAGGGGTAGGAACTCATTCAAGAGAATGACCTGTGCAACCATGGAGGCATAGAATGTTGGCACTGCTACGTATCTAAAAAGATTCTACAGTCTGGAAAACCCAGGAAAAGAAGAACAAGTGATGTGCATGCAGCAAATATATATTTAGTACCATATGCCCAGCACTGTACTACGTGCTAAAGGAAAAAGTACCTGAAGACATGGACATAAATAATGTTGAAGAGAAGTTAGATATGTGGAAGCACCTTCTAGTCAGAGAGGCCTGTGGGAGCAGGTTGTAGTCAGTGTGAACCTTGATGGATAATAGTGCGTCAACAAGTGAAGCTACAACTATGTCTTCAGGTGTTTCCTGGGAATGGAATTTGTTTGGTGCACTCTTTTCAAAAGGGAGAACAAATGGACCAGATCACAGTGGATCTTGAAAACCAAGTTATTGAACTTGAATTTATATCTGTAGGCCTTAGCTTTGGAAAGTTTTTGAAACCTTAGGTGGAAACTATCAGAACTTTGTGAGTTTAGGTGTATGGTGTTTCCATCAAATCAACAGATTAACTCTAAATCATGGGACCATTTGTAATAATAGAACAAAATGCTGCCTTCCTGTGCCAACTTCATGATTGTTAGTATTTGGGAGTAATTTGTAACCTGGGGAGCTCATCATTCATCACTATATACGACAATATTCTGTTGTGAGCCATTGACTGTTTGAAGCAGATTGCCAAGCCTTTCTTCTTAGTCGTAGTCTGAAAACACTGCTGGAACCAGTCCATTATGGATGTCTCTTCTGAGATTTGAAATACTGATGGCACAACTTTTAGAATTATAGTATAACATCAGCCACCACATTACTACAAACTAACAAACCAAAATAAGGGGATTGGTACAGAGCAACTTTTAATCAAATGTCCATGGAATACCTTTGTGTATGTGTGAGTGGGTGTGTGCATGCTTGCAGTTGTGTGTGAGTATTGGTTTTGCTTTTTGAGTGAAGAAAACAGTAAAAAAAAAGATTTTTAGAAACCTAGCTAGGAAGAAATACACTGTCATTGGAATGTAATTATTCTCCTGCAACAAAGCTTTTATGATTATTACCCCTGCTGCTTCTGTGTTCTGTTGAGTAGGTTCTGACCCATAGTGACCCTGTATAGGATCTCCAAGGCTGTAAATATGTATGGGAGCAGAAAGTCTCATCTTTCTCCTGCAGAGCAGCTGGTGGATTCAAACTGCTGAACTTGCAGTTACAAGCCCAACTTGTAACCTACTACACTACCAGGGCTCCTTGGTTATTACCTTGGTGGTGGTGATGATGTGCCATTGAGTCAGTTCTGACTCATAATGACCCTGTATAGGGTATCCGAAGCTAGAAATCTTTACAGGAGCAGAAAGCCTCATATTTCTCCCACTGAGCAGCTAGTAAATTCAAGCTACTGACCTTGTAGTTAGCAGCCCAACACATTGCCTGCTACATTACCAGGCTTCCTTGGTTATTACCCTAGAGTTCTGTCAAAATTCCAATACCTAATTTGTCTTCTAGGAGTCAATAGATAAATTTTGTGAATGACACAGCATCTAATACCTCTTCATAGATTTTTTTTGCCCCGGCCTCCCCCCCACCCGACCCCCACCTTTACCCTTACTCCCCACCCCTACAAAGGCTAGGGGAGTGTTTCTTTAAGTTGTTTATTGTTATTTTAATGGATAACATTTCAAGTTGTCTTTCTAAAGTGGGGTTTGTGAAGTATTGCTGCTTTTAAAGTTATCATAATGAAAAATTGCTCCTAGGGTCCTGCTGCTTGGCTTCCAGTAAGGAGAAAGCCATTAAGTTAAACCTTCTTTGCAGATTTAGTCTTTCTAGAAGAATGACCCTCTAAACTAGCTTAGGTTGGTGCCGAAAGCTCTTTGTAAAGTTCATTTCCACATTAGATTCATTCTATACGCCGTGTGACATAGTTCATCTGTCACTTAAGACATAAAAAGGAAATATCATTACTTGAGTCCTTGGATTCATGTTTCACCCTAATTTCTTTGTTATTGTTGTTAAATGCTGTCAAGTCTGTTCCTCCTCATAGCAACCCCCATACACAACATGCAGCATCTTCACAGTCATTGATATGAGCAAGTCCACTCTTGCAGCCATGATTCCATCCAAATTATTGAGGATTTCCTCTTTTTCACTGATCCTCTACTTTACCAAGTATGATATACTACTCCAGGGACTGGACCCTACTTGCTCTGGTTATTAATGGGTGTTTGAAGCTGTTTCTTCCAATTTTGAGTTGTGCCACAAATGAAGGTCCTGAAAGCTTTGCTCCATTCACATCACTAAGGTCAACTCTACTCAGAGGAGACAATTCTTCTCCAGTCATATTTTGAGTGTCTTCCAACCTGATGGACTCATCTTCCATCACTACACCAGACAGTGTTCCACTGTTATTCATGAGATTTTCATTGACTACTTTTTCAGAAGTAGACCACCTCTTCCTTCTTCCTATCCTGCCTTTCCTGGATACCCTTAAGGAAACCAATATAAGCTAAATTTTTTTCCTTCAAAGGATGGGAACAACACTTAAGTCCTACTAGATTTCTTTGAAATAATATTAACTAGCACATTAGATCATCTTATACCCTCTTTTTATATGCTTATTCCAAAGTCCTGAGGTACTTTTATGGGTAGCAAGTTTTATTATTTTATAAAAAGAACAGAAAATCCTCACTGATCTCCCTTGATCCCGATTTTGGTGAGCCCCCTTGGAAAGAGGGATACTGTACCAACTCTAGTTTAGAGTTTGTCACTGGGTCCTTTGAAAGTCAAGGTAATTTTTCTAGATCTTTCTGGTATTTTTTGATTTGCCAGTATCCTTTTTTTTTTACATTAATTTTTTTCTTGAGCATCTATTTATTTCAGAAAATGGTTATTAAACATAAATTGAGGCACTGGGTATATAAAAATGAATGACAGCATCTTTGTCCTTAAGTCCAGTGAAGAAGAGAGATTGACTAAAACCTCTCAACTATAATACAGCACGATGAGGACTGTATGAGATAGGATCTGTGTGCAATACGGGCACGTCAGAGGTGTCTAAAGAAAGGTGACTTGTGTTTAGGCTTGAAACAGAAGGGGACATTTTCCATGTGGGCTAAATGAGAATCCTGGGGGCAGAACATAAGAGCAACAATATGTCCCTCTTCTCCACTTTACACATTCACTAAAACAAACACAGAACCATTCAAGTCATTTTCTCCATCCTCTGAAGAGGGAAAAACTTAACATTTAAAAGAAAAATTAAGTAACTGATTTCTTTATTGAACCTCTATAAAAGATGAGTTTATTATTAGTTCTGTTGGCTTGCCCAGATCTCAATTATGATAATTGCATTCCTCCTACTTAATTTACCCCTGTAGGTTTAATTGGATTCAAGATTCAACTTCACTTCTCTTCAATTGTTGTAGAGTGTTGTTTTTGTTATGAAATAGCTGTTAGGTTCTATCTCTGAGCTGAATATTTTTCAGCAACTGATGCTGTGGCTCCAGTCTTACAAAGCAATAAAGTAATTTTCAAGGACTTTGAGAAGATAAATAATCCCTAATGTAAAGATGTGTAGCATTAATTAGTGATAGCAGTGATCACCACCATACAGGTGCTTCTCGTAAAATACACAGAGCATCAACTTTGGTCTACAAAGTCATATAATATCATCTCAGTATTGACATACACTCAAAAATGTTGATGTTCTTTCTTGTACTTTGTAGAGATATCATATTGGTCTTAATTAAACATATACTGCAGTGTATTAAGAACAGATGTTCGCTTGTTTTTTAATCAACTTAGAGGAACTTTATTAGGTCATTTATGTGTTTGGCAATGTGCTGTGTAGCCATTCCCCCTTCGATCCTTTATTTGTTTATATCTGACTAGGGATGACAAAGATGGAAAGTCTGAAACTAAAAGCGACTCTGAAGTCTAACTAATGAATTCATTGCTACTCTCAGGGAGCCATATTCTTGCCGCCGCTGTTGTTAAGTGCCATATCTAACACTTCTAATGGAAACTAGCAGTCCCCACCAGCCATTATGGTTTTCAGTTCTGGTTAGAGCTCAGGTCCAGGATAAGTAATTGTAACCCAATTAGTAGAAATGTAAACAGCTTTCATCTCCATCGTTTTCACTTTACAAAAGGTTTTTTCGTTGATATTTTTGATGTATGTTGTAAAACATCTGAAATGTTTTTCTAGAAGGATTCATGCCCAGTAAGAGATTCATTTATATCCCAAATGTCCTTAAAATGTATCACCCAAACCTTTGAGAAGTGATTTGTCCTAAAAAAAAAAAAAAATGTGGCCATGGTCATGAGGTGGTCATTGCTGCTCATCATGCTCATTGCCAATAGATGGGATTTTGTGTCAGTGGTCTCAACCTATGGAAACAAAAGAGACAGAATCCCCGTCATTCGCTTTGGGTGACATATGACAAATAATGGTAGCATAGTATCTAACTCAGGGAGGTCAGAGCAAGAGGTAACTGACTTAGGCGGGGCTACCAAAGCCCAGCCAACTCTCTGCTCTCTGTTTGTCATAAACACAGTCAATCCGCCATGTTGTTGCTGTTCCTCATTGCCATTGAATTAGCTCCAACTCATGGAGACCCTGTGTATAACTGAACAAAAACATAGCTCTGTCCCACAACATCCCCCCAATCACCAGCATCATGGAGTCCAATGTACAGAATTCTTTTCTAGCACTATATCAGACAATATTGAATCCACTGACTAATTTTCAGAAGTAGATCATCAGGCTTTCCTTCTTAGTCCTAATCTGAAAGTGTCATTGACACCGGTCCACCATGATCACGCTTCTAGAATTTGAAATCCTGGTCTTATGACTTCCAGCATCATAGCTACATAAAAACACCACAGTATAATTAACTGACGGGGGAGTGCTAACACTTTGCCATCACATTCTTCAACTTGTCTACTGATCTCACACCAATGGACAGTGGATACCTGTGTTGTGTTTTATGTCTGTGGCACATCATCAGCATATATGCAGACTTCACTAATGGCCCAGGAAGCTCAAGAGCCATGGCTACCACTCATGATAATTAAGAACTACCTTCCTGAGGTCAAACGCAACCTGGACCACCATCATCACAGATCTATAAAGCAGACAAAGTAATACCTTCACCAATCCTGTGAAAACTAAAAGCTCCCCAAAAGTCTGGTATGTAGTAAGTGAGCCTATAGATAGTAGTTCTCTTCCCCAACTTCTCTCTGTAAATTTGTGAGGCTACAACTCAGGAGGAAGATGAGCCTGGCTGTTCCCATAAAGATTTACAGTCTCAGAAACCCTATACAGGGTTACTATGAGTCAGAATCAACTTGATGGCAGTGGGGTTATACTAACTACAGGGAATATCAAAACGAATCACACTGTCCCTGCTTCTAGGTGCTGGGCAGAAGCATGGAAAAAGGGATAAGAATCTAGCCAAGTAGGAATACTTGTATCTTTTGTTCATTAGAATAAACATTGCGATGAGAATATCAATTTCAAATTAGTATATTAAAGATGAGATAGTACAGTGCTTATACACTGGGCAATGGTGCCAGCCTTCCTGTGTTCAAATCCCAGCTCCACTTACTTACTAGCTCAGTTTCCTCATTGGTAAAGTGGGATACTCACTTTATAAAAATAATTGTGAAGATCATATAGGGTAATACGTATAAAGCTCTTAGGGCAGTGACTTGCAATTTGTATTGTTATTATAATCATGCTTATAGCAGCTATTATTATGATGATGAGGATCAAAAGTCACTCAAGTTATAATAGCAAAATGGAAACATGAAATAAACTCCAAGATCAAGTGTAAAGGAGAATTGTCTTCCTCAGAATCTCTCCTTCTTCTACAAAGATAAACTCTCCTTTTGGCTGTGATTCTGTTCATAGAGTTGTTATTATTAAGTGCTGTCGAGTTGCTTCCAACTCATAGTGATCCTGTATAGAGTTTCTGAGGAGCGATGGGTGAGTTTGATCCCCCGATTTATGGTTCAAACTGACGATGCAGTCCAGTGTATTATCCTGCAGCGCCACACCAGAACTCCATTCATAGAGTTATATCTGAAATCAGGAAACCATGAGAAGGAATTTTGTTCTTGTTTTCCCAGTGCCCCAGGTTTCCATTCCTATCTTCTCCTGAGAAATATGCATCATGGTAGGGTGTGATCTCTAAGATAGAGTTTAAGAATCTTGTCTTAGGCAATAAATCATATATATTCTCAGTATATAGCTATGTTTTTAAGAGTTATTCTTACTGCAGTTAGACCTTGGGAAACAGAATTAACCCAATTTATAAGGAGCTCTGGTAGCATAGTGGTTACAAATCAGGCTGCTAACCTCAGGGTCAGCAGTTCGAAACTACCAGCTGTTCTGCAGGAGAAAAAGAAGGCTTTCTACTCCCATAAAGATTTACAGCCTTGGAAATCCTATGCAGGGTCTCTATGAGTCAGAACCAACTCCACAGCACACACCACCACCATCGTTGACCTCATGGTATTTTAAATTAAATTAACCCTTCTACCCCTCAGTTTTCCCCAAAATCAGTATTTCAAAAACCAGCAGGATCCCCATGGTGGATAGTAGAGTTTCCTGTCTAAGACAGATTAGAAAGAAGGATGTGACAATCTTCTGAAAATATTGACCACTGAAAACCGTACAAATATCAGCAGAACATTGTCTGATATACTGCTAGAAGATGAGCCTCACAGGATGGAAGACACTCAAAACACAGTTAGGAAAAGAGCAACCTCCTCAAATTTAAGTCAAACGTAATGACATGGATATGCTAAAGCTTCAGGACCTCATTTGCTGATGTGGCATAACCCAAAATGAGAAGAAACAGCTGCAAATATCCAATGATAATCAGAATGTGGAATATACGAAGTACGAGTCTAGAAATATTGGAAGTTGTGAAACATGAAATGGAATTCATAAAGATCATCTTAAGCATTAGTGAGCTGAAATGAACTGGTATTAGACATTTTGAATTGCACAGACATATGACCTACTATGTCAGGAATGACAAATTGAAGAGGAATGGTATATTCATCATCAAAAAGGACATTTCAAAATCTAACCTGTTCGTGAAAGGATAATATCCATAAGCCTATAAGAAAGTTGGGAGCATGGTATCTCTTTAGGATAAGCACTAGACTGCAAGTCACAAGGTTAGCAGTTTGAGCCCACCCGCTGCTCCAAAGGAGAAAGATGAGACTTTCTGCTCCCACAAATATTTATAGCCTTGGAAACCCTACACAAGATCATTATAAGTCAAAACCCACTCTAGGGCATACAACAACATAAGGAAGATCAGTTAATATAACTGTTATTGAATTTTATGTACCATCCAATACTGCCTAAGATGAAAAAAATGGAGGAATTCTACCAAATTCTGTAATCTGAAATTGATCAAACATGCAATCAAGATGTACTGATAATTACTGGTGAATGGATTGCAAAAGTTGGAAACAAAGGAGGACTGGTAGCTGGAAATATGGCTTTGGTAATAGAAATGACCCCTGGAGATGGCAGGATAGAAATTTGCAAGATCAGTGATTTATTTATTGCAAATACCTTTCTTCAACAACATATGATAACTATGCTCGTAGATATTTCCAGATGGAATACATAGGAATCAAATCAGCTCTCTCTGTGGAAAGATAAAACTCAATATCAGCAATAAGAAAAAGGTCAGGAGCTGGCTGCAGAACAAATCATCAATTGCTCTTATGCAAGTTCAATTTAGAGCTGTAGGAAATTAAGACAATTCCATGAGAGTCAAAATCAACCTTGAGTATATACCACCTGAATTTAGAGATCACCTCAGGAATAAATTTGACCTATCCAACACTATTAACCAAAGACTAGACAAGTTGTGAGATCAAATTAATGACATCATACTTGAAGAAAGCAAAAATCACACACACACAAAAGAAAGAAAGAAAGAAAGAAAGAAAAGACCACAATGGATGTCAGAAAAGATTCTGAATCTTACTCTGGAATGTAGCAAAAGGAAGAAATGCTGAAGTAAAATAGGTAAACTGAAGATTTTAAAGGGCAGCTTGAAAAGACAAAGTTAAGTATTATAGTGAAATATGCAAAGACCTGGATTTAGGAAATCAGAAGTGGGGAACACGCTTGACATTTCTCAGTATGAAAGAGCTGAAGGAAAAAATTCAATACTTAGGTTTTAATATTGAAGGGTTCTATGGGCAAAATACTGAATGACTCACAAAGCATCAAAAGAAGATGAAAGGAATACACAAAGTCACAGTGGCAACAACATCAGTAGACCTTGAGCCATTTCAGGAGATAGCATATGATTAGGAACCAGTGGTTATAAATGGACAAAGTCCAGACTTCACAGAACACAGTGGCAAAAAACAAGGCTCCAGGAATTGATAGAATGCCAACTGAAATGTTTCAACAGATGGATGCAGTGCGGGAGATACTCACTTGTCTATACCTAGAAATCTGGACAACTACCTGGCCAACTGATGGGAAGAAATCCAAATTCATGCCCATTCTAAAGAAAGGTGATTCAACAGAGTGGGGAAGGTATCAAACAATGTAATTGGTATCATCTGCAAGTAAAAGTTTGCTAAAGATGATTCAAAAAATGGTTGTAGCAGTACATCAAGAGGAAACTGCCAGAAAAATCAAACCAGATTCAAAAAATGGAACAAGAGTTAGCATTTCAAATATCAGATGGAATCTTAGCTTACAGCAGAGAAATACAGATATTGCTATCTATGTTTTATTGATTATACAAAGGCATCTGACAGTGTGACTTGTAACAAATTATGGATAGCATTGCAAAGAATGGCAATTCAAGAACATTTAATTGTGCTCATAAGGAACTTGTACATAAACCAAGAGGCAGTCATTAAAACAGAACGAGGGCATACTGTGTGTTGTAAAGTTAGGAAAGGTGTGCATCAGGGTTGTATCCTTTCACCATGCTTATTTAATCTGTATGTTGAGCACATAATACAAGAAACTGGCCTATATACGAAAGAATGTGACACCAGGATTGGTGGAAGACTCATTAACAATCTAAAATATGCAAATGACACAACCTTGCTTGCTGAAAGAGAAGAGGGCATAGGCACATACTGGTACAGATCTAAGACTACAATCTTCAATGCAGATTATGCCTCAAACACAAAGAAAATAAAAAGCCTCACAACTGGACCAATAAGCACCATCATGTTAAATGAAGAAAATACCTGAGTTGTTAAGGACTTCATCTTACTTGGATTCACAACCAACATCCATGGGAGAAGCTATCAGGAAATCAAAAGATTTATTGCATTGGACTACTCTACTACAAAAGAACTCTTAAAGAACAAAGTTGTCACTTTGGTGCCCCTTACCTCAGTCTCATATTCCTCATATGCATGGGAAAGTTGGACATTGAATAAGGAAGACCAAGAAATATTGATGCCTTTGAATTATGATGTTTACCAAGAGTATTGAATATACACATGGACTGCCTGATGAATGAACAAATCTGCCTGAATGCTCCTTAGAAGCAAGTATGTTGAGACTTTTTCTCACGTAATTTGTACTCCTGGTATGGTGGTGTAGGACTGTGAACCACAAGGTTGGTGGTTCAAACACACCAGCTGCTCCTTAGAAACCCTACATAGGGTCGCTATGTGTCGGAACTGACTCACTTAGCAACAGCAACAACCATTTGGCATGTTATCAGAAGGGACCAGTCCCTGAGAAAGACATCATGCTCCGTATAGTAAAAAGTCAACAAAAAAGAAGACATCCCTAAACAAAATGGATTGACACCTTGCTTGCAGCAATGGGTTAAAGTGGAACAACATTGTGAGGGTGTCAAAAGACCAGTCAGGATTTTGTCTAGTTGTACATGAGTCAAAAATGGCTTGGTGGCACCTAACAGCAACCCTTCATTAACCAAACCGATTCATGCTTCTGTAAACCTCAAACCCATTTTCTTCCTGGTTCCTAACTAATATAACCAATCAAAATTCTTGTTTTGCTTTCAAGGCATGTGGCCCTACCAACATTAATTTGTCCTTTTGAGCTTACATGCCACTTAATAGAATACTTTATCTTCAGTGTGCGTTCACAAATGCAACCTTTCACTGATCATTACAACCTTCAAATATTGTCCTTATCGATTAGCAGTCAGGGTCCTTGGTGTGGTGCTGTAGGGTAAGCTTTAGACTTCGGACTGCCACGTTGGACGTTTAAACCCACCAGTCTCTCCTCAAGCCCTACACAGGGTTACTATGAGTTGGAACCAAGTCGACAGATCTTAGCAACAACATCAACAGTCAAGGTGGTCATTGAATGGGACAAGAAAAGAAACCTGGTTTTAGTCCTGGCTCTTTCCTTAGTTCTAATTGTAACCTTGAGAAATCACAACTTCTGGGACTTCAGTTTCTTCATTTGCATAATGGTAGAGGTAGACATATGAAGTCTATGGTTGTACTTATTTTAGGTTCCCAGTTAATGATAAGCAGTGTTTTGGCCAAATATGTAATTAAATCATATCCTTAATGGAGAAATGTTCATTTTTTATTCATTAATTTTCTCATTCATTCATTCAACACATTCAACAAATATTTATTGAATGTCTGATGCATACCAAGGACAGTGCTAGGAGCTGAAGATACAGTGGTAGACAAAAAATATCCTCACAATAAATGGAGAAAAGATTGAAGTTGTCAAAAACTTCATTTTGCTTGGACCCACCATCAACACTCATGGAAGCAGCAGTCAAGAAATCAAATGACATATTGTACTAGGCAAGTATGTTGCACAAGACCTCGTTAAATTGTTAAAAAGCAAAGATGTTGGTTTGACGACTAAAGTGTGCCTGACCCAAGCCAAGGTATTTTCAATAGCCTCATGCATATGTGAGAGTTGGACAATGAGTAAGAAAGATCATAGAAGAACTGATGCATTTGAATTATGATATTGAAGAAGAATATTAAAGGTACTTGTTAAGTGCCGTTGAGTCGGTTCCGACCCATAGTGACCCTGTATAGGGTTTCCGAGGAGCAGTTGGTGAGCTTGAACCGCCAACCTTGCAGTTCAAACAGCTTTGCAATCTGGCGCATTAACCCACAATGCCACACCAGGACTGCATTAAAGGTACTGTTGTTGTTAAGTACCGTGGAGTCAGTTCCGACTTATAGTGACCCTGCACAGAATTTCCAAGGCTGTAAATCTTTACAGGAGCAGAACGCCTCATCGTTCTCACGTGAAACTGCTGGTAGTTTCGAACTGCTGACCTTGCACTTGGCAGCCTGACTTGTAACCACTAAACTACCAGAGCTCTTTATTAAAGGTACTAGGCACTGCCAAAAGAAAAACAAATCTGTGTTGGAAGTACAGCCAAAATGCTCCTTAGAAGCCAAGATGGCCAGACTTGGTCTCTCATACTTATTATCAGGAGGGACCAGTCCCTAATGAAAGACATCATGCTTGGTAAAGTGGAGGGATAGAGGAAAAAGAGGAAGACTCCAAATGAGATGGATTGGCATAGGGGAAGCAACAATGGGCTCAAGTGTAGGAGTAATTGTAAGGATGGCCCAAGACTAGGCAGTGTTTCGTTCTATTGTACATAAGGTTGCTATGAGTTTGAACAGACTAGCAGCACTTAACCACAACATCCTCAAAGAACATATGTTCCAATGGGCGAGACAGACTATACATGAATTAGCAACATAGCTGTGAGTTTTTAGACGCACTATTAAGGAAATAACTGAGTGATAAAAGAGAGGATTTCAGAAGGGAGCTCACACTTCAAAAGAGGAGGCCTTGAATTTCCCTCTGAGGCTGGTACATTTTAATGATGAGGATTCTGCCGCAAAAGAAAAAAAGGAGCAGTTTTCAAGACGGAGCAGCCCGCTGCTAGAACTTCAAGGAAGGAAAATATTTAGGATTTCAAACACCAGGTACCAGGCCTAAATATACACATACTAACGGCAGTGCGAGCTTTGTAACTGTTTCTGGAAGCTGCCGAGATGTGGTTTCACAGCAAGCAGACCATGTAGTTTATGTCCTATATCTTACAATGCGCCTGCTCTCAAGAGAGCTCTTCAGATGAAGTGTTACCATATATTGTGTGCAAGCCAAAAAGAGCAAGCTGTTTTCTGGGACCCAACATTTTTGTGAGAATCATGTGAGATACACTTAAGTGAAAGTCCTTGTAAACTGGAACCACCTTACAGTGGTGTGTTATTATTATTATCTGGGTAGCAGTCCAGAGCTTGTCCTATAGCGCTACACCAGAACTCCAGTTATTCTTATAGTCCCAATAATATGGACTTCACTAATGTGTTCCATAAACACCTTCACTTCTAGCTTTGAGTCTGTGTACATATCGCTGCTCTTCTATCTTCCTTGCGTGTAGCATGCTAACCATTCTCAGAAGCCTACTCCGAGTATCCCAAAGATGAGATCTGACCTTTCATTTTTCACTACAGACAGATTTGTGTTTGGCTTGTTCACTGTGTTCCAGGAAACTGCTCAGCAGCAAAAATGAGAAAACACCTTCTAATTGTCAACTGGAAGGGGAGAGGGAGTCACTTGCATGATACACAAATGTGAGACAAGAATCAATCTTGTCTTTCTTTCTTTCAAAGAAAGAAAGAAAACTAGGTAACAATGAACAACATGGTATTTTTTTAATCTTCTGTCAAGAAGGAACTTTGGGAGAAATTAGACACCAAAGGCAAATTCATCTGGTAAACTGAGGACTATTAAAAGGACTGAAAAAATGCTAAAATAGTCTACCATGAGAATTTTTCTAGTGCTAATCTTCCTAACAATATCAAAGCATGCTGTGTAGGGAGCAATAATCTTCATACCTGTCTTTGACCAAATCCAACCTCTTATGATCTCACTAAATCTTGGCAACCTGGGACCATTTCTGACCTAAAACACAGCCTTCTAATACAAACTCTAATGCCATCTAACAGGATTAATCCTTTCATCAATTTCCTGCACAGAGTTGATGTATTTTTACATATATGCTTTGATCAGAAATACATCTGAATTAATGTAACAATAATTAATACTTTTCTCAAGTTCCATAATGTTTCTAGATAAAATCTTAAGGTAATAACAAATGACTGAATGACTAACTGATCAGTTGCATTCCATAGTTTAATAAAACACCTAGTCTGGTGCCTGTCACATCAATAAATGTTACTTGAATTTAAAAGTGTTATATGTAGTGTTTAACTCCTATATCTCTAAAGGAGTTACTTTAATCTACTTTTCATACTAACTAAGTGTGATGTCAAATGCTACATTTTTGAAGATGAGAAAGTTTTAGAGGACGTTTGCAAGTAGAAAATATTATTCACAAAAATCCCACAATTGGATCAATAAATAACATCATGATCAATGGAGAAAATATTGAAGTTGTCAAAGACTTCATTTTGATTGGATCTGCAAGCCACACTCATGGAAGCCACAGACACATTTAGTGACTTTGGGAGAATAATTTTTAACACATTTGAGGATGATTGTTATTGATATTAGTTGCCCTGAAGTCAATTTGGTCTGATAGCAACTTTATGTACAAGAGAACCAAACACTGTTCAGTCCTGTGCAGTCCTCACAATTGTTGTTATATTTGAAACAATTGTTGCTGCCACTGTATCAGTACATCTTGTTGGGAGTCTTCCTCTTTTTGGCGGAACCTCCATTTTACTAAGTATGATATCCTTTTCTAGGAACTGACCCCTCCTGATAAATCCAAAGTATGAGAGACAGGTTTCACCATCTTGACTTCTAAAGAGCATTCTGGTTTCACTTCTTCCAAGACCAGTTTGTTTGTCCTTCTCACACTACATGATATTTGTTTGTTTGTTTGTTTGTTAAGTTTTTACTGTAATTTAGGTGATAGTTTAAATGGGGGAATAGCAGTTTTACATTCATCATTTCATTACAATGATTACAATCTCCTTGGGGCATCATCATTCAACAGTATTTGCTTCTATTCCATCTGTGGTGGAATAGAAGCAAATACTGTTTTTTTTTTTGGGGGGGGGGGATGTACACAAAAACATTCCGGGATATATAATCATTTGAACAATCAAAGGGCACATTCTGCAAACCTGCCTCCTGGCTACTGCCACCTGGCCACCAGTACACAGCCTTTCTCTTTCCATGAGTCTAGAGTCCTCAGCTGCTCTATTTCTTAATGCCTTCATCTCTTTCCATCTCTGGTGTCATTGCTTCTCTGGATAGGGTCCCACATTCTGCTCATACTCTTCTCCCTTGATGGTCCTAGGGTCCTCTGCTCCTTGAACAGTCATATATATATTTGTTTGTTTGTTAATGTTTTATTGTGAATTATGTGATAGTTTACATGGAAGAACATTAGCTTTACATTCATCCTATCATATATCGTTACATTGCCACATTGCCATGTTTACAGTCCCATCCATGCATCTTCAACCAACCAAATGGTACACCCCACAAGCCTGCCCCCTGGTCATCAGCACCCAGCCCCCCTCTCTCTCTGGGTCTAGAGTTCCCAGCTGCTCCATCTCTCCACACTACATGGTACTTTTGATATTCTTTCCCAACACCATCATTCAAATGCATTGATTATTTTATTCATTGCCCAACATTCACATTCATGTAAGGCTATCAAAAGTACCATGGCTTGGTTTAGGTGCACCTTAGTCCTCAAACTTACATCTTTGCTGTTGAATACTTTCAAGAGGTCTTGTGCAGCATATTTGCCTAATCCAATACGGCATTGTATTTCTTGACTGCAGCTTCCATGAGTGTTGCTTGCAGATCCAATCAGAATGAAGTCTTCGACAACTTCAATATTTTCTCCATTTATCATGATGTTATTTATTGATCCAATTGTGGGATTTTTTTTTTCTTTTTATTAAAGTGCAGTTCATAATGAAATATGTAGTCTTTGAGCTCCATCGGTATTTTACATCCTATTCACTTGTAGCAAACAAGGTTGTATCATTTGCATATCACAGGTTGTTAAGGAGTCTTCCTCTAATCATGATGCCACGTTCTTATTCATGTAACCCAATTTTCTCGGATTATTTGATCACAATCCAGCTTGAATAAGTATGGTGAAACAGTACAACCCTAGTGCATACTTTCCCTGATTTTAAATCATTCAATGTCCCCTTGTTCTGTTCTATGTGTAGGTTCCTCATGAGCACAATCAAGTGTATTGGAATACCCTTTCTTCACAATGTTGTCCTTAGTTTCTCATGATATAAGCCAAAAACCTTTGCATAGTCAATAAAGTACAAGTAAACATCCTTCTGGTATTCTCTACTTTCAGTCGAGTGCCACCTGATGTCAGTAATGATATTCCTCATTCCACTTCCTTCTGAATCTGGCTTGAATTTCTGACAATTCCCTTTGATGTACTGTTGCAATCATTTCTGAATTATCTTCAGCAAAATTTTACTTGCATCTGATATAAATGATATTGTTCGATAATTCCCAATTCTTTTGGGTTGGGTCACCTTTCTTTGGAATAGGCACAAATATGGATCTCTTCGCATCAGTTGGTCAGTTGGTTTTGCATTCCAATCACCAGTAATTTTCAATGCATCTTGAGTGCACGTTTGATCAATTTCAGACTGAAGAAGTTGGTAGGATTCTTCAATTTCATCATCACTGATTTTAGTGGTTGGTACTATTTGAATGATAATAGTATTAACTGGTCTTCCTTGTAGGTAAATGGATATCATCCTACCAGACAGCATTGTAATTCAAGATAGATCTTGAAATGTTCTTTGCCCTTGAGTCCAGTGAAGAAGAGTGATTGAATGTGATACCATTCCCCTTCAATTTGTCATTCCTGATACAGTAAATGATAGGATTGTCTGATTCAGAATGGCCAATACATGTCCATTTCAGCTCAGTAATGCATAGGATATTGATCTTTATATGTTGTGTTTCATCTTTCTATCACAGTTTCTGGATAAACTAAATGGTGAATGAGTATTTGTTCAATAAATACTTAATGATGTGCTTTTTGTGTCTAGGACCTCTCTGGCCCATTAAATCATCTATGTTGTTGTTGTTGTTGTTAAGTGCCATCGAGTCGGGTCCGACCCATAGCGACCCTGTACAGGGTTTCCGAGGGTGTAAATCTTTACGGGAGTAGAAAGCCTCATCTTTCTCCCGCGGAGCGGCTGGTAGTTTCGAACCGCTGACCCTAAGGTTCGCAGCCCGATTCGTAACCACTACGCTACCAGAGCTCCTTATTAAATCATCTATAGCCATCAGAAATGCAACCTTTAAATCTAGTAAGTCACAATCCAGTACTTATTGTAAATTTCTAGTTCTTTCTAATGGTGTAGGGAAGATCATCTGTCCTATGCAGTAATAAAGTCCAAACATCATACATTCTTTCTCTTTCACAAAATATTCTAGCCAATTTCTCATCTACTATGTAAAAATTGGACTGCTAATGTGATGCTGTATGATCAGCACTGAACTGTGAACCACAAGGTTGCCAGTTAAAACCCACCAGCTATTCCTCGGAAACCCTATCCAGGGTGGCTTTGAGTCGGAAGTACCTCAACAGCACTTAGCAGCAACAATGTGAAAATGTGTTGTCCTTTCTCCCGTAAGCCTCATGTGCCCCCAAGATTATATGTGTCTTTCACAAATTAAAGTTTAAATGAGCAAAAAGAAAAATGTTCCTCTTTCTAGGACCTTCAGACAGCAGACTACCATTACCCTGGAGAATCAGAAGGAAATAAGGAGCTCAGGTAGCTTAGTGGTTACGAATTGGACTGAGAACCACAAGGTCAGCAGTTTGAAACTACCAGCTGTTCTGCGGGAGAAAGATGAGGCATTCTGCTCCTGTAAAGATTTACAGACTTGGAAACCCTGTACAGGGTCGCTATGAGCCAGAACCAACTCCACAGCACATAACAACAAAGGTTGATTAGATCAGGGACAGTGATCTTAGAGAGAAAGTAAGACTCGTTCTTTCAACTTTATTAGGGAAGTACGTTTTAGTGGTAATAATACCCCCCAATGTGTCCTCTACTATTTCTCTGGCAAGGATAACCAATATGCAGGAATGCCTCTTCTGCAAGAAGCCCCAAAGATCCCAGATGCTCCAGATCTGCCCATATCTGACTAGAATAAGACCTTCCACCTTGACATTTAGAAACAAAGGTCAATATCAAATCATAACCTGACCTCTATTTAAAGAAATAGTCATCTAATGCATTTCCTTTTCCTTTTAATTCCCTTTTCAAGGGAATTTGTTTCTTATTAGATTTCTTTTCCTCATTTCCTTTTCAGTCTTACCCTAGTATTCTATAACTCTAATTACCTTGCTCCTTTACATACTGTAAATGGGACTGGAACACCAAAACTCCACTGATCTAATGTCCTCACCTTGATTCCTATTTGGATACTGTTTCACCTGTGCAGTCTAACTGCCCCTGCCCCACCCTCCCCCCCAAAATCAGGGAGCCTAGAGTTTGGAACAGGTGTATGGTGGATGCATTTCTTGCATTCAAGATGGCATGGAGGTAGAAGACTGTCTTGGGAAGACGCCAATCAAAAATCAGAACTGATTGTCCAAACCAACAAAAGGAGCTTTGCACAGAGGGTTCAGTGCCAAGGGAACAGCAACAAGAAAACAAAGTGAGACAGACAAAACTGAAGCCTTTTGTTTGGACAATCATTCAAGTTTTATTTGGACAATTAAGAGCTATTATAAATTATTAAAATGGAACAAGAGGCTTAAGCATGCACTGTGTCTACATACTTGGATGCAGGCTCCCTCTTATCACAATCTGAAGCAATCCTCACAGGCACATTATGATAGAGACTTTGTCCAAGTGTCCAAGTGTCCAAGCTGCTAGCTCTCCTCTGAGGGACAGATAAATTCCTTCTCTTGTGTACATGAGGAAGTACCTTCATCAGGTTATGGTCAAGTCATATTTCTGCACCACTGAACATCTTCCAGGTAACTCACCTGCATATCCCAGAAAAGATCAACTGTGTGTTAATAATGATATTATATTATACAATTTTTATAATATTGTTTATAGCTAGTAGAGAAAGGCAGAATTATGAAACTTCTTTACGAGTTTTTGAAGAGAGTCTTTCCAATACAATTATTCTCAAATACTTTCTGCATTTATTAGGACTCCTGTAAAAAAATGTAAAAAGAGATATTTTTCAAAGTTATAGTAGTGGTTACAAATCGGGCTGCGAACCACAAGGTCAGCAGTTCGAACCTACCAGCTGCTCTGTGGGAGAAAGATGAGGCTTTCTGCTCCTGTAAAGATTTACAGCCTCGGAAACTCTGTGCAGGGTTGCTATGGGTCAGAACTGACTCAACGGCACTTAACAACAAGTGCTTTGCCTCAACAATTTTGGTTCTTAAAAGAGGGACAACATGGACTACCCCTTAATGTTGTTGTTGTTGTTGTTGTTAAGTGCCTTTAAGTCAGTTCTGACACATAGCAACCCCACATAGGGTTTCCAAGGAATGGCTGGTAAGATTGAACTGCTGACCTTGCAGTTCAAACTGACTTGGCAGTCCAGTGCATTAACCCACAGTGCCACACCAGTACTCCACCCTCTTATTACCCCACCCTAAAACAAATATGGAGTCCTGGTGTGACACTGTAGAATAAGAAATTTCAACCCACCAGCTGATCCATGGAAACCCTATATGGGTTGCTGTGAGTCAGAACCAACTTGACAGCACTTAACAACAGTGATGCCCATATGTCTCTGGGTGGGCATTTTAAAGTATGTAAAATGTGATTTGTTGTTGTTAAGTGCCATTGAGTCTGTTTCAACTCACAGCAACTTGTATAGGGCTTCTGAGTTTGAACCTTACACTTCAAACCAACTTTCCGGTCCAGTGCTTATCCTACAGTGACACACCAAAACTACAAATCTTTATGGGAGCAGAAAACCTCTACTTTCTCATACAGGGTTTCTAGTGGATTTGAACTGCTGACCTTGTGGTTGCCCAGACCTATCGAAAGTGCCTAGCAGCAGCTTTGTGAATTGAAATACGTAAATCATGGCTCAGTTACTTAACTGTCACAATTGTCAAGCTAGAGCTTAAAAGCTAAGAGAGATTATGCGTCATCATCTTATTAAAAGAGATCTATCGTAACCATATCTTTGCAGTCTGCATGTGTTATTCTTTGCTCCAGTAGGAATAAGCTAAAAGTGTCTGAAACAAGTCTCACACAATGCCAGACAAGGCAGGGCTTTCCATCAGTTTTTCAACCTTTCTAATTTTCATTCAGGATTTCAAATGAATATCTCCATTCTAAATTTATCAAGGTTTTTTTTTTTTTTTGGTCTTTTCCTTCTTTTAAAAAATCACCTTTGTCCCAAAGATGCCACATTTATCATATAAAAAGACCTCTACGTGTGGGGTCTATTTTTTTTATGCTTATATTCCATTGGTCTGTCTGTTGATGTGTTTGTACCATTGATTTAGTCATTAGAGTTTAATGGTATGCTTTAACATTGTTTAGGACTGTTGTAGCTAGTTGCCATTGTGGCAGTTCTGACTCATGACAACCTCGTGTGTATCCAGTAGAACTATTCCATAGGGGCTTCAAGGCTATGCCCATTTGAAAGCCAGTTTCCAGGTCTATCTTCTGAAGCACCTGTGTAGCATTGAACCAACAACCTTTCAACTAACAGTCGAGTGGTGACTGTTTGTTCCCCTTGTGAATCCCCCATTAGGGCTGATCCCCTTTGATTTCTTTACTTTCTCAGAATTTTTGTGGCTATTTCTGCTTGTTTTCTCGTATGAACTTTAGAATCATCTTGTTTTGTTTCTTATAAAAGCTTGTTGATATTTTTGTTAGGATGACATTAACTTCATAAATTTGTGAAGAACTGACAGTTTTCTGTTGTCTTATATTTTTGTGTTTTCAAGCTTTACTTTTTGTCCCTCCAGGGTGTTCTAAAGTTTTCATTTATATTTCTACATTTTTTGTTTAATTCTCTGTCTGGGAGTACTATTAAAAAATAGGGTGTTTTCTTCCACTGTGTATTCTAACTCATATTTATACACAAATCTGAAGGCTCTTGATTTATATTAACTGTTGCTAGTCTCACTGAATTGTCTCATTATTTGTATACTTTTCCTGTTGAATCTCTTGGATTTTCCAGGTGAAAATTCTTAACTAAGAATACCTCCTCTTTCCCAATTTTTATACGTCTTGTATATAACATTAATGGGAATACTGGTTATGTTTCCATGGTAATTTTGATGCTAGTGTTTGGTTGACATGGGTGGATGGATGGATGGATAAGCAAAGACATACAGATGTATGTATTATGTCATGGAAGTACCTATTAAGTTTTACTTTAATTAGATTTTTAATCAAACATAGTTGCTGAAGTTACTAGACAATGACTTTTTCTGGGTCTAAGAAAATTATCACAAGTCTGTAAATAAGATACATTAATAGATTTCCTAATAGCAATGTATCCTTGAATTTCTATGAAGTTCTTTACTTAGTCAAGAAGCTTTATGATTTTGATATATTGCTAGATTCTGATTACTATTTTATATAGGATTTTTACGTTGCATAATATCTTTGGGGTTATACTTTCTTGTTTGTGGTGCTGTAGGATAAGATCGGCAGTTTAAACCCACGAGCCTTTCCAAGAGAGAAAGCTGAAACTGTCTGCTCCTGTGAAGATTTACAGTCTCAGAAACTCTCTGAATTGGAATTGACAGGATGGCAGTGGGTTTGGGTTCTTTCTTGCGCAGTATTTGTCAGATTTGGGGATCAATGTGGTACAAATTTCATGAAAAGAATTTGAAGGATTTTCTTATTTTTGATGTCTTGGAAAAATATAAATTGCATGGAAACTAGTTGCTTTTTGAGGAGGCAGCAAAAATTTCAGTAGAATTGATTGAGTGCTGATCGTCTGAATCAAACATTGTGGTTGTTCACTGAGAATAAAGATATGAGTAGGAGATGGGCCCTGCCTTCAGGGAACTCATGGTCTCATGATGTAGATAAACATGCCAGTATTTACTAGACTACATCCCCATATTAAACGTATATAGGATTTGCTATCAGAATATGTGGAAATAGTTTCTTAAAGAAAACAGTGAGATATCCTCATCCAATGTGGCATACTCATTAAAAAGACAAACAGATTCCTAGGCAGTGTGAATCCAGGAATCCTGTCTCTCCAAATCTGGCTCCAGCTGCTGAGATACCTTGAAGAGGAGACTGAAGACTTTATTTCACACTAAGCATTGTAAGGCTTAAAATGCAGCTGCCCTCAGGAGAGGTAAAACACCTACTTAAGTTTACACTGAGGACAAATGGCAGCTGGGCATATGCTCCTGAAAGTAATTTTGGTATAAAAAAGGAAAGAGTAATGATTGTACGGTCCCTGGGTCCATAAACATGACATTCATGTGGAGGTCCCAAAAGGGAAAGAATGCAAACCTGATCCACCCAAGATGCAATCAATGAGTACAGTCACTTGTTTCTTCATTAATCTTTCTAGCTTGTACTTTTGCTTGCCTCTCATGTGGTCACTTCTTGTCAACTTGTTATTGGACCATCACAATCACACAGAAATACTCAATGGGATTAATTTTCACAAATTGAAATACTTTTATAACCAGCAGCTGTGTGTGTGTGTATGTGTGTGTTATGTATTACTGTGTACTATCAAGCCCCAGAGATACGATCCTGTAGGATAAGCACTGGCCCGCAAAGTCTATTTGAACTACAAGGTCTGCCGTTCAAACTCACCAATCGCTTCTCAGAAACCCTATGTAGGGTTTGACTCACTGTGAGTCAGAACCAGCTCCATGGCACTTAACAACAATAACAACACATCACCATATAAGAGGGTTTCAAAAATTTATGAAGAAATTGAATTAAAAGATAATGGAATTTTCCCCTGAACATTTGAAAACCCCTTCATCGGTGAAATGTAGTCATGTTGGTGCATGTTAGTTCAATTTTCATTTCTGAATATATGAATATATCACAATTTATTTATCCATTCTAATACTGATGAACATAGACAGTTTCTGTGGGGATTAAAGAACTTCTCTACCATGGGAAACATTTTTGTCTATGTGTTTTGGTTGAATATACATTTATCCTTTACTGTTGGGAATATGAGGAGCCCTGGTGACACACTGGGTTACCTGGAAGGTCAGCATTTCAAACCTGCCAGGTGCCTGTGGAAGACTAATGAACCTGCCTGCCCCTGTAAAGATCTATAGGCTCTCAAATCCTATGGAGTAGTTCTATGCTGTCTATAGGAGCTCTGTGAGTTGGAATTGACTCAATGGCAGTGGGTCTGGAGTTGGGTGTATACTTAGAGGCAGGCCTAGGATAGGCAGAGATTCCGTTTTTGATGAGACTACCAAACAGTTTTCCAAAGTAGTGGTTCTAATTGACACTCCCAACAGCACTGTGTTGTTGTTGTTAAGTGCCGTCAAATTGGCTCCAACTCATAGTGACCCTGTTTCCAAAGAGTGATTGGTGAATTCCAGCTGCTAACCTTGTGATTCACACCAACCTGTGATCTAGTGCTTATCCTTCAGAGCCATACCAGGACTCCTATGGGAGGGTTGTTGTTGTTAAGTGCCATCAAGTCGGTTTGGATGCACAGCGACCCTGTATATGGGCTTCCAAGGTATGGCTGGTGAGTCTGACACACTGACCTTGAGGTTCAAACCCACCTGGTGGTCCAGTGTTTTATTCCACAGTGCCACACCAGGAGTGTATGAGGGTTCTATTTGCTCTGTATTTTTGCCAATGCTTGCTAATTCTCATCTTTGTCATTTTAACTTTTCTGTGCAATCCACACAGGAAAGTTAGTTTTGGTGCTTAGTGAGTCTTTGGCTAATTTTGATTAAAGGACTCATATTTAAACTAATAATAAAAAAAGACATAGAAAATTTATAAGTAGCTTGAAATTATATTTCATTCAGAGGATAAAAATCACATTACAAGCTCATTTTCACTTGGACAAAATCCCTGACACTAAGATGATGTACTCTTCTAGATTTCTGCATTTTTGCAGGTCTGACTTCACAGCTTTATACAGCACACCATACTTCTTATAAATGTTACCTCCAAGTGTGTAGAATAATAATTGTTCTACATAAATAATGCAAGATTATGAGCCAAAAACTAGTGTGTAAATTAGCGAGGAAGCAGTGGGTTGTGCTGTAATTGTCACTGGAAAAATTAAAGAAGTCAATCAGAAAGTCAATAATAGATAAAGAGGAATTAAGCAGAGCAAAGAAAGAACACATTTACTGTTATTACTATTGTTACTATAATTATTATAGAGGTTGGAGAATTTCATGTAAACTGATGAGTTGAAGATCAGGAGAAAGTGAGGAAGTAGCTGCAAAAATGGGCATTTTCAATATAGCAAGCTGCCTTCTATGCCATGATTCGGGGACTCTAATAAAATGTACTCAGACAGAAGTGACAAAATGACAGCTAACTCTACACATGAAAGAAACACTGTGGCACCTTTTATAGTGAGTAAGAAAGAGAAATGAAAATGGAAGAAGCGGGAAAAGAGAAATTGGGACTTTCTGAGGTCTGATGGAAATTATCATATTTTAGTGCAAACTTTCGTTCTGCTTTGCATAAGGTCACTGTGGGTGGGTACCGACTCGATGGCACCTAAAACAACAAAAATACCCAGAATCTTTTCAGGAAAAGAAAAGTGAAACGTGTTTTATCCCTTTCTATTAATTCTTAAAGATAAAGTATTAAATTTAATACGTTGTTGTTGTTAGGTGCCATCGAGTCGGTACCGACTCATAGCAACCCTATGCACAACAGAATGAAACACTACCTGGTCCTGGGCCCATCTCACAATTGTTGCCATGCTTGAGCCCACTGATGCTGCCACTTTGCCAATCCATCTTGCTGGGGGATCTTCCTCTTTTTCCTTACCAAACATGATATCCTTCTCCAGCAACTGTTCCCTTCTGACAATATGCCCGAAGTGTGAGAGATGAAGTTTGACCGTCCAACACAGAGCTGTTTGTTCTGTTGGCAGCCCATGGCACTTTCAATATTCTCCTCCAACACCATAACTCAAAAGCATCAATTCTTCTATGGTCTTCCTTATTCACTATTCAGCTTTTGCATGCATATGAGGTTACTGAAAATACCATGGCTTGGGTCAGGCACACCTTAGTCCTCAAGCTGACATGTAATTTACTGACATGTCATTTCTCCTTTGGCAACACTTATTAGTGTATGTTAAGTGCCGTCAAGTTGGTCTGACTCATGGAGACCCCTATGGGTTTCCAAGGAGCAACTGGTGAGTTTGAACTGCTGACCTGTGGTTCAAATGACCTTATGTTCCATTGCTTATCCTATAGCGCCACACCAGGACTCCTGTCAGTATATATAACTGCCTGTTATTTTGTCTTTACTCCCCCATGACTGCACACACAACACAGAGACTTGTGACCATTCTTCTCCATTGTATCTCCATTTCTTATCATGACACCTGAACCACTAGATAAATACTTATTCAAATTAATATGTGAATGAATTGTTGTTATTGCTAAGTGCCAGTGAGTCGATTCCAAGTGTTTCCAAGGTTATAAATCTTTGCGGGAGCAGAAAGCCTCCCCTTCCTCTCAGGATAAATGAATAAACAGTGTCTATGTTAACACTTTCTTTTCTCTTTCATTCTGTTGATTCTCCTTATCTTAACTTTCATATCTTATATTTTAAACCAAAGGGCAAGGGATTGAAATCTAGTTCCATTACATTAAATTTCTTGTCAAAGAGGTTTTGCATTTGTTGTTGTTGTTAAGTGCCATCGAGTCAGTTCCAACTGCAACCCTGTGTAGGGTTTCCGAGGAGCAGCTGGTGAACCTGAACTGCCGACCTCGCAGTTGGTGCATTAACCCACAGTGCCATACCAGGACTCCTAGGATCCCATAAAACAGAAGAGAAAATAAGAATTTGGTGCAAATCTATCCACTTATATGAGCAAAGGAATCTTGAGGACGGTGAGAAGAGGGGCATGAGGAATTCTCTACAACTTTGAGTTGTTTTGTATGCCAAAGAATTTATTCCATGTCAGGCTGGTGGTGGTGGGTATGTGCCGTGGAGTCAGTTCCAACTCATAGCAACCCTGCACAGGGTTTCCAAGGCTGTAAATCTTTACGGGAGCAGAAAGCCTCATCTTTCTCCTGCGGAACCGCTGGTAGTTTCGAACTGCTGACCTTGAGGTTAGCAACCTGATTAGTAACCACTGTGCTACCAGAGCTCCTTGCAACCCTTTAAGACAGAGTAGAACTGTCCCCTTAGAGTTTTCTTGGCTGAAATCTTTGCAGGAACAGATTGCCACATCTTTTATCCTGTGGGTTTGAACCACAGACCTTTTAATTAGTAACGTCACCAGGGTTCCTTAAAACTCTGAGAACCAACCCCGAAATGGAAACCTTCAAATGAAAAGTTCATGATAACTAGGCAAAGTTGCAGAATAACAGTGGCATTAATATTAGAGAAGGGGGAGGAAGTTGAATATAGTTATTTTGAATTAACCATAAAAGACAGTAATGAGAGAAGAGAGAATACTATAAAGACAAAGTTGTCAATAATTAAGCAAATCAAAATGATACCACTGAAAGTAGGACACATTTTAGGATATTCTATAAAGGGGGAAAACTTGAAATCAGCAATGCCCAAGATCAAGATTTGAAGCTGAGGTAAGAAGGATCCTTCTACATTGAAGACAGATTTCCTTTAAGTGGGTAGATTGGGCCAATTTCTGTGAACTGTGATGAATAGTAATGTTCATCACCAGAAGACATCAGTGAAAATAAGCGTCTTAGTTTTAAGCTAGATCCCTGAACTGGGGTCCTTTAGAAATTGTACAGCTGCCAGTGCATCAGCCGGGTCTTATTTTAACAACATTTATGATTTCCCTTTCAGTTGAAGCAAGACTGAGGGACCATCTGAACAGATAATGAAATAACTGTGAAAGTTCAGAGCATGCTGAACAAAACAAAATATGTTTTGCCTGATTTATGCAAACTAAACATATTGTCAAGGTTTTGAAGTAGTTAGTCCAAAATATGCACAAAATACAGCAATTTCTCAAGTAGCCTGGCAGCAGATGAATTCAATGGAAATGTGCCTCTGAAACCATTTAATCAGACTGTATAGATGTGCAGAATATTTTTATATTTTTGCAATTAGAATTCATGAATAATGTGTTTTCCTTTAGGAATATCCTATCAAGTTTACCCTGAGCATCACAACTCTTGCCCCTTTCTAATGGACTTCTTCCATTAAGTATTTTAAGAACATCTTAATGCATTGCCACATTGTAAGTTTGCTCCTTGACATGTTGTAAGCAAACCAGATTGAGGATAGGCCTTCAACAATGGTGTTTAAACACTGTGACTCATCCTCTGAGACCTCCGGTTATGGAGCCTCCAAAGGCAAATGGAAGAAGCAGTGCTTTGATGGGTCAGAGAAGATCCAGGGATTTGGATGCCTGTGGAAGACATCTAATCCCAACCATGACTGTTGTGACTAGGTCCTTGTCAGCTCTGACTCATGGTACTTATGAATAACAGAATGACCTGTCACCTGGGTCTGTGCGATTTTCATGATTTGTCGTATGTTTAAATCCATTGTTGAGGCGATTGTGTTCATCACTGTCTTGGAGGATCTCCCTTATTGCTACTAACTCTCTAGCAAACATTATGCCCTTTTCTAGCACGTGATCTTTCCTGATGATGTGTCCAAAGTGAGTTGAGATCTCACCATATTTGCTTCTCAAGCAAATACTGGTTGTGATTTTTTCTATAGCCATTCGTTGAATTTTGAAAATATCCAAAATTATAGATTCTGAAGTCAACTTTCCCAGACACTGATGAGTACAGTGTAGAAACAGCCTGTAGAAAGATAGCCTTTCAAGGGAAAAGATCAGTATTTTCCTTGGAGAATACTTTCTAAAGTTTTGAATAAATTAAACTAGTCCTATTTAGGACAACTTCTCAATGGATTTTTGTTAATGTAGGAGGATAATGTGGTTCAAAGGGTAAAAGTTGATTAGAATAGTGGCAAGTTGTGTTTTAAAAAGTCTTGCCCACTCTATCCCCACACTCCTCCTTACCAAACAGTTTCATTCAAAGTCAACCCTATAGAAATGGAAGAACAGGCAATGCTTACTGTAATTGCCATCCTAAAAATATATGATCTAATATCTCAGATACACTTTCAGACAGTTTGTCCGGTGGATGAATGGACCTTGTGAATACTAGTGTCCACTACCCTGAGACCATGGCACCTGACTACAACTACCAACTGCTCTGAAAAGGATCATATTAAAAGGTCCTGAATAGAGTAAGAGAAAATGTGTAACAAAACTCAAAATCATAAAATATAAAATAAATAAATACCAAGCTTGTTGTTGTTGTCATTAAGTGCCTTCGAGTCGGTTCCAACTCATAGCGATCCTGTATAGAGTTTCCGTGGAGCGACTGGTGAATTTGAACCACCGACCTTGCAGTACAGTACATTAACCCAAAGTGCCACACCAGGACTCCAGTACCAAGCTTATTGGCCATATAAAAACTGGTGGAACCCAAAACTACTGACCTTGGTCATTCTTCGGGTCTGTAACTGAACTCATCCCATTGCTCAAGTTTCAGCTCTGGTAGCGTAGTGGTTATGAGTTGGGCTGCTAACATTAAGGTCAGCCGTTTGAAACTACCAGTGGTTCCACCGAAGAAAGATGAGGCTTTCTGCTCCCGTAAAGATTTACAGCCTCGGAAACCCTTTACGGGATGGTTATGGATTGGAACAGACTTGATGGCACTTAACAACAACAACAACAACAACAATAGATGATTGGAGTCCTGGTGTGGTGCTATAGAAAAAGTAACCCTTTTGGTTCAAACTCACCATCTGTTCTTCAGCAATCCTACATAGGATTGCTATGAGTCAGAACCAACTTGCTGCAGTTAACAACAATAAATAGTTATACAAAAGGAACAACTGTAACATCATGAATAGTAGCACTATAGAATGGTCAGACAGTTGACAGCAAAAGGGCAGTTTTTTACTTAAGGACAAAGTTCAGAAGCATTGGCAAAGAAATCCAGGGAGGAAGGGGGATACACGATGTTACATAAAAGGGAATACAGTCATTGAGATGAAACTAAGTGTGTGATTTGTTGAGTACATGAGACTGATTACCTACTCCATAAACCTTCACTCAATTCACAATAAAAAATATGTTTTAAAAAACCACCTCAAAGAGTCATTGGTTTTCTACGATGCTTTTGGAACAAACCAAGCAATGAAGCTTTTTAATCACTATTATCTTAGATTTGGTGTGAAAATTTTCTGCTTTCATGAAAAGAGTATGGTCATCCTTTCTTTATGTTGTTGTAGTTGTCAGGTACCATCGAGTCGGCTCCAACACATAACAATCCTGTACACAACAGAACAAAACACTGCCCAGTCCTGAGCCATCCTCACATAGATGTTCTATTTGAACCCATTGCTGCTGCCACTGTGCCAATCCATCTCCTTGGGGGGTCTTCCTCTTTTTTGCTGACCCTCCACTTAACCAGGCATAATGTCCTTCTCCAGGGACTGGTCCATCTTAATAACATGTATGAGAGATGATGTCTTGCCATTCTAGTTTCTAAGGAGTATTCTGAGCGCACTTCTTCCAACACAGACTTGGTTGCTCTTCTAGTAGTCCATGGTACTTCTAATATTTAACACCATAACTCAAATGCTTCTATGCTTCTACGGTCATCTTTATTCCTTGTCCAACTTTCACATGCTTGCAAGGCTATTAGTCTGCAAACTGGTTCTTGCCCTTGAACGCTTTAAAGAGGTCTTCTGCAGTAGATTTGCCTAATGCAAGATGTCCTTTGATTTCTTGACTGTTGCTTACATGAGTGTTGGTTGTAGATCCAACTAAAATGAAGCCTTTGATAACTTCAATCATTCCTTCATTTATCATGATATTATTTATTGGTCTAGTTGTGAAGATTTTTGTTTTCTTTGCGTTGAGATTCAATCCATACTGAAGACTGTAGTTTTTTATCTTCATCAATAAGTATTTTAAGTCCTCTTTGCTTTCTGAAAACAAGGTTGCGTCTTCTGCGTACCATAGATTGTTAATGAGTCTTCTTCCAATCCTGATGCCATGTTCTTCTTCATATAATCTAGCTCCTTTTATTATTTGCATAGCATACAGATTAAATAAGTATTGTGGAAGGATATTACTCTGGCACACAGCTTTCCTGATTTTAAACCATTCAGTGTCCCCTTGGTCTAACAATTACCTTTTAGTCTATATACAGTTTCCTCAAGAGCACGATTAAGTGTTCTGGAGTACATGTTCTTCGCAATACTTTCCTTAGCTTGTCATGATCCACACAGCCGAAAGCCTTTGCATAGTCAATAAAACACAAGTAAACATCTTTCTGGTATTCTTTTTATAATTCCTTTTCTTTCAACTTTATTCATTTGATTCTGCTACAGTCAGTCAACATCTAGAACATTTGGTATTTCTTTCAGTAAAAAACAAACAAGGAAATCTTTCTCTTACACATAATGGATGAGTTTCCAAAACTACTACCCCTTAATAGCTGCCCTGCTGGATTTATTGATAGCAACAACAGTCCATTTTATTAGGGACTCCTCCGTGACTGGTATTAAGTGGTGATAAGTAGAGTACCTCATCATAGAAATCCTTCCGTTTTCTCAAAGTTTGAAATCAGAGATAAGTATGAGTAGGCAAGTTCTTAGGCATATTTTGTGTTATTGTTCATTTGAACTGATATAAATATTAAGTTATCTTACTCAGATGTATAGCAATAAAATGTTTCATAAATATCTTTATGGAAATCTCCTGTCTTCAAACACTGGAATATGAGTTGGGAAAGAGGGTTAGCTAAGAATATCATTATTTTTTAAATGAGAAAATATCTAGAAGGAAAGTTTTCATGGCTATGTACAGGTTTATTCAATAGAGTTAATTCCTTGATGTCTCCTGGGCAAGCCGCTTGTTTGTTCTTGTAGTAATCAGTCAATCTGTCTGTATTGTTTTGTATTTTTCCTATCAGTCTTTCTTTCTAGAAGTATCTTCTGTTCTTCTGGCTGCGCCAGGCTGGTCTGCTTGTCCTTTCACGTGGAAATTTCCCCTCAGAAGATTCTGGATGCTGTTCAGGATTCCACCTGTGATCTTGTGTAATGAAGAGGCTCCACAGGAAGCCTCCTTCCCCGAGCACGTTGTAGCCCCCTTTAGGCATTCCAATCAGTTATAGGCAGAAGACAGATTTACAAGCTTTCTATGGTGATATTTCTGGCTATTCCTTTCTCTCCCCCTCCAGTGTCTATTTTATAATGGTATGCAAGGGAAACCAAGATTCAAAGGACAGCCACACATCTTAACATTATTTCCCTCCTTTTGCCCATTCCAACCATGTCTCAATCTCTGTATCCCAAAGACCTGCTGTTCCAAGGTTGTACATATATCATTATTTGACTCTGTCCCACTTCAGCTTCACATTCATCCTATCGTATTACATTTCATTACAATGATTACAATCCCCTCCATGCATCATCTAATAACCAAAGGATACACCCCACAGGCCCACACCCCCTGGCTGTCAGCAAACAGCTCCTCTCCCTCCCTGTGTCCTGTGTCCCCAGCCACTCCATCTGTCCATGCCATCATCTCTGTCTCCATGCCTGGCCTCACTGCCTCTCTGGGTAGGGTCACACTTTCGACTCTTCTCGCTTGATAGTCCCAGGGACCTCCGCTCCTGGGATGCAAAATTAATCTCCTCCTTTTGCAAAAAAAAAGAAACAATCTGCCTCTACATTTCCTGCCCTCACTGTCAGTCCTGATGGCAGGTATTCACTGTTGTGCCACAACAGCCTTATCCCCATTTCCTTTTGTCAGACCAGTCTCAACAGATTGGAAGTCGTTCTGCCTACCTTGCCCTGTCTGGAACTAGGCTCCCTCTTGAAAACTTGTAAGCCAGTCACTTCTTGCCTTTATAGCATGCCCCCCAATTTTAGGTCTGGGCAATTTCCAGCTCCCCTCAAGGTATTCTAGTCAGTTATAGGCTGAGATGGGCTTACATGTTTTCTGTTGTGATGTTTCTGGCTACCCCACCCCTAAGTGTCTATTTCACAATGATAGGCAAAGGAAACCAAGATTCAAAAGACAGCAAGCATCCAAACATTATTCGCTGCTTTTCTCCTTTCAAGCCATGCCTCTATCCCTGTATCCTGAAGCCCTGTTATTCCAAGGTTGTGCATACATCGTCATTTACCTCTGTCCCACCTAGCCCATGCAAACCTGCATGGTCCATATTTTAATGTCAAATTTATAGCCTTTGAATTTCATTTTTAAGTTGTACCACCCATTCAAGCATAAAGTGGGAACAATTTTGCAACTATTTCACTTTTAGACTATAGAAATGATTTTTATTTGTTTAACAATAATAAATTTATATTGCTTATTAATTTATTTCCTAACAAAAAACTTTAAAAATATATATTCTGTGACCCTGAGGTGTTACCAAAATATTATATAACCACTCCATTAATGTCAAGATTTTTCTTTCTGATACTCAAATAGCTTGTTAAATTTAAATCTATAACTCCTACTAATATGCACCACACCTCTTAACAAGTCCAACATTCTTTGCAGCACAGCGAGAATTTGGTTTGGAATAAATACTTAAACAATGAGCAACAAGTAAGCCAATGCAATCTTAGTTCCAATACTGACTTGCTCTGTGACCTTGTGAATGTCACTTTAACTTCGTAGGACTCACCTAGAAAGTGCATTGTCATTCCTCCTTCACACATAGATATTTTAAGCACAAAGTAATAGGAACCAACACAGAGCCTTGCATGGTGGGTGGGAATTCTCTTAGGTAATAATGATGTAACTCTTAAAATTAATTGATAGTGAATGAATATAATTTAGATGCTATCTAGCTTTTCTTTATCATATGCTAACCTTCAACCTCTACATTTCTCTTCAGTAGCCTAAAATAAAGTGTTTCCTCTTCTACCCTTCTTGGTACCAGTGTACCAAGATGTACTATACTCAGTGATTTCTTTTCCTCATTCTCGTCTTGAAATTTGTCACCAAGTTCTTTTAGACCTTTTGGTCCTGATTTCTTTCCTCTCTGTCCTGTCATCAAGTATAGAACCTCCTCTCCTCATACCTGAGTGGTGCAAACTGTTCACACCTTCAGCAGCTAAAAGTTTGAAGTTTGAGTGCACTCAGTGGCTGACTGAAAGGTTGGTGCCTGCAACGCCCCAGCCACATTGAATGAGAAACACATGGCTGCCTGTTTCTGTAAAAATGTACAGCCCTAGAAACCCTTGGGGACTGTTCCACTCCACCCTCAAGAGGTTTTGTGAGTCTGAATGGGAAGAGAACAGATTTGTTTGTTTGTTTGTTTACTTATTTGCTTTGGGGTGGGGTTTACTCAGACAGAAATATTATTATTTTCCTTAAATTAATCTTTTTTATACAAACCATTTTTTTTCTAATTGCCTTGAAAATAGCTCTAATCTACAAATGCTTTATTATGGTATTTCTTAACATGTCCTAGCATTCTTTTCTTGTAGATTTAAATGTCCCTACCCTGACAGCACCAGAGCAGGACTCCCAACAATAACAACCCAAGATTGGAGGTTCAGACCTACCAGCCACTCCTAGGAAACCCTATACAGCATCCCTATGAGTTGGAACGAACTCAACAGCACTTAACAACAACACCCCACTAACTTGGAGTGAGGCGGTTCCATACAATAAGCATTGGACTGTTAACCAAAAAGGTCCACAGTTCGAGCCCGCCAGCCACTCCACAGGAGAAAGATGGGGCTTTCTGCTCCCTCAAAGACTTAAAGCATTGGAAACCCTATACAGAGTCACTTAACAACAGCAACAATCCACTAACTTGCTGTACCGCTGTGGCGCTGTAGGATAATTACTGAACTGCTAACAGAAAGGTCAGAGGTTCAAACCCACTAGTTGACTCAATGGCACTTTACAACAATAACTCACTAAATTATGTTCCTGGGGGCACAAATGGTTTGCACTTGACAACAACAGATGTGCTGGAAAACCTATGCAGGGTCATTGTGAGTTGGAACTTAACAACAACAACTAACCTAAAGATTAGTGACTCAAACACATCCAGTAGCATCCCTGAAGAAAGCTTCTGTAAAGATCACAGCCAAGAAAACCCTATAAAGCAGTCCTACTCTAACACACGATGTCACCAAGAGTCAGAATCAACTCAACTGTAACAGGATAGGGTTGTTGTTGTTGTTTTTTAATTTACCTATTGAATTATATGGTATTTTCTTCCTCAAATTTAACTTCCCAAAAGATAATATTACTGAATAAACAAAAACAATAAAGATGTTATTGTCTTTTCTTGTTTTTATTTGTGTTTTTAGAGTGAGTGTTTTCTTGCTTTTATTGTATGTTTTTCCTTTTAACAAAAATAACTTTTTAATGTGACTTGGAGAAAGGTTTATGGAGCAGATGATCCTTTTTATATCCAACAGATGATGCACTTCAGTACATGGTTGTCAGATATCAGAAATCAGCAGTGTGGTCCCTCTGTACCCATGAAGGGGCTGTAAGGATTACTCAGTTTGTCTGTGAAGCCTTCTGATCTAAATTTTTAAACTATTAAATAAATACATGTTGTTTACTGTTAGTGGTGTTGTTAAGTGCCATCAAGTCAATTCCAACTCATAGCAACTCTGTATAGGGTTTCCTAGGAAAGGTTGCTGGGTTTGAATCATCAACCTTGCAGTTAGCATACCAGTGCTCATACTAGAGCGCCACCCCAGGACTCCATTTACTATTAATATGACTCATTGTTAGTTTGATATTGCACTGCTAATTTCTTAATACACGACTAAAGAAAACTTGTACAGTCGATGGCATGGAAAAAGCAGGCATTAAGTTCAGAACTTAAAGACAGACCCAGGTTCAAGCCTTGGCTCCAATTCCTTCTGCTCCTATGACCATATTAGATAAGACAGTTAATTGTTCTGAGCCTGAATTACCGCTGCAAACCAGATAACAGTCATAACAGCGTAATAGAGTTAGGAGTTTTACATACATGTGTGTTTAAGAATTGAAACTAATGATCTATGTTTCCCCGAATTCTGATTCCAAGTGAATTTCTGGGTCCCAGGAAACTGATGACTCAATGGAAACACACACACATATAACAAGCCCCCCACAGAGTGTGGAATTAGAAAACATAGACAATGATTAATGAAATGAATTCTCATTCCATTTGTCTTCTACAAGCAGTCATTGTTGAAGAATGAAAGAAATTATTTTGTTTGTTTTACAATGCAAGGGGGAAGAAGGGAGGGAGGGAGGAGGGGGAGAGGAAGAGATGAAGGGAAGAAAGGAAGAGAAAACTTGCAAATCATCCTTTACTTCTGCTCCTTCTTTGCCGGCCAACACATCTAATTGATTTCAGATTCCTCCATCTCTGTTTCCACACTCGCCACCATGAGTTCATCTTGGGTTTCAGCACCAGCCTGCTAACTGGTCTGTTGGCACCATTTTTGCCTCACTTCCATTGCTGTGCAAATCTGCTCATGTCACCTTCCTATTTGAAACCCTCTGGTGACTTCACAAGTCAGTTTAAGGGGTCTCTTCAGATTTCAGATTAGATGAGACCACAATGCTGTGCGTAGTTACCTTTGCCTTTAATCTGTATTGTTTGATAGTTAACTGTGTATTTGTCTAGTGTTTCCTCTCTTCTGGTAAGCTCTTTGGGGAAAGGACCAATACCATGGACATGGCAAGTGCTTGGTATCTCCATATTGAATGACATGATGACCTAGTTGCAAAGACAAGATACAGACATGAAAGGGAGGAAAGCAAATTTGATGCAGAATCTAGTGACTGTATGCTATAGACCACTGAAGTGCTGGGTTGTTGTTAATAAGTGCCATCAAGTCAATTCCAACTCATAGCGACTCTGTATAGAGTTTCCAAGGAGCAACTGATAGGTTTGAACAACCCACCTTGAAGTTCAAACCAACATTGAAGTCGAGTGCTTATCATGTAGTGCCACACCAGAACACCAAATCTTTCCAGGAGCAGAAAACCGCATCTTTCTTGTGAAGAGAGGCTGGTGGAATCAAACTGCTGAACTTATGGTTAGCACCCCAGCAAGGTACCCACTACACTACTGTGATGATTTATTTTGCTTAGAAAGAAGAAAACACAGTCTGTTTTGTCCTTTCATTTTCCTTCTCCCTACCTCTACCACCCTGGTCTAAGCTACCATCATTTATCATTTGACAATTCAGTCTTTTCCTGCTTTCCTCTCACCATAACCTCCACCTCCTACCCTGTTCATTCTCCAACAGAAGCCACAATGATCTTCCTTAAGTGAATATAAATCAGATTACATCACTCTGCTGTTTAAAACTTTTAATGATTTCCTGTCAAATGTAGAATTAAATTCCAACTTAGTATAGATAGATAGCTGACATGGAATCAACTCCAAGTAAATTTACATACAACAGAACAAAACACTCCCAGTCCTGCATCGTCTTCACAATAGCCAGCATACTCAGATTCATAGTTGCAGCCACTGTGTCAATTCTGGTGACCAAGGGTCTTCCTCCCCCTCACAGGCCCTGCATTTCAACAAACACTATGCCCTCATCCAGGGATTGATCTCTCTTGGTGTGCATCTGAAGCAAGCAGCTCACACACCGTTTTGTTCTGATCCTTAAGTGTTTGTTGGCTAATTTTGGCAGTAGAAAACTAGGCCTTTATTCATAGTCTGTCGTAGTCTAGAAGTGCCACTGAAACCTGTTTGCCATAACCAACTTTGCTAATTTTTGAAATACTGGTGCCATAATTTCCAGCATTATAGCAACATGCAAACTACCATAGTATGAAAAATTGACAGACAGGTGGTGGAAAAGAGAATAAATAACAGAAAAAACAGAAAATAGATGCTATCAAGTCAACGCCAACTCATGGCCACCCCGTATGTTTTAGAGTAAACTGTGAATAGGGTTTCCAATGCAAATAAATCATCAGGTCTTTCTTCTAAGGTACCTCCGCATGGACTTGAACTCCTAACCTGTTTTTTAAAACTTGTTGTTGGTGTTGGTGTTATTAACTGCCATCAAGTTGGTTCTAACCCATAGTGACCCTGTGTAGGGTTTCTGAGGAGTTAGCATTGTTGTTATTGTTGTTGTTAGGTGCCATTAAGTCAGTATGACACATAGCGACCTTATGCACAGCAGAACGAAACACTGCCTGATCCTGGGCCAACCTCACCATTGTTGCCATGTTTGAGTCCATCGATGCTGCCACTTTGCCAGTCCATCTCATTGGGGATCTTCCTCTTCTTCTCTGACCCTCCACCTTACCAGACATGATATCCTTCTCCAGTGACTGGTCCCTCCTAACAATGTGTCCAAAGTATGAGAGATGAAATTTGGCCATCCTGGCCTCCAAGGAGCACTCTGGTTGTACTTTTTTCCAACACAAATCCACTGGTTCTTTTGGCAGCCGATGGCACTTTCAATATTCCCCTCCAACACCATAACTCAAAAGCATCAATTCTTCTATGGTCTTCCTTATTCACTGTCCAGCTTTCACATGCATATGAGGTGATTGAAAATACCATAGCTTGGGTCAGGCGCACCTTAGCCCTCAAGCTGACATCTTTGCTCTTCAACACTTTAAAAAGGTCTTGTGCAGCAGATTTGCCTAATACATCATTTTATTTCTTGACTGCTGCTTCCTTGAGCGTTGATAGTTGATCCAAGAAGAATGAAGTCCTTGACAATTTCTATCTTTTCTCCATTGTTAAGAATGTTGTTTATTGGTCCAGTGGTGAAGATTTTTGTTTTCTTTACATTGAGATGCAATCCATATTGAAGGCTGTGCTCTTTGATCTTCACCAGTAAATATTTTAAGTCCTTTTCACTTTCAACAAGCAAGGGTGTATCATCTGCATATCTCAGGTTGTTAGTGAGCCTTTCTCCAATCCTGATGCCACGTTTTTCTTCATATAACCCAGCTTCTCAGATTATTCGCTCAGTATACAGGTTGAATAAGTATGACGAAAGAATACAACCCTGTTGCACACCTTTCTTAATTTTAAAATATTCAGTGTTCCCATGTTCTGTTCAAACAACTGCCACTGGGTCCATGTATAGATTCCTCATGAGCACAGTTAAGTGTTCCAGAATACTCATACTTCACAATGTTGTCCAAAGCTTGTCATGATCCACACAATGTTATTATTGTTAGGTACCATCAAATCAGTTCTGACTTATAGTGACTCTAGGCACAACAGAATGTAACACTTACTAGTTTTGTGCCATCCTTACCTCACAATCATTACACTTGAGCCTATTGCTGCTGCCAGTGAGCTAATCCATTTCCTTGGGAGTCTTCCTTTTTTACACTGATACTCCACTTTATCAAGCACGATGTCCTTCTCCAGGGATTGATCCCATCTAATAATACTCTCATACTTTGGACATATTGTCAGGAGGGAACAGTTGCTGGAGAAGGATATCATGCTTGGTAAGATGGAGGGTCAGAGAAAAAGAGGAAGACCCCCAACGAGATGGATTGGTCAGGTGGCAGCATTGATGGACTCAAGTGTGGCAGCGGTAGTGAGGTTGACCCAGGACCGGACTTTGTTTCGTTCTGCTGTGCATGGGGTTGCTATGAGTCGGTTCCGACTCGATGGCACCTAACAACAATAACAACAAATATGTCTGAAGTATGAGAGATGAAGTCTCCCTATCCTGGCATCTAAGGGGCATTCTGGGTGTTCTTCCAACACAGAATTTATTTGTTCTTCTAGCAGTCTGTAGCATAACTCAATACCATAACTCAAATGGTTTAGTTCTCATATGGTCTTCCTTATTTACTGTCCGATTTTCACATGCATATGAAGCTACTGAAAACACCATAGCTTGAGTCAGGCACACCTTAGTTCTCAAACTGACATCTTTGCTCTTCAATACTCGAAAGAAGTCTTTTGAAGTAGATTTCCTAATGCAATACTTTGATTTCTTTACTACTTCTTCCATGAGTATTGATAGTAGATCCAAGAAAAATGAAGTCTGACAATGTAAATCTTTTCTCCATTTATATGGATGTGTTTATTGTTTCAGAGGTGAGGATTTTTGTTTTCTTTACATTGAGATGCAGTCCATACCGAAGACTGTGGTCTCCTCATATCTTCATAAGTATTTTAAGTCCTCTTCACTTTCAACAAGCAAGATTGTATCTGCATATCAGAAGTTTTAAATGAGCCTTCCTCCAATCCTGATGCCACATTTCTTCTTTATATAATCCAATTTCTGGGATTGTTTGCTCAGCCAACAGATTGAATACGTATAGGGAAAGAACACAACTGTGATGCACACTCTTCCTAATTTTAAACCATTCAGTATCTACTTGTTCTGTTTGAAAGAATGCCTCTTGGCCTATATAGAGGTTTCTCAAGAGCACAATTAAGTGTTCTGGAATATCCATTCTTCTCAATGTTGTCTGTAGCTTGTCATGCTTCACATAAGTCGAAAGCCTTTGCATATTCAATATAGCACAGGTAAACATTTTTCTGGTATTCTCTGCTCTCAGCCAAGATTCATCTGACATCAGCAATGATATCCCTTGTTCCACATCCTCATCTGAATCCGGCTTGAACTGCTGGCAGTTTCCTGTCAATGTACTGTTGCAGGAGTTTTTGAATTATATCTAGCAAAATTTTAGTTACATGTGATAGTAGTGATATTGTCTAATCATTTCTGCATTACATTGGGTCAACTGTCTTTGTAATGGGCACAAATATCAATCTCTTCCAATCAGTTGACTAGGTAGTTGTCTTGTAAATTTCTTGGCATAAATAAATGAGTGCCTCCAGTGCTGCATCATTTTGTCAAAAGATCTCAAATTGTATTCCATCAATTCCCAGAGTCTTGTTCTTTACTGTTGCCTTCCGTGCTGAGCATGGGGCCTTACAAGAAGCTTTGGTATCATAATGGTTTAGCACTTGGCTGCTGACCAAGAGGTTGGCCATTCAAAGCCTCTCAGCAGTTCTATGAGAGAAAGACCTAGAGATCTGCTTCTGTAATAGCCTAGAAAGTCCTATGGGGCAGATCTGCTTTCTCTCATGGGGTCATATGAGTCAGAATTGACTAATAACAATACCTAATAATTTTGTTGGAGTCCTGGTGTGGTGCTACGGGTTAATGCACTGGACTGAAAGGTCAGTTTGAACTATAAGGGCAGTGGTTCAAGCTCACAAGCTGCTCCTTGGAAATCCTATACAGGACATTATGAGTCAGAACCGACTCAATGGCACTTATAAACAACAACAATCATGTTGTTAAGTGCTGTTGAGTCGGTTCCGACTCATAGCAACCATGGATAGGGTTTACAAGGAGTGGTGAGCTTGTGGTTAGCAGTCCAGTGCTTATCCTACAGCACCACACCAGAACTACATGACTAATAATAGCGCCTAATAACAACAACAAATCCTGACCCTTAACACCTTACCACATAAGTTCGTTGAAAATGAGGTACCCTTGTGATTCACCATTGTTTCCCACTGCCTCCATCAGTACTTGGAGTCCTGGTACGGCACTGTAGGATAAGCATTGGCTGCTAACCACAAGGTCAGTAGTTCAAATCCACCACGCATTCCTCAGAAACCCTATAACAGGGTCACTATGAGTGGGGGCAGACTTGACACCACTAACAACAACTTATCAGTAACCAGCACGTAAGAAGCAAGTTGTTGGTGTTGTTAAGTGCCGTCAAGTCGATCCCCACTCATAGCGACCCTGTATAGGGTTTCCAAGGAGCCACAGTTTAAGCCACTGGCCTTGCAGTTCAAACCCACTTTGCAATCCAGCACATTAACCCACAGCGCCACACTAGGACTCCAAGGTAGAGTGTACTTGTTGAATTCATGAGTACTTCATCATGTCCTGGTGGAGCTATAGGATAATACAATGGACTGCAAGGTCAATTTGAATCACAAAGTTGGTAGTTCAAATCCACCAGCCGCCCCTTGGAAACCCTATTCAGGGTCATTATGAGTCAGAATGTACTGGACAGCACTTAACAACAGCAACAACCATCATGTCCTGAGAAGGCATTTTTCAAGTCTTTCTTCTCTGCTTTGAAGTCATTTTTCAAGTCTTTCTTCTCTGCTTTGATGAGCATGCTCTCTACCCCATAAAAGATGTCAGAGTTGTAGCTTAGGAACCTCTTTAATACTATGTGTTTGCTCAGCATTTGTGACCCAGCAGATAACCAGAAAGAGAAAGCCACATGAGTCATGCTGTGCAATTTCGAGTACCTTGAGAGCAGGTGATATTTTTCACAGTGTCAGCTGCAGTTCTTTGCAAATGCTTCCCTGTTACCATGGTAAAGGCTTCCTGAAGCACAGCCAGCCAAAAGGAAGCTGTTTCTTCACTGCTCCTGGAGTCTCCACACATAGATGTAGGCCTTCGGTTAAAGTTGAATTCAACTGAGTTAGAACTTTAATAACTGTAATAATCTGCCTCCCAGCCTCTTATCAAATACAAGTGTCCATGATTTCAGTTAGAACATTCATGATTTTCTTTGTTGAGCGCTAAATTCTCAAGAAGCAAACACCTGTAATTTTTTTCTACCCATAATAATAATTACAGCTCACATTTATTAAGCACTTAAATTCATTGTCTCATTTAATTCCAAGAGCCATCTATGTGGTAGATACTATAATTAACTCCAATTTATGAACGAAGACCTAAGGCTCAAAGCGTTTAAATTGTTACCGGTAACCCAGCCAGTGAGTGATAAAGCTGAGGGGACACACGGCACTTGCATCTCTGGGGGTTTGCCCTGAAACCCTCCAGCACCACCTCTTCCCAGGATTCATGGAAGCCCTGATCTTGCAGCCAGAATACCCAACATGCATGGCAATTGGACAGTGATCAAAATGCAGATTTTTTTTTTTTTTTTTTTTTTTGCTCCTACCACCTGTGTTGTTGTGTTAGGTGTCGAGTCAGCTTCGAATCACAGAGACCCTGTGCACAACAAAACGAAACACTGCCTAGTCCTGCGCCCTCCTCACAATTGTTATGTTTAAGCCTATTGTTGCAACCATTGTGTCAGTCCATCTCACTGAGGGTCTTCCTCTTTTTCGCTGACCCTCTCCATTTTACCAAACATGATGTCCTTTTCCAAGGACTAGGCCCCCTGGCAAAATGTCCAAGTGGTGTGAGATGAAGGCTCATCATCCTGGCTTCTGAGGAGCAAGATGGCTGTACTTCTTCCAACACAGATTTGTTTATTCTTCTGCAAGTCCATGGTACTTTCAATATTCTTTACCAACACCTTAACTCAAAAGCATCAATTCTTCTCCAGTCTTCCTTATTCGTTAGCCAACTTTCACATGCATATGAGGTGATTGAAAATACCATATCTTGGGTCAGGTGAACCTTAGTCTTCAAAGTGATATCTTCACTCTTTAGCACATTGTGTGACACTATATCCCTTTAAACTCTCTATATAGTGTAATTAATCTACTCTAAGCTCTGGATAAAATTTCTTCTTCCTAGACCCCATAACTTTCTGCTCACTCAGAAGTCACCACTCCTTGTAGCAAACACAGTTCCACTGAGACCATTAAAATGTAAAGTTCAAGGTACTTATCAAAAGATGGAACTTGATTGAATGTCACATCTCTGTTTGCCTTGGTTCATCCCTGCCTTTGTCCTGTTTCAGTCCCACAGTGGTGGGGACAGAATTAAGGGAATAAGAGAATGCTTACTTGAACTAGCATCCCTACCAGCCTTCAGGTGTTTAAGGCTATCTCTCTTGTGCTGTGTGTCCAGGAGCTCTTTGGAGGTTTCCTCCTAGGATTCTCCCTCTTCCATCTAGTTCTTTGGCCTTTCTACAGTGATGAGTGGTCTTGTCCTACATTGCTCTCATCCCTAAGGCATCTGCAGTATGCTTTAGGCTATTTCTGCTGAACTCTTCTTGCCCTGAAGACAAGCCTCTGAAGTTGGATATAAGAAATCTGACTCATTTACATCCTTTATCCCTGGAATTCTGGTGTTGCAGGCCCATCCCAAAGCACAAATTGTTTGGTCACAGGACCAAAGAAGTGTATCATCTGTTCTGTATACTTACTGACGCTTCATGGTTATCCAATGCCTCTTTCCACTGGGCCTGCAGTTGAGAAGGTAGCACCTCTGGGATGTAGGAAATTAGTTGCAGACCCTCACAACCCCTCTGCCACACTCTTAATTCCTTTTTCAAAGTCTTGCTTTGCTCTGGGTCCTACCTCATGGATTTTCTTTAGAAATGTCATATGCAAATTTATCCTACTTTCATATCCAATATTTAGTAGATCAGTAACTCAGTCAAAACTGAGGTAGGAAGAGTCTAATTCTATCATCTGTACAATAAGAATACACGATGTGGGAACTGAAAAACAGCAAGTCCTTTCTGGTTGGATCATGGTGCACAAGCCCTCCAGGGTTCAGGAAGCCCATGGTTTGGGGTTTCTGATCCTAACAAAGATGAATTAAGAATACAATTGTTGGTATCTATGAATACTAAGAAAAAGTAAGGGGAGTATTCATCTTGAAGACAGGAAGACTAAGGGACGATAAGAATAGTTTGCAAGCATATGACAAGGGTTGTGGACAGCTGTTCCATTACTTCAGTGAGGAAAGAATAAAAGGAAATAGGTTTAAATTGCAACATGAGGGATTAATTTAGATGTTTCCTGAGAATGTGTATCTAGGTTACCAAGGATGACTGGCAAATCTCTTTCTTTAAAGATTTTCTTAAAAAAAAAAAAAAGTTCTCAATTTCTGTAAGCAGCTATTAAAGCCAAGTAACATCTCTGAGATACTTTTACTTTTTAGTTCTCTGCCATATTTATCTTACATTTGGAGGACACGGGAAAAGGATCCAAACAGCATTAAACATGTTTCTACTGTTATGGCCACCTCTGGAGTGACCATAGTGTGGCACTGTAGGATAAGATAAACACTTGACTGCTAACTGCAAGGTCAGCAGTGCAAATCCACCAGTCGCTCTTTGGAAACCTTATACAGGGTTGTTATGAGTCAGAACTGACTCAATGGCTGGTTACTGTAATATGAGGGAATGCAGTTTGGATATCTTAACATCAGATCATCCAAGAATTACTTGTTTGGTTTTCTAATGTGTCACCTGATTTAACAGGGAAAGATTGACCTTGTGATGACCATCGAATCGGTACTGACTCATAACGACCTTATGCACAGCAGAACAAAACACTTCCCAATCCTGGGCCAACCTCACTACTGTTGACACACTTAAGTCCATCGATGCTGCCACTTGGCCAATCCATCTCTTTGGGGGTCTTACTCTTTTTCTCTGACCCGCCATCTTACCAAACATGATATCCTTCTCCAGCGATTGGTTCTTCCTGACAATATGTCCAAAGTATGAGAGATGAAGTTTGGCCATCTTATGATAGTTGAAGGTAAAGAGTATAGATGGCTATTAGTATCATTAGTTGACAACCTTTTGTTGTTCTTAAGTGCTGTTGAGCTGATTTCAACCCACAGTGACCCTATATATGGTTTCTGAGGAGCGGCTGGTGGGTTTGAACCACCGCTGTTCAAACTGACTTTGTGATCCAGCGCATTATTCTGCCATGCCACACCAGGACTCCTTTAACACATATGAATTGGAGAACAGAGAGGAGAGAGGGGAAATGATGGATGTATCCTGGAAAATCTATTTGACTTGAGAGCTTTCCTCAGGTAAAGTGGACATGGTGCTGTAAGTCAGTGGTTCAAGCCCAGCAGCCACTTCTTAACAAGAACAACAATCTATTAATGTTTATTGTTGTTAAGTGCCATCAAGTTGGTTTGGACCTAAGAGTAACTGATGAGCTTGAACCGCCAACCTTGCAGTTCAATCCAATTTTGCAGTTGAGTGCATTAACCCACAGAGCCATGCCAGGACTCCTAATAGCATAAGGAATTCCAGGCCTTCTATGTTCTAGAGAATTCAAGGTTCTTTCACCCAGGTTATATTTGGGATACTTATCTTCACATCCCATGGACAACTATGTCACTGCATTATTAATGCTATTTTACTAATGCAAAAAGTGAGCCTCCAAGAGCTTTTTTCCTACTTCCAATCTCTGCCTCCTTTCCTATGATGTCCTTCCCTCTGTCTCCCTCCCAGATATAAGTTATTTCCTCCAGCCACACTGCATACAGTGTCTCATTTCTGGATACAGCAGTTCCTTTGCCCTTTGTCACTTGCTGATTCTATCATTCTGGCATCTGTGCAGACTTGCAAGTCCCCAGTCAAGTGAGCAACCCCTTTCTTTCTTCCATAGAACCCAGGATGGCCTCTGTCATGGACCTCAGCAGCCTGTATATGTTTACGACTCTGCCAGTCCCAATATTCTCTTCACTCTCCGAACTTCTCAGTGGAAGGGATGTAAGATGTTCATCCTTGAGACCAGCACATATCTAGCAAATCAATGTTTATGACAATTAAATGAATAAACTATCCTCACTATTAGCCAGAATTTCTAAAGCGTTTAAATAGGCATTCAGAGTTGTTGGGTTGTTTTTTTTTTTAATAAGGAAACCAAATCAACTTTTTAAATAATATTACCACCAACCATTTGCCATCAAATTGACTCCAATTCATATTACTGAAAAAATATAACCAAATTGGACTCATGGCCTAAAATTATTAGTGTCATGTTAAATAGTGTGATGAGGGCATATGGGGAAATAACCTAGTTTTCACAGTATTTCAGTGATAATCTTCTACTGACTCTAATGTCCTGAGTGTTTAGGTTGTTACAATCATAAGCAACCTAGAAGTACTTTCATGTATTTTCATCATTAAGAAATCTGGGCTCCACAGCCATCTCTCGTATGACTCTAACAGAATAGTTGGCGGTGGTTCCTGGATTTTTTTAATGTGCATATTTGATTAGAGCAGCTCTCCTAATCTCCTAGGATTTTGTTCGAGAAAGGACAGATTTGTGGCTGCAGGGTTTCAGTGTTTATCCAATTCTGAAACCCTGGACATGTTACAAAACAACATGTGGGCTCCCATCTGTTTGCTCTTTCTATGGATCTATTTTTTGAAAGGACTAAAAAGATTTATTATGCTAAAAATATCCTCTATTCTATAGTTTTTCAAGCTAGGCTACAATCATTCATTTCCCAATCCCTTTAAGAATGAAGATGCTATATATTCACCCATTCTCTAATACGTCAATCCTAGAAAGTCCTTGTACTACATAACCCCAAATCCCAAAATAAAACACAAACTAGTAATAATGCTGACTCCATTTAGCCCAGTAGTTTGAAAATAAAAACCATCCTGGCGTGGTGCTGTGAGTTCATGAGCTGGACTAAAAAGTCAGTATGAACCGTAAGGTTGATGGTTCAAACTCACCAGTCACTCCTCGGAAACCTGTACAGGCCGCTACAGGTCAGAATCAACTCTATGGCACTTAACAACAACAAATCCAGTTGATTGTTATTCACAGTGATCCCCATGTGAGTAGAACTGTACTCCACAGGCTTTTCAGTGGCTGATATTTTTCAAGTAAATTGCCAAGTCATTCTTCCTTGGAGTGTCTGGGTGGACTCACACCTCTATCCAGCTGCCTTATTGCGACCACGTCAAAACAGCAGTTTTGTCATCCTCCTGGGACTCAAATCTCTTCCTTTTAAATGTTTTTTGTTTTTTGTTTTTGTTTTTTTGAGTTTGGGAAACAGAAAGAAGTTTGAAAGCATAAGATTAGGGCTGTAGAGTAGATGGGATAAGGTTTCCCAAAAGTCTCATGGAAGAGTCCTTGCTACACTCAAAGAAGGAGCAGGTGCATTTTTGTGAGGAATATTAATTCCTCAGTGCAACTTTCCTGGCCAATACCGTTTTCAATTTTCTGTTAATTTCTTCATAAGTCTGCATGATCATACTGTGTCTTTCAAGAAAATCTATGAAGATTACCCCTTGAGAATTCCCAAGAACAGTATCCATAACCTTCTGAGCTGACCTTTCAACCTTGAGTGTAAGTGACCCAGAAGATCTTCTCAGAAGCCACTGTTTTGGTTGGACTTTTTTTTTTTAAGGCAATCTAAGACAAATGTATCACTGAGAGAACTTGTCTGCTGATATCCGCTGATCACAGAGACATGTTCAACATGTTTTGGGGAATAAATCTATATATGTATGAACAGGGGTTGTTGACTATGGAGTATAAACCTTAGTAGCAATTATTTTACTTACCCTTGTATACATGGTAAATGCCCACTCTGTTTTACATATAACTGGACTATTGTGGTTCTGTGAGTTAATGCGCTGGACTGCAAGGTCGATTTGAACCACAAGGTTGGTGGTTCAAGCTCACCAGCCACTCCTCAGAAGCCCTATACAGGGTAAACTATGAGTTGGAACTGACTCCACTGCACTTATTAACAACAACAACAAATAGGATAAGCACTGGACTGCTAACCACAACAGTGGTTCGAACCCACCAGCTGCTCCCCTATACAGGGTCACTGTGAGTTGGAACTGACTCGATGGCACATAGCAACAAGTAATTCATATTCATCTCTGCACAGACTATAGAATACATTGTGGACTGCTAAAAGAATGAATGAATGTATCAGTGCTAGCAGAAAGACAGCTTAAACTAAAGAAACTATTTTATTAGCAAAATCATGGTTAGACTGTACCCAACAGAAATCTTCAAAATGAATACAAATCTGCATATATTGTCTGAAAGTTGTTCTTTGAAGCATTACTGAAACAGCCTTGTGTCAACAGTATGTGGAACAATAGTGAGGGGGAATGAATATTTACACAGCTTTTCATTGTTTCCATGGAGTTCTGATGTGGGATCAGCGCTAGATGGAAAGGTTGGTTTGGACTGCAAGGTCAGCAGTTCAGACTCACTAGCAGCTCCTCCAAAACCCCATACAGGGTTGTTATGAGTTGGAACCAACAACAATCATAGTTTCCAAAGAAATTTTTAAATATAGTTTTTCATAATTTCTTACCTCCACACTATAAATATTTTGTTCATAGATGGGAAATGTGGATTAAAGGGATGAAATAACTTGCTTCAGGTCACATTTTGTTGTTGTTTTGTTAGATGCCAATGAGTTAATTACAATTCATATCAACCCCATGCTGTTGTTGTTGTTTAGTGCTGACAAGTCTATTCCGACCCACAGCAACCCTGTATAGGGTTTCCAAGGAGCAGCTGGTGAGCTTGAACCACTGACTTTGCAGTTCAGACGACTTTGCAGTCTGACGCATTAGCCCACAGCACCACACCAGGACTCCATGTGGCATAGTATAATTGCCCCATAGGGTTTTCTGGGCTATAATCTTTACTGATGTAGGATAAGCACTAGTCTGCAATGTCAGTTTGAAATGAAAAGTCAGTGGTTCAAACCCACCAGTATCTCCTTGGACACCCTATATAAAGTAACTATGAGTCAAAACTGACTCAGCAGCACTAAACAAAAGTCTTTACAGAAGCAGATTGTCAGAACTGCTGGGTAGGTTCAAACTGCCAAACTTTATGTTAGTTGTCAAGCACTTAACTGTTGCACCACTAGGGTTCCTTTCAGGTCATGTTACTACCAAATAACCAACTCAGAACTGTATTGCAGTTTTTGTTGTTGTTGTTAAATGCGGCTGTGAGTCCATTCCAATTCATAGCAACATAGGATTTCCAAGGAGTGACTGGAGGGTTTAATCCTCTGACCTTGCAGTTAACAGTCCAGTGTTTATTCTACAGCACCACACCAGAACTCTTGTAGCCCAATTCAGTGCTTCTAAATTGTGCATTCTTTGTACTCTCATACATTCCAAATTTTGGTTATTAGTATATTGTTCTATTTGGTCTTATAAACCCTTTGTCAGTATTTAATGATTTAAAACAAACAAAATAAAAATAATATATCTGTTTTAAATTCAAATGTCCAAACGATCCTTTTGTATGTAACTGGCCTTTATAATCCAGGTTTGCACCCTTATGTGATTAAATACTGACAGAGAGTGAGAAATTGTGTCAAAAATTTGTATTCTTTGTGGGGGTAAAGAGTAGTAGGAAGGGAAAGAGAAACGTAAAAACACTGCTTCCTTTAAAAAAAAAAAAAAAAGTTCCATAACTGGTTGGTAGAAATTGCTACTGTTTGTCAACTGAAAATATCCAGTATTCTTCAAAATCCTCTATCTTCTGCTCGTCACTATTTTTTCTGCTTTTAGTGTAACACAACCCACTTCATCATAGTCTCCCTGCCTTCAAATGACATACGCCCACATGTGTTGCTGTGACAAGAATTCTTAGAGCTGAAAAATATCTTCTTAGATATTTGTCAAGAAAGAAAGAAGGAAGGGGAAGAGAGATGGAAGGACGGTGAGCAGAGTAATGAAGGAAGCAAAGAAGGCAGAGAGAAAAGAAGAGAAGCAGGGTTGAAATTGTCAACTTCCCTGTTCAGAAGGTAACCAAACACATAGGTCACCTCCATAAATGGAAATATGCCCCTCACCCATAGACCCTGTTCTTCAAGACAGGCCAATCCAAAGAGAACTGTGGTAACCCTAACCACGCCCATTATCTTCAACTCAGTTCCAACTCATAGTGACCCCATGTTTTACAGAGTAAAACTGAGTTGCATAGGTTTTTTTGTTTTTGTTTTTTAATTGTGATTTGAGTAAAGTTTTACAGAGCATATCAGTTTTTCACTCGACAATTCTTACATGCTTTTCTTCGTGATATTGATCGCTATCCCCACAATATGACAACACTCACCCTATTTTCTCCTTGTGCTTCCCGACACCATCCTTTCTTCTTCCTTATCCATTCCTGCCTTCTGAACTTTGTCCCTGGGCAAATGCTACCCTTTCAATCTCAAATGATTAATTATTCTAAGAAATGTTCACCTTTCTGACATTGTAGTTCACTTTACAGACCTATCTGTTGTTTGGCTGAAAGTTAAGCCTCAGAGGTGAGTTCAGTTCCAGAATTGAAAAGTGACTAAGGGTCATAGTCTCAGGGGTCCACCTTTCTCTATCCAACCAGGAGCCTGGTCCACTTGTGTCCCACATTTCCCCCCACTTTATCCAGGACTTTCTAATGTGATCCTTTGCAAAGCATTTGGTAATGGTAGTCAAACACTATGTAGTTCTTCTGGTCTCTTGATCGTGGAGGTCCATTAGTTCTTTGGACTAATTATTTCCATATGTCTTAGATTTTCTTCACTCTTCATTACTCCGGACAGCGAGAGACCAATAGCTGCACCTTAGAAGGTCACTCAAAGCTTTAAAAACCACAGTCACTACTTAACAAAGCAGAATGTAGAATATTTTTTGAGGGCTATGTTGTGTCAGGGGAGCACGGTGACTCCATATGCTGAGCAATGGACTGCGAACCACAGGGCCCGCCGGTTCAAGCCCACAAACCATTCCACAGGAGAAAGATGAGGTTTTCTGCTCCCTCAAAGATTTAAAACCTCAGAAACCCTATAGAGAGTCACTATGAGTTGAAACTGACTCAACAGCACTTAACAATAAATGTTGTACCAAATGATTTTGGTGTCCCTGGAAATGTGGTCCTGAGCCCCAAGACCTAACAACTCATTCTCCCAAAGTGTTTGATTATGGCTAAGAAATGTGGCACTGTAGGCTAAGTATTGGACTGCTCAGCAGAAGATTGGCAGTTCAAACCCACCAGCCGCTCCTTGGAAACCCTATTCAGGGTCACTATGAGTGGAACCTGATTTGACCGCACTTTACAATAACAACAAGAAGTTTTCAAAACTTTGCTCCCTGTGTGCTCCACTGTAAGCATGGATATGTTTGAAACATGTGTGGATACATGTAGAAATATCCTCTGCCAAATCTATATATACTCTTGGGTATAGCCCATTCACCTTCCCATAGGGTTTTCGTGACTAAACTTTATGGAAGCAGATTCTCTCAGGCCCATTTTTCTCTTCCATTGCATTTCTGGGTGGATTCTAACTGCCAATCTTTTGTTTATCTCAAACTCATTCTAATGCTAATTCATGCTGTAAAAAGGGATCCTGAAACATTATATGCTAAATAGAACAAGCCAAAGGACCTGTCCTCCTTGTCAAAACTATTTGTCACATTCTCATTACTATTTATTTCTTCCATTGCAGAAGTAACTCATTTCACGTTTCATTTACTTTCCTAAACCCAGGTGCATGGTTTGTTGTTGTTGTTATAGTTGTTGTTAGGCCATCAAGTTGGTACCAATTCATAGCAACCCTATACACAACAGAACGAAACACTGCCCAGTCCTGGGCCAACCTCACAATTGATGCCACACTTGAGCCCGTTGATGCTGCCACTTTGCCAATCCATCTCACTGGGCGTCTTCTTCTTTTTCTCTGACCCTCCACCTTAACAAACATGATATCCTCTCCAGAGACTGATCTCTCCTGACAATACGTCCGATGTATGAAAGACGAAGTTTGGCCATCCTGGCCTCCAAGGAGCTCTCTGGCTGCACTTCTTCTGACACAGATCTGTCGGTTCTTTTGGCAGTCCATGGTACTTTCAATATTCTCCTCCAATACCATAACTCAAAAGCATCAATTCTTCTACGGTCATCCTTATTCGCTATCCAGCTTTTGCATGCATATGAGGTTATTGAAAATACCATGGCTTGGATCAGGCGCATCTTAGTTCTCAAGCTGAAATCTTTGTTCTTCAACACTTGAAAAAGGTCTTGTGCAGCAGATTTGCTTAGTTTCCATCAAATTAATACTGACTCATGAGACCCGTGTTAGAGTAGAACTGAGCTCCTTGGGGTTTTCAATGGCTTTGATCTTTTAGAAAGTGATTAAAGATCTTTCTTCTGAGACGCCTCTGGATGAATTTAAATCTCCAACCTTTCAGGTAGCATACCAGCCCATTAACCGTGGTGCCACCAAAGGCCTCCCTAAGCTCCACTACTCTGGGTTCTTTCAAGAGCAAGGTGGTTAAAGGGCATCCTGTGGAGCCTCATTCTTACAAATTATGTTCTGGGACTCTATAAACAGCTGATCCTTTGAGTTCTGCCTTCCAACAGGTCTTGAAGTAGCAAAAATACTTCATGCTATTGAAATACAATAGGAAGAGATGCTCAAACCAGCAGATTATGTACTGTGAGGTGATTCTAGAATTCTCATATATTTAGAGAGCCAGCAAAGCAGGATGAGGAAAATCAATTTATAGGCAAAAACTACATTTGAAGTCGGCAGGGCATGAATTTAGATCAGGCCTGGAGAGATGTGAGGAACAGTCAAAGCCCACACATCACTGGGCACTGTTCTGAAGGATGCCTAACTGAACCCAACTGATGGGAACTCATGATGTGATATGTGGCGTGGAACTAAGCCAATGTCTTGTCGAAAGTTCTCAGACACAAACTCCAAACCAGGTCTAGAGTAGTCCCAGGAATGTGTGACTTCCCTGAGGAAACTTACACCCACTATTGGCCCAGGAATAGTAGAGTAATCTCAGTTTCCAAAACTTTGGTGATATAACTGATGCTCCCAACCTGGTCACATCTGTCTGTAAAAGAAATTTGGTGATAGAAATAAGGGCCAATAGATATATACACATCAATATTCAGAATAGTAAAAAGATGAAAACAAACAAAACACCCATCAGTGGAAGAATGGATAAACAAAATCCAGTACATACACACGGTGCAATCAATACTATGGAAGTTAACGAATAGTAATGAATCTGAAAACCACTTTACAGCATGGTTGAACATTATGCTGATTAAAATATGTCAGTCAAATATGATATGAGACCACTGCTGTAAAAAGTCAAGGAAAGGTTATCATTTTAAAAGAAACACTCTTTGATGGTTACCAGGGGTTGGAGGGGAGGGTAAATTACTAGCTAGAAGGTATACACCTGTTAACTTGGATGAAACGTTTTTAATAGCTAGAGGGTATACACCTGTTAACCTATGGAAATTTTTTTCAAAGAAATGAGGTGATAGTCTGTTTGCCCTTGATGATGGTTCAGGAAAACAATTACTGTAACCATTGCAGAAGATTAATAACTGTCCTTGAATGTAATTTACGAAGTTCTACCAGAAATATACAAAGCATTGCCTCTTTGCATATGTTACTCTGCATTGAGTCAAGCAAATAGGACAACTGATTATTCCAAATCCAGCCAATACTAAATGTTAAACTGGCAGGAGGAAGAGGAGCAAGGGAGCCTTCATACTAGCGTGCTAGTTACTGTTCTTCTCCTGGAGTTCATTCCTTGTGTCCCAGCAGCAGTTTTTCCTTTGAAGAGTTAACTTCGCTGAGGGGACACTGAGCCTCTATTAATAGTAAGGAAAAATTGGAAATAGATAGTAGAGATGATTGCACAACACGATGAGCCTAATTAATGTCATGGAATTTTCATATAAAAATGGCAAATGTTTTATGACCTATATGAGGGCACATAAAATAAGTATTGCTGCAAAATCATTAAGACCTATATTAAATAAAAATATCAAAATGTGAAGCAATTGTTTCTGAACGTATCCTCCATCTAAGTCTGTACACTTCTAAAAGCAGTGTTTTGTTCTTCCCTGAAGCAGTCTGCACTCTTAGATTTACATCACATCAAGATGGCAGTTTGCGCATCCTCCAGGGATTCAAATTGTGTTCCTTCTAAAAGTTCTGTGAAATTGGGGAACGCAAAGAAGTCCAAAGAGGCAAGTAGGGTAGATGGGGTAATGTTTCCCAATTTGTGTAGCAGAGCCCTGGCTGCCTCAAAGAATGAGCAAGTGCATTGTCATGATGTTGTTGTTGTTATGTGCCATGGAGTCGGTTCCAACTCATAGCGACGCTGTACATGGTTTCTGAGGCTGTAAATCTTTACGGGAGCAGAAAGCTTCATCTTTCTCCCACAGAACAGCTGGTAGTTTTGAACTGCTGTCCTTGCGACTTGCAGCCCAATTCGTAACCACTACGCTATCCTTGACACAATTTTCCTGGTTTTATTGCACCCTTGCAGTTTTCTTAAAACTTCTGCATAATAAGCCCTTGTGATCCTTCTGTATCCTTTGAGAATGCTATCAAGTTTATCCCTTTGGAATCCAAGAAAAACACTTGCCATAACCTTCTGAGCTGACCACCCTGCCTTGGGTTGAATAGGCCCAGTAGATCCCCTCTGAAGTAACTGTATTGCTAGGACTTTTTTTGAGTGGGAAGGCACTCTAACAAGACTTTTGTTGTTGTTAAGTGCCATAAAGTCAGTTCTGACTCATAGTGACCCTGTATAGAGTTTCTGAGGAACGACTGGTGAACAGAGCCACACCAAACTCTCTAATAAGACTAAGACCAGTGTATTGTTGAAAGAACCTGTCTGCAGTCATTCAACAATCAGAGACATTTTGAAGAGCATTTTGTTTGGAATAGACCTGTGTATGCGTGAACTGGAACCCTATTAGCAGAAACCATTAAGAGGGAAGCTTCATAATGCGGATCCACTAATATCTACAGCAGATAGAATCTCCCCCAAAGGAAGGGCTGGTGTTCTCTGTATTCCATTGCCCTCTGAGGGGTAAAAAAACCAGAGTAACACAGAGCTCATACATCACTGGGGGGAAATTAAACAAGTGAAACATGCAGCTGGACACAAGCCAACCAGGACAAATGCTGACCCAAACCACTAGTTCACAATATGAGGGGACTTCAAAACGTTCCTGTAAAAATGGGAAAAGAAGATAATGGAATTTTTCTACAAACTTTTTGAAGCCCTCATATTTCAAAGTATAAGTATGCTGCTGAGATTACGTGTCTTCATTTAATATGCAAATAATGTATTTTATTATAGAAAGAAATGCCTCGCAACTTTCAAAATAGATCTAAATTAAAACTAAATTAAACTACAACCAGATATGGTTCTTCATTTCATGGTCATTTTGCCTAGGCAGGAAAAAGGAAACAACAGACAGCAAAAAGGGAGCGAGCCAAGCACTAGTTCCAAGATGCTGAAAGAATAATGGATAGGGCTTAAGGCAGAGAGTTCTGGAAATTGTCTTCTCTTTATTACAACTCTGGAAGGATAACTTATAAACTAATCACCCTGTCTTTGAAGGTTGGCACTGAGAGCTGTCTGAATTGAACATGATGGTACTTACAGTTCTTCAAAAAAAACCCTGCACTTGTTCTGAATTTTTCAATGCAAAGAGCACCCAGCTGTATGATTTCCAAAGTTGTTGGGTTCTGGAGTGGCACTGTAGGATCAGCATGAACTGCAAACCACAAGGCTCGCAGTTCTAACCCACCAGCCACTCTTTGGAAACCCAATACAGGGTCACTGTGAGTTGGAACCAACTTGATGGCACTTAACAACAACTAACAGAGATGTAAACGAACTAGAAAGTACAAATCATGACAAGAAAGTACCATCCACACATGACACTAGTAGAAATTTCACAGTTATCTAAAGGGATCCGTGTAGATAGCCACACTAGATAAATCAGATCCAATATCTGTGTCAGGAATCAGCCTGCAGTAGTTATCAGAAATGGGGGGGAAAGGGGGTTGGATGGAGGAAGACTTGGTGCTTAGGGGACGCTGAGCTTCTGTTAAGGATGATGGAAAACTTGAGAACAGATAATGGTGATAGTTAAACATGTGATGAATGAATATAACATTGAATTATACATGTTGAAAAACATTGAAATGACACGTTTTGTTGCATATATATTTAGCACAAAAAAGTTAAAGAAAGAATCACTTGTCACCTACCTCTGTTCTAAAACAAAGCAACCACAACAACAAAAAAAACACTGCTGTGCAGTTCATTCTGACTCATAGTTACCTATAGGACAGAGTAGAATTGCCCCATAGGGTTTCTCCTAGACGGTAAATCTTGGAAGATTTCTGCCACATCTGTCTTCCATGGAGGGGGCTGGTGGGTTTGACACTTAACCCACCAGGGCTCCTATCCTCTTATTTTAGTAACTGAAAATTTGCTTCTAGAAAACCTGCACTCATTCACACATTCATTGACTCCTTCAGCAACACTATTGATGCTCACTGTATTGGAAGCTGCAGTGCTAACTGTAAACGTTTACAATTTTTTTACAACGTTTAATCTTATTTGCTGGCCCTGTGAGCGTCCGTCTTGACCTGACTGCTTTACTAGATATCTCTTCCTAACAATTCATATTTAAAAGCTCATTCTTTACTAATTTTGGAGTATAACAACTCTAAATTAGGATTTTTTCACTAGAATTCTCTAGATTTTAAATTAAAATATTAATGCTACATCTGTCCACTTCTCTTCTCCTGCCATTGTTTCTCTTCTTTGGGATTTTCCAAGTACTTATACAAGGTCTCAAGAAGAACCCCTGTAATTGCCCTTACCACACAATCCAGAGTTGGATGGGTCCTTCTCAGAGCAGTAACATTCTTTACATTACCTGGAACTGTGTGGTACCCAGGCCTCCAGAATTGCTTTCAACAACGACCTCTGCTTGTTAACTGAAAACTCATTATGTTTATGATGACTGCTGATTCTCTTGGTTTTCAGAGATCCTTCCTAGATGTATCAGTTTTAACAAGTACCAAATTTCTCTCACCCTCTGGTGTCTGTACACTCTTAAATCAGACAGATGGACATCCTTAGAGGTCGTTCTTTGACTCCTTCATTGGTCATTTTGTTTCTCAACTTTTCCTGGACCTAGGTTGTCTTAAAAGTAGCATAGACTACCAGAAGAACAAACAAATCTGTGTTGGAAGAAGTACAGTCAGAATGTTCCTTAGAAGCCAGCATACATTGGACATGTTATAAGAAAAGACCAGTCCTTAGAAAGACATTATGCTTGGTAAAGTGGAAGGTCAGTGAAAAAGAGGAAGACCTCCAACTAGATGGATTGGCGTATTGTCAGCAGCAATGGACTGAAGTGCAACGATTGTGAGGAAGTGCAGAACCGGGCAGTTTTTCGTTCTATTGTTCTATTGTTTGTTCTATTGCTATGAGTCAGAGCGGACTCAACAGCACCTAACAATAGCAATAAGGTTGTTTTAGGGGAGGAGTTGTGGTGTGGCACTGTAGGATAAGTACTGGACTGCTAACTACAAGGTCGGCAATTAAAACCCACTAGCTGCTCCTTAGAAACCTTATGCAGGGTCAAGTTGGAACCAACTCCACGACACTAACCAACAACAACAACACTAATTACATGGAATACAATCCATTTCATTAAAATCTTATGAGTTAGGAATCTAGGATGAACTTTAGAAAATAAAGGACTTTAGAGTTCATCATCTCACTATCTAGTCAATAGAACATTGTTGAACCATTATTTACATGGAAGATATGGGAAATTTACAGATGTTAAAAAACAAGTTTTTCAGGTACTTCTAAACACTTGCTTTGCTAATTCCAAAGCTTCTTTAAAATTATTATTTACTAAAGAAGTGATTCATCAAGAGCGAATGAAGACGATAAAATATTTTGTTTGCGTAGTCTGGGTGTGGATTGATATTTAAAGAGCAAAGTCATATGTCTTTAAAAGACCAGGCCTATAAAGATTAAAACCAAGAAAACCCTATGGGCAGTTCTACTGTGTCACATGGGCTTGCTGTGAGTCAAAATTGACTCAGCAGCACCTAACAACAACATTATGTCTTTAAAATTATGTATGAGGATTGATTTACTCGTTCATACTGGTCTTCCTTTAAATTATATTAATTAGGTTTTGTGGTATTGGTATTATTATCTTTAGGAAATGTATTTATCCTTTATACTCTTTTAAAATATTCATCCACTAAATACTTGAAAGTAAATCCCATGGGTTTATTGATTTTTGGTATGGTTAAGGAGCTCTGGTAGCGTAGTGGTTACGAATCGGGCTGCGAACCTTAAGGTCAGCGGTTCGAAACTACCCTCTGCTCCGCGGGAGAAAGATGAGGCTTTCTACTCCCGTAAGGATTTACACCCTTGGAAACCCTGTACAGGGTCGCTATGGGTCGGACCCGACTCGATGGCACTTAACAACAACAACAACAAAAGTAATCTTTGCGGCACAATGGTTAAGCAAAGTGAAATGTTGGTAGTTCAAACCCACCAGCAGCTCAGAGGGAGGAAAGACCTGATGACCTGCCCATGTATCTATATTGTTATTGTTATTAAGTGCTGTTGAGTCGGCTCCCACCCATAGCAACCCCGTCTAGTTTTCCAAGGAGCAGCTGGTGAGTTTGAACCTCTGACCTTGCGATTCAAATGACCTTGCGGTCCGGCTCATTAACCCACAGGGCCACACCAGAACTCCATATCTATATTGTAGTTATAACTATTCTGCAAGTACATGTACTTTGATATGGATAAAAGTATGTAAAAGAAAGAAAACCTCATATGTGTCATTTTTCAGAAATTTTGGTTAGAGAAAAAAAATCCTGATTTACATGAAATTCCATATTTTTGATGCCAAACAGAATTTGGAATATTGAATTAGCAAAACAGACACGTCAATTCCCCACTCCCCATCTCCTACCCCACTATTTTTCGTGTTAGCATCAACTCTAATAGATTGTGACGTTTTCTAAAACAACTTTAGCCACACATAATTGACAAAGTCATTGAACATATTTTCACCAAGTGTCTCCCCTGGAAGGGGAATTTGGCATCCTTTGTAGGATTTCTGCAAGGCTTTGGAAGACTGTTGTTTTTGTTAAGTGCAGTCGAGTTGGTTCTGGCAAATCAAGGAGCAGCTGGTGAGTTTGAACTACTGAGCTTGTGGTTCAAACCAACCTTTGAGGTCAAGTGCTTATCCTATAGCACCACATCAGGACAAATCATTATTTATCAAAACTGTGGGAACTAGTGGCAAAGCAAGATGGTGGCTACACGTTACAATGCTGACATGGTACCTGGTATGGTTTCTTATGTACTGCTTCCAGCTGACTTACTTCTCATTTGTTGTCAAGGACTGTCCTTACACAAAGAGCCATTTTACAAATGTTGAAATATTTTCTTAGCTTTTGATCAGGTTCCTAATTCAAGGAGGAAAGAGGAATGAATATTGCTGTTGGAGTATTTTTCTGTGTAAGGCCCAAATCTCCTTACCTCATTTTCACTAAAAGAGAACTTAACATTATAAAGTATTGTAAGCAATTACAATAATAGTAAAACTCACCCTTAACAGTAAGATGCTTAGCACCCAAATAGTTATTCTCCATTTTGCAATGCTTTCTAATTTTACCATTCCAGATATCTATTTCCTAATTAAATCATGATTTACATAATATTTTGTGTTCTACTTTCTTTCTCTGGATTCTATATTCATCATTTTTATGGTATCTTGTTTTTAATTTTAAAGGATTAAATAAATATAATTTAAATGGCAAAGTAAATATTCTGTTGTTCAGAAAATAATTTGCTTAGAAAAATCTCAAGATTCTGCCTCCATTCAGCAAACATCCCTTGAACAATAGTGTGCTTTGGTATGTAATGTGTTAGGCATTATAATAGAAAGGTTAATAAATGAAATGATAATTTAATAACGGAAAAACAACCAAACAATTAAATTCAATAATTCCTTCAGGTACTATATTAAAATGTATGCATTTCACTGTCCAGGGAAGAAGTACTAGGAAAGGTCTAAGAAAATGATTCTTGAGCTGACTCCTACATTAAAATTGGAAAATATTCTATGAGTTGGATTAGGATTTCACTTAAGAAACAGAGTAAAAATCAACTTTCTTAAGAAGAGATTGGAGCTAGACCCAAAAGCCAAACCAAACCCTTTCCCATTGAATCGATTCCTACTCATAGTAACCTTACAAGACAGAGCAGAACTACCCCATAGGGTTTCCAGGTTGTAAATCTTTATGTTGTTTGTATTGTTAAGTACTGTCGAATCAGTTCTAAGAGCAACACTGTATAGAGTTTCCAAGAAGCAGCTGGTGAATTTGAACCGCTGACTGTGTGGTTCAAACCAACCTTGTGGTTTACTGCATTGTCCCACAGTGCCATGCCAGGATTCCTAAATCTTTATAGAGGCATCTTTATATGCCGCATCTTTTTCTCACCAATCAGTTGGTAGGTTCAAACTGCCAATCTTTCGGTTAGCAAAGAATCACTTTAACCACTATACCACCTTAAATATGCCCTCTTAGTGCCTAAGAATGCATCCAGTTCCCCTTGCAATATTGCGCTCAACTGGTCTTCTGGTCTGTGACTAACCTTGGGTCCAACCTTTCGTTCATATACCCATCTAAGTCCTGGTATAGCACTGTAGGATAAGCACTTGACTGCTAATCATAAGTTTGGTGGTTCAAACCCACCAGCCACTCCTTGGAAGCCCTATATAGATTTGCTATGAGTTGGAACTGACTCAAGGGCACTTAACAACAACAACTTCCTCAAATTAAAATCAAACCCATTGATTTACAGATAATGGTTTCATTAATATTTGTTGACACTTTTGTAAATTCAAGTATTCTTTTTTTTTTTTAATGTTTTATTGTGAATTATGTGATCGTGTACATGGGAGAACATTAGCTTTACATTCATCATATCATACATCATTTCATTGCCATGGTTACAATCCCCTCCATGCATCATCAACCAACCAAAGAGTATACACTGTAAGCCTGTCCCCTGGTCCTCAGCACACAGGCCCTCTCCCTCTCTGGGTCTAACGTCCCCAACCGCTCCATCTCTCCACGTCATTGTCTCTGCCTCCATCTCAGGCATCACTACTTCTCTGGGTAGGGTCCCGCTCTCCGCTCTTCTCCCTTGATGGTCCCAGGGACCTCCACTCCTAGACTGCAAAGTCAATCACTCCCCTCCTTTTGCTACAAAACGGCTACCTTTACATTTCCAACCCTCACAGTCAGTCCAGATAACAATTATTTACTGTTGTATCACAAGAGACCTATCCCTATCTCCTTTCATCAGTCCCACCCAGACAGATTATATCAGCTTACTCTTTTTTTTTCCTCTTCTTTCTTCTTCTAGTTGAGCTCTGATCATCCAGTCATTGAAGCCAGGTCAAGTGGGTATTATCTGCAAGTGTAGGGGTGTCCTTGTGCATGTGCCCTCTCTTCTTTTTTTTTAGTGTTTTATTGTGAATTTTATGATAGTTTACATGGAAGAACATTAGTTTTACATTCATTCTATCGTATATCATATCATTGCCATGCATCATCAACCAACCAAAGGGTATACCCTGCAAGCCTGCCCCCTACACTACCCACCCTCACCCCCACCCCCAGTCTTCAGCAAACAGTCGCTCTCCCTCTCTGGATCTAAAGTCCCCAGCTGCTCCATTGCTCCACGTCATTGTCTCTGCCTCCATCTCAGGCATCACTGCTTCACTGGGTAGGGTCCCGCTCTTGGCTCTTCACTGTTGATGGTCCTAGGGAACTCCACTCCTAGACTGGAAAGTTATTCCCTCCCTTCCTTGCTATAAAACGTCTACCTTTACATTTCCAACCTTCACAGTCAGTCCTGATAACAATTATTCACTATTGTATCACAAGAGACCCATCTGCATTTCATTTCATCAGCTCCGCCTAGGCAGATTGGATACTACTCACTGGAGATTCTGCCTTCCTCCAGGTCCCCTGGCTCTAGGTTCCCTCTTGAAAGCTTGTAAGCTAGTCACTTCTTGCCTTTGTAGCCCCCACCCCCATTTTGGGTAGCCAACGTCTAAGTTGTCCATCCCTGTCAACTCTGTGTGGAATGATTCTTGCTGTAAGAATTTGTTCCCTCTTTTGAGCTGCTTCCATAGGTGTAGGTCAAGTTCATCAAATTGTATCAGATTACTCTTCTTTTCCTCTTCTTTCTTCTTCTGGTTGAGCTCTGATCATCCAGTCATTGAAGCCAGGTCAAGTGGGTATTATCTGCAAATGTGGGTGTTCTTGTGCACATGCCATCTCTTTATTAGCTGAACGCTTCACTCTCCACATTATAGTGTGTCCTCTCTTCTTATCAGCTGGATGCTTTACTCTCCACTCTAGTCCTCTGTGGCTATGTCACTGACTCTAGGCCCAAAAGTCCCCAGGTCTTGCCACACTGCTGGCCAACCAGGTCTCCACCCAGGATGACAGTAGTCTATTGAACGTTGTAGAGCTTAGCTCGTAGCTTCATTGCTGTTTTTCCCTCACTTCCCCTTATCGGTGAAGAACATGGTCACCAATCAGAGCATGTATTCCCATTGAGTCTTAGTCTTAGAAGGGAGTTTGCCCCGAGGGGACCTGACCACTTGCCTTGATGTCTCCTGGGTAAGCATCTTGCTTTTTTTTGTAGTGATCAGTCAGACTGCCTATATTGTTTTGTATTTTTCCTGTCGGTCTTTCTTTCGAGAAGCATCTTTTGTTCTTCTAGCCGCTCCAGGCTGGTCTGCTTGTCCTTTCAAGTGGAAATTTCCCACCTCAGAAGATTCTGGATGGCATTCAGGATTCCACCTGTGGTCTTATGTAAAGCAGAGGCTCCACAGGAAGCCTCCTTCACTGGGAACACTGTAGCCCCATTTTAGGTATTCCAATCAGTTACAGGCAGAAGACAGACTTACAAGCTTTCTATGGTGATGTTTCTGGCTATTCCTTTCTCTCCACCTCAAGTGTCTATTTTATAATGGTATGCCAGGGAAACCAAGATTCAAAAGACAGCCAAGCATCTTAACATTCCCATTCCAACCATGTCTGAATCCCTGTATCCCAGAGCCCTGTTGTTCCAAGGTTGTGCATACATCATTATTTACCTCTGCTGTACTTAGCCCATGCAAACCTGCCTAATTATTAACCTGTCCGCTTTGTTCTTCTATCCACCCCCCTTCTTGTGTATTGTCCCCCTCCCTAGCACCCAAACTATTCTGTGTCTATTCCCTATTCTGTGCTCCACCTTCCTCTCCCTCCCCTTACCCTACCCCTCATATCCCAGTAACCAGCAAAGAACCCCCCCTTTAGTATGGGTTCTTTTTCTTAGTGTTTTACAGTAGTGGTCCTATGCAGTGTTTCGCCTTTTGTGACTTACTAATTTCACTCAACATAATGTCCTCAAGGTTCATACATGTTATGCGGTGGCTTGTAGCTCCCTTGTTATTCTTCAAGGTAGCATAATACTCCATTGTGTGTATGTACCACAGTTTGTTTATCCATTCTTCAGTTGATGGGCACTTAGACTGTCTCCATCTTTTTGCTATTGTAAATAGTGCTGCTATGAACATTAGTGTGCATATATCTTCTTGTGTTGTGGCTCGTTTTTCTTGTGGACAAATACCAAGTAGAGGAATTGCTGGATCATAAGGTATTTCTATTTCCAACCTTCTGAGGAAGCGCCATATTGCTTTCCAGAGAGGTTGGACCATTTTGCAGTCCCACCAGCAATGCAGGAGCATCCCAGTCTCTCCACAGCCTCGCCAGCATTTATTGTCCTCTACTTTTTTTTATCTTTGCTGTTATTTCTGGTGTGAGATGATATCTCATTGTTGTTTTGATTTTCATAATTGCTAGTAGGAGCTCTGGTAGCATAGTGGTTATGAATCGGGCTGCGAGCCACAAGGTCAGCAGTTCGAAACTACCAGATGTTCCGTGGGAAAAAGATGAGGCATTCTGCTCCCGTAAAAATTTACAGCCTCAGAAACCCTGTTCAGGGTCGCTATGAGTCAGAACCGACTCCACGGCAAACAACAACAATAACAATTGCTAGTCCTGGTGTGGTGCTGTGGGTTAATGCGTTAGACTGCAAAGTCATTTGAACTGCAAGGTTAGAGGTTCAGGCTCACCAGCTGCTCTTTGGAAATTCTATACAGGGTCACTATGGGTCAGAATCGACTCGATGGCACTTAACAACAACAACAACAATGGCTAGTGATCGTGAACATTTCTTCATATGTTTGTTGGCTGCCTGGATCTCCTCCTTGGTGAAGTATCTGTTCATGTCCTGCACCCATTTTTTAATTGGGTTATTTGTCTTTTTCTTGTAAAGGTGTTGTAGTTTCCTATATATTTTAGAAATGAGTCCCTTGTCTGATGTGTCATTGAAAAAGAATTTTTCCCAGTCTGTGGGAAATTCAAGTATTCTTACAACAGATTATATATTTCCAGATGGATTTATAAAACCAACCATAGATGGAAGGATCACTTTGAATAGGTAAAGGAATTTCATTTCATTTGATAGAATCATCTGCCTGCCATCTACAGAAGAGTCCTTCATTTCCTTAGAAGTTACTCGGATTTCTTCATGCTCAAAGGGAAGAAAAATGGGGGGGATGGGGTGGTGGAATAAAGTGATTGCCCAAATACTACAAGGCAGAAAGCACCAAACAACATGTTTGCCACAATATCCTGGCAAATGGTTGGTTGAGCGAACTAGTAACTGAATATTCCCTCATACAATCAGCTAGTCATCTCAGTTCTCATCTCATGTTAAATAGACTGACCCTCCCCAAGTGATATTTGCTTCAGCAGGAAGCAAGGATAAAAGGGAGGTCTCTGCGGGAAGTATATTAAATTCTTTCTCCCTGAACATTCATTCTCCTTACCATGAATCACAAGCCTGCACAGTGCCTATTGCATAAAGTTTCCCCTTTCCATTTATTTCTTGTGAGTGTTTCTTCCTGCATTGCATTGTTTCTGGAATGAATCCTAAGCATTACTGCTGCTGGGGAAGCTGGTATTTACATCAGTGAGGCTCAATTTGCACTTGGAATACAGAAAACTAACTCCATGCTTTCTAACTATCTTCATTTTATGAATAAGATTAGGCCATAAAATTATTTCCTTAAATGGAAGATTTCCCAAATGTGAAAGGGCTCAGAGTTCTGGAGTTCAACAATCACAGCCCTGACAAGCTGCTTGACTTATTTATCTTATTTTCCTCATCAGGAAAGTGTGGATAATAGATTGCTAAGTGCTGTTGACTCGGTTCTGACTCATAGAGACCCTTATAGGGTTTCCAGAGAGCAGCTAGTGGGTTTGAACAGCCAATCTTGCAGTTAGCAGTCCAGTGCTTATCTTACAGGACCACCCAGGACATCAATAGATTGTAGTACATACTTAAAGAAGTAGTGGGTTGTGATATAATGGGTTACATGTTGGGCTGCTAACTGCAAAGTCAGCAGTTCGAGCCCACCAGGTGCTCCACAGGAGAAATATAAGGCTTTCTGCTCCCGTAAAGATATGCAGCATCAGAAACTTCATACAAGGTCACTATGAATCGGAACCAACTCCAGGGCCTACAGCCAGTACGTACTTTAAACCTGTAAGCCAGGTGCTGTCTAGTTGGTTCCAACTTATGGCAACCTATGCATGTCAAAGTAGAACTGTGCTTTCTAGAATTTTCGACGGCTGACTTTTCAGAAGTAGGCTTTTCTTACAGGTCCCTTCTGGGTGAACTAAAACCTCCCACCTTTTGGTTGGCAGCCAAGTTCAATAATTGTTTGCACCACCTAGGGACTCTGCTCTATATTTTGTTGTTGTTAAGTGCTACTGAGTCAGTTCTGACTCATAGTGACCCTGTAAAGGGTTAAGGAGGAGCAGCTGGTGAGTATGGGGGTTGAGAGAGAGTGGGCAGGGGTTTTGTAGTATAAGCACTGGACTGCAAACCACAAGGTCTGTGGCCAGACCACGAGCTGCTCCGAGGGAAAAAGATGAGAATTTAAGCCCCTGCAAAGATTTATAACCTTGGAAACCCTATACAGGGTCACTAGGAGTCAGAACCAATTTGGCGACACCTAACAACAACACGCTACATTTTCTTAGCCACTAGAAGAAACTTTTCCTAAACAGTTTTGTAATTATTTCTTTTACAATATATAAATCATAATTCTTTTCTGTTTCATCTTCTGTGCTGTGGCTGAAAAAATTGGGATACCAGTGTTCTTTTTAATGCTAAACACAAATATTATGACTGTAAAATCCACTCTTCCTGAAGACAAGCCTTTCAATCATCATTTGAAATAGATAAAATAAACCAGAATTCTGCTTACTTTTTTAAAGTGAAAAAGTTAAGTGTCTTTATTGCTTTGGTGAAGAGCTAGCCAAAAAAGTGCTTTAAAACCAGGAATGTTGCCAATATCCATTTGTCAGTAGCTCTTCCATAGTGCAAGGCATCTATTAGCACTGCTGTGAGTCTTAGACTTGGGACCTCAAGAAACCCTCAGATTTGACCCAGTGCCCAAGATGCTGTGTGGGTAATCAGTACCCTGACATTGGAGGTACAGTGGAGGCCTCATGGTCTACATCATTTATCAAACAGGATCCTAAGTGTCTAAAGAGTAGGGGCCATAGTTAGTTTATCTTTGCATTCCCCAATATCAAGCACCATTCTGACATCTGGCGGTGGTGGTTATGTGCCGTGGAGTTTGTTCCAACTCATAGCAACCCTGTACAGGGTTTCCGAGGCTGTGACTCTTTACGAGAGCAGAAAGTCTCATCTTTCTCCCACGGAACAGCTGGTAGTTTCGAACTGCTGACGGTAAGGTTCATAGACCGACTTAAAACCACTATGCTACCAGAGCTCCTTTCTGATATCTAGGAGACGCAAGTAATCATAGTGCAAAACTTAGCTTCTGCTTTATAGAAAGAAATTATTTGATGGAAAATTTTATGGTGTACATTAGTCCCTACATAATACTAGAGATCCAAAACTTCAGTTACTGTGTGAGTGCTAGAGAATAAAATTTAACAGTGTAGTTTTACAACCCTAGCTGAATGAGATACAGAAAGTTAACACATGGCATAAGTTGGGAGAGGCTAATTCTTGAATTTCTTTTCCATCTCTTTCTATCTAATCCCTACCCTAATTTTATACTCATATATTTAATTACAATACAACACTTGCATGATACTATACTAATGTCAATCTAAAACCCCCCTTTTTACAGTCATTTGATCTTGATACAGTCCTTCTAAGACTCAGTGTGTATATCTGTGTCTAATTCTGTATCCAGTCCATCATACTTCTCCTGTGACCCCCCCAATATGTGTCTACAGTAAATAACTCTCCACTGAGATTATCAATACCTGAAACGTGGCAACCAGACACAGACACTACAATGCATCCCTTAGAAAGACTTGATGATACCAAATTTGATTATCCTGAAGTGGTTACGAGCCAGGCTGCCAACCTCAAGGTCAGCAGTTCGAAACTACCAGCAGTTCCGTGGGAGAAAGATGAGGCGTTCTGCTCCCGTAAAGATTTACAGCCTTGGAAACCCTGTGCAGGGTCACTATGAGTCGGAACTGACTCCACGGTACTTAACAACAACAACAACAACAATACAACAAAACCTATCCAGGGTATGAACACACTGACTCTTTCTGTGGAATGAGGTAAAACATCTGAGAAAAAGAGCTTCAGAAATTTCCACTTTCCTTTCCTTCTACCATATCTAAACATAATACGTTCTCGGCTGCACTGCTTTGCCCTACCAACTACTTACTGAGCTCCTTCTATGTGTTTCACCCTAAGGTCTAGGGGTGATGGGGGTTTTACAATGAAGTCTAGTTAGGGAGACAAGTTGTACCACCTGAAGCAATTACTAAAAAACAATAAATGACCAAGTGTTTTCGCGACGCTCTTCAGCCCTTAAGGAGCTCTGGTAGCGTAGTGGTTATGAGTCCAGCTACTAACCCCACGGTCAGCAGTTTGAAACTACCAGCTGTTCCGTGGGAGAAAGATGAGGCTTTCTGCTCCCATAAAGATTTACAGCTCGGAAACCCTATGCAGAGTCACTATGAACCAGAACCTACTCCATGGCACAGCACCACCACATTTAGCCCTTAATGACATTTTTACATTCATTTTGCAATTATTCTTATAAAATTCATTTTGATGTGGAGAATTAGAAACAGCCTTAAATCTCTCTAAAAAAGTTAGACTTGGGATCCAGAACTAGAGCTGTCTTCTAAACCTAAAGTCAGTGTATCTCTCAAATAAATCTCCATTACTTTCTAGTTGTTGTTAAGTGCCGTGGAGTCGGTCCTGACCATTAGCGACCCTGTACAGGGTTTCCAAGGCTGTAAATCTTTGCCTCGTCTTTCTTCCGCAGAGCAGCTGGTAGTTTCGAACTGCTGACCTTTAGGTTTGCAGCCCTATTCGTAACCACGCTACCAGAGCTCCTTAGTGAGTGACATAAATACTACCTCCCCCAAACCTCCCTCTCCCAGAGCTTATACTAAGCACCAGTATACTGAGGTTCCACCACTCTAAATTGCCAGGGAGATTTATATCAGGGAATAAAAGACTTCAGAATTTCCACTGGTGTGATTTGCTCATCAGTCAGTAAGTAGTGCTGCTAGGCAGCCCCATGGGAAATAGAACTGAAGTGAACAAAGGATTCTTTATATATATAAAGGAGCTCTGGTAGTGTAGTAGTTACGAATCGGGCTGCGAACTGCAAGGTCAGCAGTTCGAAACTACCAGCTGCTCCAAGGGAGAAAGATGAGGCTTTCTGCTCCCATAAAGATTTACAGCTTCAGAAACCCTGTTCAGGGTTGCTATGGGTTGGAACCGACTCGATGGCACTTAACAACAACATATATATGGAGATGCTGGTAGAAAGCACATGCTTCTCAGTTCCTGAGTTTTCCCCACTGTCTTTACAGATCCCTGGTCCAATATGAGAAAGTCTAGCTTGTATGTGTAAAGGACAAAAGGGCTGATAGGAAGTAAGAAGCTCATTTTCTTTCTTTTTAGTGAATTAAAACAATGCATAGCTAGCACTTTCTTTTGTGAAAAGGGGAGAAAATAATTATTTTCACTTCTTTGAAGTAGGTCATGTCTCTGTTCTCTTAGGCTTTGTGATAGGTAATATTATGGATTAACTTGGCTAGGCCATGATTCCCAGTTTTGTAGGATTGTCCTCCATTTTGTAATGCCATGTAATTATTCTCCATTTTCTTTGTAGTAAGTACTACCACTACCTGTTAATAAGGCAGGAGTAATGTGGGATGTATCTTGAGTCACAGCCTTATGAAAGGCATGACTCCCATCATCCCTTACTCAAGAACCTCCTTACTCTGATGTAAAGGGAGTTCCCTTGGGGGTGCAACCTACACCCAACATTCAAAGGGGCTTCACAAAGTTCATGGAAAAATGAAATAAAAAGATAAGGACATTTTGCACAAACGTTTGAAGTCTCCTCATGTATGTGGATGGTCTGGGAAGACTCTCCCCTGCTCTGGATCCTAATTCCGGCTCAAAATCAACTAACTGACTTCTGGTTCTTGGAACTAAAGCTAATAGCCTCCAATTCTGGGATTCACCAGCTTCTGCAGCCTTGTGAGCCAAAAGTCTTCTACCTGACCTGCTTATTTGGGGATTCATCAATGTCTATAAGGAGCTCTGGTAGCGTAGAGGTTACAAATCAGGCTACGAACCTTAAGGCCAGCAGTTTGAAACTACCAGCCACTCCATGGGAGAAAGATGGATGAGGTGTTCTGCTCCTGTAAAGATTTACAGCCTCGGAAACCCTGTACAGGGTCGCTATGGGTCAGAACTGACTCAATGGCACTTAACAACGACAACAACAATGTTTATAGCCCGTAAACCCACAGCCTGCCATCTGACCTGCTGATCTTGGGTTCTTCTGCCCCTGCAACCACATGAGTCAGGAGAAACCTCCAGCCTGATGCCTGACCCATGCATTGGGGACTTCTCAGCCTCCATAACCACATGAGCCATTTACTTGGGAAAAATCTTTCTATATTTCTCTAGATAGATGTATAGACAAACAGTCAGGCAGAAAGACACACACACACATACTTGAAGGAGCTTCAAGTATATTTGTGAGAAATTCCATTATGTTTTCATTCTATTTGAAGCCCCCTTATGGACAGTGTATATAGTGTGAGTGTGTGTGTGTGTGTGTGTGTGTGTGTATACATGTATGTATATATATTTATACCTCATATGCATGTGAAAGCTGGACATTGAATAAGGAAGACCGTAGAAGTTATGGTGTTGGAGGAGAATATTGAAAGTACCATGGACTGCCAAAAGAACCAATATACCAGTGTTGGAAGAAGTGCAGCCGAAGTGCTCCTTGGAGTCCAGGATGGTCAAACTTTGTCTTCTTACTTTGGACATATTGTCAGGAGGAACCAATAGCTGAAGAAGTATATTATGTTTGGTAAGGTGGAGGGTCAGATAAAAAGAGGAAGACCCCTGTTGAGTTGGATTGGCCAAGTGGCAGCATCAATGGGCTCAAGTGTGTCAACAATTGTGAGGTTGCCCTAGGACCAGGCAGTGTTTTGTTCTGTCGTGCATAGGGTCACTATGAGTCAGCATTGACTTGATGGTGCCTAACAACAACAAATATATCTATGTTGTTGTTGTTTTTAAGTGCCTTGGAGTCGGTTCTGACTCATAGAGACCCTGTATATGAACCACTGACCTTACGGTACAAACTCACTTTGCAGTCTAGCACATTAACCCACAGCACCACACCAGGACTCTTTTATATATATATAATAACTAATGACTCTTGAGCCCTTAAACTGTGACCAGTGTACCTTGATATAAGATGTACTTTATATGTACAATACACACTGGATTCTGAAGACTTAGTGAAAAACCAAAAAGAAGAGGTATATAAAATTACAAATTTTATATTGATTACATGTGTAAATGCTAATACTTTAGCTATATTCCTGAAATTGTCACCTGTTTCACTGGACCACAAGGTCAGTTTGAACTGCAAGGTCAGCAGTTCAAACTCACCGGCTGCTCCTTGGAAACCCTATACAGGGTCACTATGAGTCAGAACCAGCTCGGTGGTACTTAACAACAACAACAACACTAGAAATTTGAAAATTTCATGGGTGGGTCACATGATAGTTCAATTAAATAGTACTACAAGCTCACAGAGAAATTGATCTAGATAGTGTAAGTCAGAAGAGAAATGTATTTAAGAAAGTTTTCACCTTCACAAAATCTCTTCATTGTTAGAGTCTTGTCAGGAGAAAAGGCATTAATTGATCCTGTCAATAAAGCTTAATGGTTACCAAACATCTTAAAATCTGATCCTCAAAGTGCTTTCTATGTGCTCATTTAAAACTGAATGGAGGAACCATATCTAATATTTCTCTTAAAGTTCCCTAATATGATACTCAGAATATTATTAACTGGTTGACACTGATTTAAGCTAACAGGCTGTCATTTCTTATAGATTTAACTTAAAAGTTTAGAAAATAGTTTTGAATGAGTTTTTCATCCCACATGATTTTCAGAAAACACATTTTCCTCTTTCTCACTATTGCAGAAACCTTTTCATGACCATTTCTACTATTTTTCCACTAATCAAAAAAAGAGATTTATATTACCTATCAGCAACAGTACAAGTTTTATGATTTGTTTGCAGTTACACTGTTGTGATACAAACTACAGTTGAAAGATTGCAGGCCATGTAGTCCTAATATATTAGTTTGAGTTTTATACCAGAACATATTATTAAATACTTATGTGGAGATGCAAAAATCATCAAAGCCATATTCTACCATGGATAATCTACAACTGAACAAATTCATAGGTAGTCGTTGTCTGCATGGGATGGTTGTTGTTGCTGTTAAGTGTTATCAAATCAGTTATGACTCAACCATCTTGTATAAGGTTTCTGAATTGCAGCTGGGAGATTTGATCTGCCTGCGTTGTGGTTAGCAGTCCAGTGCTTATCCTACAGCATCACACTAAGACCCTGCATGGGACAGTAGAGAATGTGATGACAAATTTGGTTCTCTTTGTTAAAGTGTCCTTTCAATGAATTTACAACAGTGAGCAAGTACTAACCAGGTATTTCAACACCTATGACTTTGGAAATTTATTATTGTTGTTAGGGGCCATCAGGTCTTCTCTGACTCATAGTGACCCTGTGTACAACAGAGCAAAGCATTGCCCAGTTCTGTGCCATCCTCACAATCATTGTGATGTGTGAAGCCATTGTTGCAGTCACCTCATTGGGTGTCTTCCTCTTTTCACTGACCCTCTACTTTATCAAGCATGATGTTCTTTTCTAGGGACGAGTTCTACCTGACAACAAGTTGAAAGTTACTTGAGACAAAGTCTTGCCATCCTTGCTTCTAAGGAGCATTCTGGCTACAGCTCTTCTAAGACAGATCAGTGGTATATTCGGTTTTCCTTACCAGCACCATAACTCAAATGCAACTCTTCTTCTCTGGTCTTCCTTATTCATTCACTGTCCAACTTTCGCATGCACATGAGACAATTGAAAATACTTGAGTTAGGCACACCTTGGTTGAGTCATTTATAATTAGAATAAATTTACAAGTTTGCTCACGTATAACTCATAAAGGTGAGCTTTTTGTGACATCAGATAGTTTTTTAGGTAATATGGATTCTTCACTTCTATATTTTGCATATAATGCAGAAAATAAGTATGATCATAAAGCTTTCTTATTAGCAAAAGGTTATCAGTAGCACCAAAACACTATTTGTAGAATGTTTGTACTAGCTTATGGTTAAGAAATTCCATCTTTGTATATAGCAGCAGACTCTTTAAAAAATAAAGTGAAAATCTCTGGGTTTCTATTCAACTGTATATAAATGTGCACTAGAGCAAAAATATGCCCTTGAATATATCCCTCCTGAATTTAGATACCACCTCAAAAACAAATTTGATGCATTGACACTAATGACCAGAAAAGTTATGGGATGACATCAAGAATATAATACAGGATGAAAGTAAAAGGTTATTAAGAAGACAAGGAAGAAAGAAAAATAAAATGGGTGTCAGAAGAGCCTCTGAAACTTGTGCATAAAGATCCTAAAGCAAGTGGAAAAAATGAGGAAGTCAAAGACCTGAAGAGAACATTTCAAAGGGTAGCTTGAGAAGGCAAAGTCAAGTATTATGAAATGTGCAAAGACTTAGAGTAAGAAAACCAAAAGAGAAGAATGTGTTCAGTGCTTCTCAAGCTGAAAGACCTGAAGAAAACATTCACGTCTCAGGCAGCAATATTGAAGGATTTTATGGGCAAAATTTTAAATGATGCAGAAATCATCAAAAGAAGATGGAAGGAATACAGAGTCACTGTACCAAAAAGAAATGGACAGTGTTCAGACGTTTAAAGGGATAGCATATGATCCAGTGCTAAAGGCGTTGGCAAAGAAAAAGCCTCCAGGAATTGATGGAATACAAATTGAAATATTTCAGCAAAATGATTCAGCACTGGAGGCACTCACTCATCTATGCCAAGAAATTTGGAAAACAGCTTCCTGGCCAACCAATTGGAAGAAATCCCTATCTGTGCCCATTCCAAAGAGCTGACCCAAAGAAATACAGAAATCATCAGACAACATCAATAATCACATGCAAGCAAAATTTTGCTAAAGATAATTTTTAAATGATTGCAACTGTACATTTACTAGGAGCTGCCAGGGGTTCAGGCTGAATTCAGGTGAGAAAGTGGAACAAGGGATATCATTGCTGACCTATGAAAGCAGAGAATACCAGACAGACGTTTACCTGTGCTTTATTGACTATGCAAAGGCTTTCAACTGTGTGGATTATGACAAGCTATGGACAGCATTTCAGAGAATCAGTATTCCAGAACACTTAATTGTGCTCATGAGGAATCTGTACACAGACCAAGAGGCAGTCTTTTGAACAGAACGAGGGGACACTGAATAATTTAAAATCAAGAAAGGTATGTGTCAGGGTTGTATTCTTTCACCATACATATTCAGTCTATATGCTGAACAAATCACTCTAGAAACTGGTTTGTATGAATAGACTGTGGCATCAGGATTAGAGGAAGACTCATTAACAAACCTGCGATATGCAGATGATATAAACTTGCTTGCTGCAAACAAAGAGGACTAAAACACTTACTGATGAAGATCAAAGACCAAGCTTTCAGTATGGGTTGCACCACAGTGTAAAATAAACAAAAATCCTCACAACTGGACCAATAAATAAAATGATAAATGGAGAAAAGATTGAGGTTGTCAAAGATTTCGCTTTGCTTCGATCCACTAACTACACTCATGGAAGCAACAGTCAAGAAAATCAAACAGCATATTGCATTAGGCAAATCTGCTGCACAATACCTCTTTAAAGCATTCAAGAGCAAAGATGTCAGTTTGAGGACTGAAGCTGAAGTCACTGTATTTTCAATAGCCTCATATGCATGTACAAGTTGGACAATGAATAAGGAAGACCTTAGAAAAATTGGTGTACTTGAGTTATGGTGTTGGAGAAGAATATCAAATACCTTGAACAGCCAGAAGAATAAACAAACCTGTCTTGCAAGAAATACAGCCAGGATGTAGAATAGAAGGCAGGATGGCCAGACTTCATCTCTCATACTTCAGAAATGCTATCAGGAGAGACGAGTCCCTAGAGATGGACATCATGCTTGATAAAATGGAGGGTCAGTGAAAAAGAGGAAGATCCCAATCCCCAAGGAGATGGACTGACACAGTGGCAGCCGCTCAAACATACCAATGATTGTGAGGATAGGACAGGACCAGACATGTGCATAAGGTCACTATGAGATGGAGCTGACTCGAAGGCACCTAACAGACTTGGAATTGGGATGGCAGTGGTGAGTCCAAGAGAGAATTCTCACCTTCCATGTAGGAGGCCTGCTGTGGCTCTGTAGGATTAGCACTCGATCTCAAGATCAGTGATTCAAACTCACCAGCTGCTCCTCAGAAACCCTATACAGGGTCACTATGAATTGGGACCAACTCAACGGCATACAATGACAGCTACAACAATGCAGGAGACATGAGCTCAGTTTCCAGACGATGTATATCATACACCACCCATCTGTCAGTGTCGGCTTGTGTGCTCCCTTGATGTTGACAGGTCGGTGGAGCTTCCAGGCTAAGATGGACTAGTAAGACATGCCTGGTGATCTCCTTCTGAAAATCAGCCAATGAGAACCCTATGGATCACATTGGTCTGATGCAGAACATGGCAGCTGTTTTTCTGTTGTACATGGAGTTGCCATGACTCAAGGACCAATTCACTGGCAGACAACAATAGAAACAGCCCAAGAACAGTAGGTTTGGTACTTACCTTTATCTCCTGGTGCCTCCATAGATAAGGAAATAAGGAGGCACCAAGACTCCTTATCTTTGGCAGCTTGCTGAAAATAGACACTTTCTGTACCAAGTTGGTACACCCATCTGTCAATTGTGTTGGTGGCTAACAGAACAGAGTTGTCCCCTTCCCACAGAGAATTACTGATGGGAAATCAAAGAGGAGAGCTCTGCCTTGCCCAGAGAGTTATACATCCCACTCCACCCTCAACCACATCATCCTGCAGCCAGGGACTGAGCTGGCACTGAAGTATACAAGGCCACTTTCTCCACTCGTAGTAGGATCAGGCTGTGGTGCTCCATACCCTCCAGAATTCCACATGGGATTGGGCAAAAGCTGGCCTTCAGTTCAGACCACATTCTCACCTAGCCTTTTCCCCCTGTCTTCCTGTTTTCCTCCCTCCTCTTCTCCAGAAGCAGTCTTCCAAATACATTACTTGAACAATAGTCCGTGTGTTTGGTTCTGCTTCTGAAGAACCTACCCAAGATACCACTTAAACTTTGAGCCGTTTTCTTTATTTATAAAATGAGAATAACAGCTGACCCCCGGGCTTATTGTGAGACTTCAGTGGTAAATTGTTATGCTTCGTAACCTGAAAAGAATTAAATGTTACATATTTCCATCTTCACTGTTATTATTTAGACTAATGATAATGAGTCCTGATGTGGCACCAGACTGCTAACCCCAAGGTTGACAGTTCAAACCCACCAGCAGTCCTTGGAAACTCTATTCAGGGTTGCTATGGGTCTAAACTGATTTGACACCTCTTAACAACAACAATGATAATAAGCTGATTTGTGTTATTCTTTGGAACTTAATGTTCCTACTCTAAGAGTGTACTACAAATGTCTGTTTTGGGTGTTTCAAGGTGAAAAACCTTTTTGCCCACTTTCACATAAGTCTAACTTGAATGGAAACTTTCCAGTTACCTCCAAGTTCTACTTATGTTCATTTTAAATGGTGATTTCCCATATAACTAAATAGGTTTGTTTTTTTGTTTGTTTGTTTTTTGCAGTGTTCAGCCTTCCGACCACACCTCCCTCACTATCCACAGGATGTTATTTTCTGCTTGGTTTACATAAAAATTTTAGCAACAATTGATCTGTAAGTCTAAGACATTCCCTCCCAATTAAGTTAGAATCATTTAGGATTTTTCTGCTTTAATTTATTTAGAGCATCTAATGGTTTCCTACACTAGTAAATCCTAGTCAGAGAAGTTATCACATATTGCCCTGAACTGGATCTTACTGCCTTTTGAATACTATTCATCTTTATTAAAAAGGCAAAGTAAAGTCAAAAGGAGTAAAATCTCATGTTCTTCCACACACAGTGGGACTAAAGTAGCTGAGATAGTATGCTAGTGTCAATTATAGTTCTTAAAATGTTAGGAGGAAATTAATTTAAAATGCAGCTTTTCATAGCTCTTATCAGCCTTGGGATTATGATGTTCCACAAGGGCTGACCCTAGAAACAGTTATTTTTCATATTTTCATAGCTCCTTGAAGAGTAAGAACACATTAATTTGTTTAACAAACATATATCAAATACCTATGAGTTGCCAAACACTGTGCTTGGAATCTAGGATACATTGGTAAGCAGATGCAAAAAGCTACATATACCGTGTCTGAGAGCATTGTACATAGAAAGATGAACTTTGACCCTAGAATCACGTAAATACAGGGACTGTGATAACTGTGTGAGGAAAATGGAAGGTGAACAACTCCAAGTTACCAGAGAAGACTTCCCAAAGTGATTATGACTTTGGTGGGAAAGTAGGAAGGAGGAGGAGAAGAGTGTTCCAAGCAAATAGATCAACATGTGTACAACCATGGCAGGAGTAAACAATCAATAAGTCACAGATATGTCCTAGTCCAGAGGGCTAGAATATTAAGAAAAATATTAAAGAGTAATAACCCAGAGAAGCTATGAGCAGAACTGAAAAGGAAGGAGGTAGAAAGGGCACTCAGCTAGGGGCCATCTCAATCCAATTGGGGAAAATAACTTTTGCGAGGAGCTGTACTCACTGTAGGTGTAGGTGGCCTTCCCAGTGGGGACTCCACCAATACCTCACAGCTCCATTACACTCTGTCCCTTCACCACACCTGTCTTCCTTCTAAAGGTCACCCTTGCTCAACCAAGAATCACGTTTGGTGGTTTGGTTTCGTTTACACAGCCTTTCCAGACTGGCTCCCATCTCTCACTGCATTCTAGAAATCCCTGCTTTTTACCTGCATGGACCATAATGCTTCAGGCTTATGGCCTGTCCTCTGTTTCAAGACACTGGTCAGGCACATGTGCAAAGTCTTGGAAGCCAGATGATTTCGTCATTTCTTCTGCTGTCATTCTTTACACCTTTTGCAGAGCATTCAGAGGTTTACCACCTCTGCAGTCCGAGGGAGCCACTATGAGAAGGGCCCAGGGAAGAATTTGCATTTTCCGTGGAAAATAAGTGGTAGTTACTAATTATGATAACTGTATACTTTGCGTCTGGATTTGCTGCCCCTTTCTTTATAGTAAGGCACCAAATCCTTAAGAAGTAAGCAAGTTTAAGGTCATCCATGAAATGATCAGAAGAGTGTTTGAAGAAGTTCAGCCTCTGAAAAATGGATCAAGCTCTGTTGAACCTCGTATAACATACTGTTTGTGTTTATAAATAAACTTATTACATGCATGGTAGTACCTCTTAGTCTGTGAAATATGGAGTGTGCTCATGCAACATGTGCTTACTGCTTATTTTGGTAATACTCCAATTTGGTTTCTTAATCAAAAAATATGATTTGCCTTCTTGCTCTTAAATGGTGGAGGTTTATTTAGTTTTTTACTAATGGGTCAGGAGTTTGTTGATAACTTATGTTGTAAAAGATAAATACAAACATGATTTGGGGTGTCTTATAAATATAAATTTTTGTTTTATTAATTTTTTAATTTAAAGGGAGAAGTTTTACATTTAAGTAAATTGTATTGTTTTGTGTGTGTTTTTTCCCCTCCATGTGTGATAATTAATCATGAGGAAAACCAATGATGTATATATTTCCAAGTTTGGTTAATCAGGTGTATAAGAGCTTTAATTGTTTTCTCTGTGCCTCTATCCAAAATTAGCGGTTCCATGGTAGAAAGATGAGGCTTTGTGCTCCCGTAAAGATTCACAGCCTCAGAAACCCTGTGCAGGGTCGCTATGAGTTGGAACTGAATCCACGCACATAACCACCACCACCACCATATCCAAAACTGAAAATTTTGCCTTGATAAGTGCATGCTGACTAGCATTGATTTCTTTAGAACAAATAAAACTAAAATATTAGAAATTGAGGGGTGAGAGGGAAGACATAGTTCAGGAAGCCCCTCCTAAAGGACATCTTTCCTAACCTGAGACTGCCCACTCACAAACTAGCTCACTGCTCTGCTGTACTCCATTATCATCTTTATATAATTCGTGGTTGAATTTCCGCGCAGCGGTTACGCGCAGTGGGCTGCTTCACGGGAGAAAGATGAGGCTTTCTGCTCCCGTAAAGATTTACAGCCTCGGAAACCCTGTTCAGAGTCGCTATGGGTCGGAATCGACTCAACAGCACTTAACAACAACAACAAATTAAGATGACTAAATTATATGCCAACAATTCCTTACTACCATCACTTCCACTAGACTGTGAGCTCCACAAAGCAATATGTTTCCTCTCCGTATCTCTAGGGACCAGTAAAGCTTTTGGAAAAAGAAAAAGATCATTATTACACAAAGCTGAGCAGGCATTGAGTCAGTTTGCTTTACAGATCTAATTAAATCATCTAGCCAGGAAACAAGACTAACACTGTCCAATGGAAAGATAATAAGGCAAGCCACATATAAAACGTAAATTTATATTTTCTAGTAATCAAATTTAAAATAGTAAAAATAAATTCAAGGAATTAATGTTAACAGTGTATTTTATTGAACTCATATATTTAAATTAACCCAATATATCTATTATTGACCACCAGCTCCTCCTTCTTCTGCCACCACTGGAGCTGCTTGTGTGCTCCTTAGGTGTGGACCTGGTACCTCGTTTGTGGATTCTGTGAGAAATCCAAGGAAGGAGTCAAGACTCAGAAACCCAAAGATCATATTAATTCATACGAAGGTGGTAGGATGGGATGGTTCTATGGTCCCATTTAAGATTAAAAGGCATACACCACTTAATAAACTAATAAAAGTCTATTGTGAAAGATGGGGTTTGTCACTGAGGCAGACCAGGTTCTGAGCTTACAATGAAACAGACACACTTTGTGCAGTTAGAAATGGAGGATGAAGATACAATTGATATGTTCCAGCAGCAGACAGGAGGTGTCCTCTAAAAAGTAAGCCTGCTACTTCACTCCAGAACTCCGTTCCCACTGGCCAAGAATACCTTCTCAATTAGAAAACCATTGCAGTATAGTTTTCTCTATTTTTCCCTTCCCTATTCTGTATTGTATATAAAGTAACCGGTGCATATACACAAACATATTGCACTGTTTTGTTTTACTAAACGGTCAATAGCATGTTTTGATCGAGATCAAGTAGAAATGGAATGGAGAAAAATCCTGGTTCTTTGAAAAGATCCCCTTCCTCCAATTGTGGCCTGTTCATTCAGCTCTTACCTTTAAATTCTAGTAAGTTATTTTGCTTTCGCTGCTTAACTTAAAACAACAACCTAAAAAAACCCTTGCATACCTTATTCAATTAGAGAATTGCAATATTTTTCACTAATCAGTGCAGAGCCAAGGATAATTTTATCTTTTTTGTATAGATCTGTGAAATATAGGGCAATCTGTCTATAAGTAAGAGACATTGACTCTAAAAGAAATGTATCCTATATAATTTCCCTTCAAGTCTTGTTATCGAAATAAACTTATTTAAAGTGAAATATATATACACACACACATATATGTGTGTGTGTATATATATTGTTGTTAAATGCTGTCAAGTTGGTTCCAACCCATAGCGACCCTGAATAGGGTTTCCTAGCAGCAGCTGGTAAGCTTGAACCACTGACCTTGTAGTTCAAAGCCACTTTGCAGTTCAAAGCCACTTTATAGTCCAGTGCAGTAACCCAAGTGCCACACCAGGACTCCAATACACACACACACACACACACACACACACACACATATATACATGCAAGTATTGTTGTTGTTGTTAAGTACTATAGAATTGGTCCCGACTCATAGCAACCCTGTATAGGATTTTCAAGGCTGTAAATCTTTCTTCTGTGGAACGGCTTATATAGGCTTATGGTTCAAAGGTCCAGTGCTTATCTTGCTGAGCCACTGCACTATATACATAAGTGTGTGTGTGTGTGTGTGTGTGTAGTGCTATAGGATTAGCACTAGATCACAAACCACAAGGTCGATGACTCAAACCCACCAGTCCCTCCTCAAAAACCCTATACAGGGTCGTTATGAGTCAGAATCAACTCCATGGACTTAACAACAACAGCATATGTATCCAAGGAGCATAGTGACTCACAGTCCACTGCTTGTCCTTCTGAGCCACTGCACTATACATGTGTGTGTGTGTAGTTTCATAGGATGAGCACTGGACCGTTAACCATAGGGTCGAAAATTCAAACCCACCAGGCACTCCTCAAACACCCTATACAGGGTCGCTATGAGTCGGAACCAATGTGATGACCCTCTCTTAAGACGAAGCATACCAAGAAAAGATGTGGAAACCAGGTGGAAATTATGGAAGTTTCAAAGATAGTTTTTACTGTCAATTTGAAGCCTTCCCCACAAGAAGTTGCTACAATTGCCAGTGTTCTTATAAGTGTCTACAGAATGTTGTTGTTTGTTACATGCCTTCCAGTCGATTCCGACCCATAGCAACCCTGTATAGAGTTTCCGAGGAGCCGCTGGTGAGCTTGAACCGCCGACCTTGCCGTTCAAACAGCTTTGCAGTCTGACGGATTAACCCACAGCGCCACAATGTTGTTGTTGTTATGTGCCATGGAGTCGGTTCCGACTCATAGCGACCCTGCACAGGGTTTCCGAGGCTGTTAATCTTTACGGTAACAGAACACCTCATCTTTCTCCCGCGGAGCAGCTGGTAGTTTCGAACTGCTGACCTTGCGGTTCGTAGCCCGATTCGTAACCAGTACACTAGTACAGCACCACAATAGGACCACCTAAAATCCTGGCTTTTATTGTTACTTTCTTCCTCCTGAGTACTTGTTGTTGTATATAGTTAGGAGTTGTTCTTCCCCCTGGTAACTTCCCCTGAATAAATGCAATTCAACGAGAGTAATAATGTTCTTTCTTTTCTGCACCCATTATCTCATGTAAATTAGTCTTGACTTCAGGAATGTAGCTTTTAATCTTGTTTTCTTTCATCATAAATATAAGATTACACAAATGCTAAAATGATTGCTCCTGCAAACTATTTTAATATGTTGGCCCTATGAAACTTTAGTATTCTCAGTACTGTCTCCGATTTTTAAAACATGATTCTCTGAACGAATGAATGAACAAAAGCAAATGAACTCAGAGTGAATCTAGAAAACAATCATTAATCTCACCAGGTCCCTCTGAGGAAGAAAATGGATATAGTGATCTTACCAGGGTTGCTGGCTGTTTATAGAATGGGCTAGAATTCTAGTTTGGGATGCAATCACATAGTGGTGTTTCCTTATAAGCTTTCACTGTGTTCTGATGCCTCTTTTGATACCCAATAAGTAATTCACATTTTACACAATTCACTCATTTAAAATGCACCATTCTTAGTATACTGATTTTAATGTAATCACAAAGCTGTGCCTCCATCACCACAATTTTAGAACATTTCAACACCCCAAAAAGAAATGATATACCCCTTAGCTGTCACCTCTCAACCTTTTCACTCCCTAACCCTGCCAAACCTAGGTAACCAGGAAACTACTTTTTTTCTGCATAGATTTGCCTATTCTAGATGTTTCATATCAATGAAATCATACGATACGGGATAATCTGTGACTGGCTTCTTCCACTTAGAATGTTTTCAGAATTCATTCATGATGAATTAGTACTTCATTTCTTTTTATTGTTTAATAGTATTCCACCATATGAATATACTACATTTTATTTATCCATTTATCAGCTGATAAACATTTAGGTTATTTTCATTTTTGAGCTATTATGAGTAATACTATGAACAACATCATTATATGGACATACGTGTTTACTTCTCTTGGGTCTATACCTATATGGACTTCTGGAGTTCTGGTGTGTGCTGCACTGCAAAGTCAGATTGGACCACAAGACTGGCAAATCAAGCTGACCAGTCACTCCTTGACAACCCTATACAGGTCCTGTGTGTAGGAAACGATTCGATGGCATTTAACAACAACAGCAACAATGGTAACTATATGCTTAGCTTTTTGACAATGTTCCAATATGACCTCACCATTTTACATTCCCACGACAGTGTGTGAGGATTCTAGTTTCTCAACATCGCCAACACTCATCTGTATCTGTATTATTATTAGTAGCAGTATTATAGTCATTCTGTTGGGTGTGAGGAGTCCCTGGGTGATGTAGTTAATTAACTCAGTTGTTAACTGAGAGGTTGGTGACTCAAGTCCACCCAGAGGCACCTTGAAAGAAAGACCTGAGAATCTACTTCAGAAAAATCCATCACTGAAAATCCTGTGGAGCCCAGTGTTACTCTCTACCCACAACAACTGGTTTTGTTTTCAGTGAATGTGAACTAATAAGCTCACTGTAGTTTTGATTTTTGTCCTCATGTGGCACTGGAGAGGATAAGCGCTCAACCTCCATTTGAACCACAGGGTCAGTGATTCAAACTCAGAAGCTGCTCCTTGGAAACCCTATACAGGGTTACTATGAGTAAAAACTGATTCGACTGCACTTAAAAACAGCAACAATAATGAATGAGAATTCCTGGGGGTAGCTCTGTAGGATCAGCACTGGACTGGGAACCATAAGGTCAGGGATTCAAACCCACCAGCTGCTCCTCGGAAACCCTGTACAGGGTCACTATGAGTCAGAACCGAACACTTAACAATAATAATGAGGGGAGCATGGTAGCTCTGTAGGATAAGCACTGGATGGAAACCACAAGGTCAGACATTCAAGCCTACATATCACTCCGCAAGAGAAAAATGAGGCTTTCTGCTACCATAAAGATAAGTACATTTACAGCCTCAGAAACCCTATACAGGGTTACTATGTGTCAGAACCAACTCCACGGCACATAACAACAATAACAATGACTAATGATGGGGAGTATCGTGGCATGTACTTATAAGCCATGTGTATTTATGCCTTTTTTAAAAAAATCTATTGCTCAAAAGAGGGGAGTGGTTGATCTTGCAGTCCAGGAGCGGAGAACCCTGGGACCATCAAGAGAGAAGAGTGGGAGTGGAGTGTGGGACCCTATTCAGAGAAGCAGCGATGACAAAGATGGAGGCAGAGATGAGGACATGGAGAGATGGAGTGGCTGGGGACTCTAGACTCATGCAGGGAGAGGGGCTGTGTGCTGGCCTGGTGGCAGGGGGACAGGCTTGCAGGGTATACCCTTTGGGTATTTGAATGATTGCATATTCCTGAGTGCTTTGGTGTACATCAAAAAAAGAGACAAAAAACCGAGTGAATGGAAGCAGTACTGTTGAATGATGGTGCATGGAGGGGATTGTAATCATTGCAATGAAACGAAATACAATAAAATTAGTATAAAGTTGATTCTCCCATGTGAACTATCACTCAAGTCACAATAAAAATTAAAAAAAAAAAAAATCTATTGATCTCCTGGATTTTCAAAGTAGTCCTAGTCAAGTACCAGGTAGTGGCCAGGATTCTTCAAATAATGGATTGGCTCTTTGTATACTGTACTGTTTCCTCTCCCATCTATGAAGCTGTACATCAGTTCTCCTGGATAAGCAGTGTCCCATAGCAAGCAGGTCCTTTAATGGTGGCTGAGGAAATATTAAAAGGTCTCATTCCTATTACTGCCAGGGTATAATGGAAATGAAAAGATAAAATGCATTGTCTTGTCCTTTTTTCCATCCATAGTTAAATGGTCACAAGATCAGATCAGAATCTCTTCAGCTATTTTCAAGGTGCATGATGTGTCTTTTTGAAGGATGGGCCAGTAACATTCTTGAAGAAAAGCTTTCCCAGTTACTTGGTAAATGATCAGAATTGCAGCAGCAAGACAAATTAATTCACTTTTACCAAAAGCGTTCAAATAATTGATGTGAAAATATTTGAAGCTAGGGTTTGAAGAAAAGGACACTTTCCTTATATTGTTGTTGTTAAGTGCTGTCGAGTTGGTTCCAGCCCATAGTGACCTTGTATAGGATTTCTGAGGATCAGCTGGTAAGCCTGAACTGCCAACGTTGAGGTTCAAACCAACTTTGCAGTCTAGTGCATTAGCCCACACGAGGACTTACCTTATGCAATTCATTTAATCTGAATTTTGATGTCTATACCTTGGAAACCCTATACAGCGTCACTATGGGTTAGAATCGACTTGACGGCACATAACAACAACTTATTAAATTAAAAGATTAAACATGATTTTAAGCCTTAGAAAGCTGGAAAGGACCTAATTCCACATTTCACATACTCAGTCACTGAGGGAGTCACCCAAGATCCCTAACAAGGTCATGGAGGAAATAGAATGAGCACCTACAGGTTGGTGGTGGTGGTTATGTGCCGTGGAGTCGGTTCATAGCAACTCTGTACAGGGTTTTTGAGGCTGTAAATCTTTGTTGTTGTTGTTATGTGCCGTGGAGTCGGTTCCGACTCATAGTGACCCTCTACAGGGTTTCCAAGGCTGTAAATCTTTACAGGAGCAGAAAGCCTCATCTTTCTCCTGCAGAACAGCTGGTAGTTTCGAACTGCTGACCTTAAGGTTACAGCCGGATTCATGACTATGCTACCAGAGCTCCTTACACCTACAGGTTAGAGCCCCAATTAAATATCTTTTTCACTAGATTCTCTTTCTCTCTCAGAGGTTCCTCTGGTTCTGTCACTGCCTGTTAATAACTTGATGTTTACATTAGGAAAATACATTGGAGATCTGGCTTCTGGCAGATGAACTTTGAGTTGAGTATATGAGATGAGCAAAGCCACATCCGGGAGAACTCACATCAAGGAAATGGACTTGGCTGAATTCAGTTACTTAATACACAGCAGACTGCAAACCAGTGGTTTTCGAACTGCAGCTCTAGCCTCTTATATGAATCCACATGTGTATGTATTTGTGAGTGTGTGTATTTGTGTCTGTATTGGGTCATATACATACTGTCAAAATTTTAAGAGCCACTGCCTTAAGTAGACAAGTCTATAACCACTCGCTGAAGTCATTTTCATTGCACCCCAAGGCTCACATACCACAAAGATTCTTCTGCCAAAGTGTGTGAACCCTTCCCCATCTGTAACTTTCATTATGCAATTATTAGCATAACAGCAAACATGGAGCATTTGCTGTGTTCTGGGTGCTTTGTGCATATTAACTCATTAATCGTACAGTCTGCCTACATGGTACAAAGCTGGTTAGTAACTTGCTGGAGGATCACACTGCAAGTACATGGCAGTGGCAGGGTTTTCAGGCAGACTTAATAAGCAAAGCCAGTGTGCTTAGCTATAGGACCAAACTGCCCAGAGCAGTTAAGGAATATTTATTATGTGACTATTGGCATGAATTAACTGACCCAGCTTCTTATTCTAAGAATCTAGTAGGGCCTCCATTGTTTAATGATATTTTATTGGGTGTGGGTAGGGAAAATGATTGGGCATTGGCAGTTTCAGGATTTCTATGAGATATGGGTTTAGGAGTGAAAACTCGATTGGAGGACAAAACTCTAGAAAATTCTTCTTGAATATACATTTTCATGGCAAGAATGCTATTTTAAAGGTTGCTGTTGCATATCATCAAATCGTTTCCAACTCATAGCAGCCCTGTATAGGGTTTCCAAGAAGCGGCTGATGAGTTTGAACCATTGACTTTGTGGTTGAAACCCACAATGTGGTCCAGTGCTGTATCCCACAGTGCCTCAGTTTTATGTTTATTTGAGGTAGCTTGGCAGGGAGGTGGATGGGGATTGATTACTCTAATGTTGGTGTCCAAGATCTAAAATACAAGGTGCTCCAGTATAAAGAGTGGAGGTTGGAAATTAGGGTTTCTATGGTAACGATCCTGGTCAGGGCAGAGCACCCAATACGCACTGAAAGAGACTCAAGAAATGAGGGCCAGAAACAATGGTTCCTTCTTCAAAGCCAAATCTAGTGGCAAATCCCACTGCAAATGGAAAAAAACAGAAAACCAGTTGCTGTAGAGTTGGTTCCACCTCATGGCCATCCAGCATGTGTCAGAGTAGAATTGTACTCTAGGATTTCCAAAGGTTGAGTTTTCAGAAGTCGATCCCTAATTTTCCCAAGGTACCTCTACCTCTGTTGTTGTTGGTAAGTGCCATAGAGTGGGTTCCTACTCATAGTCACACAATATTAGGCTTTCAAGAAGCAATTGGTGGGTTTGAACCATCAACCTAGCAGTTAGTAGTCCAGTGCTTATCCTACTGAGCCACATCAGGACTCAAGGTGCCTCCAGCTGGACTCCAATTTCCAACTTTAGAGTTAACAACTTAGTGTGTTAACTGTCCCCAGCCTTTCAGTTAGCAAATGAGTGTATTAACTGTTTGAACCACCGAGACTCCATTAAGAACGCAGATTTAGCCATTGGTAGCCTGCCTTGGAATTGTTGTGTGTTCTGAATAATGACCAAAAACGTTACACCGAGAGAAGGTTATAACAATTGGATCCATATTTGACTCTAAAAATATTTTTATTTTAGTATTAAAAAAAAAAAAAAAAACAAGCTTGTACTATGCTGGAATTTAGGAGCAAAGAACAAAACTCTGCTTGGGCAAAGGACCTGAAACAATGTTGTGTCCATGGAGCAAATGGGAGGTCTGCTTTCTTGCCTAAGCACAATTCTAGCACCATAGAATTTTCCCCAGAGTCACGTGGCCAACAGCGCTCAAACTAGAAAGGTACTCTCTGAGTTCAGAGGAAATCTACAAATAGAATCCCTTGTCATCTCTGGTGTTATATTGTACTGCCAATATTCATTTTCTGGAAAGGCAGAGAGGGGTAAGATTTCTTAGTATATTCCTTTTATAGCAAAGCAATGATAAAAGCTCTTTATTCTTGGCAAGGTCGATTTGAACCACAAGGTCAATGGTTCAAATCCACCAGGCACTCCTTGGAAACCCTATACAGGGTCACTATGAATTAGAAGCGACTCAACAGCACTTAACAAGAACAAGCCTATGTAAGAAATGTACCAAAATGCTTGGGGGTGCGGAAGGGAAGAGATCTGAACTACATTTTTTTATTGTTTTCCTGAGTTAATTCTGGCTATTATCAATAAACCTTAGCTCATGCCATTCTCCTTCCGCTGCTTCTATTTAGCAATCTGTGTCTATTATTTCCTTTTATTTCAAAATTCCATCTCCTGTGAGAAGTCTTCTCTAGTTGAACCCTTCACCATCATTGTGTCCTCTGCCCACTCAGCACTTTACACTACAGAAAATAAACAAAACTGAATGTGTAAGACCAGATTTGTAAACATTCATTCAGCTTAGTAAAGTTGAGGAATTTGCCATTTATATCATCCTGTTTCTTGAATACAGACAGTTGACCTATTGTCATGGAGTTGATTCTGACCCATGTGACCCCAGGAGGGTTAGAGTAGACCTGTGCATCCTAGAGTTTTCAGTGGCTGGTTTTTTGGAAGTAGATTGCCAAGCCTTTCTTATGAGGTGCCCTGGATACACTCAAACCTACAAACTTTCACTTAGCAGCAAGCAATCATATTTACCGTTACACCATCCAGCACCATCCAGGGAGTCTAGCCTTGCATATACGGACTCTCAACACATACCATTCAATGAATTAACTACTTGATAGTCTTTCAAAGTATATAATTATTGTTTGTTTTTGTGTGTGTGGCAGGTTTGGTTTTGGTGTTTGGATTTTGTTCCTTAAGTGATTTTCAGATTAGATAATCAATGGGCCAGTGTAAGACTATAGTACAAACACACATAGCAAAAACAACCTAAAAAAATTGTAGAAAATAAGTTGTTATTAGATGCCATCAAGTTCATTCCTACTCATAATGATTCTGTTGAACCAAAGTCTGCCCAGTTCTGCATCATTCTTACAATTGGTGTGTTTGTACCTGTCTTTGCAACCACTGTGTCAACCCATTTCATGGATTGTCTTCCTCTTTTTCGCTGACCTTCTATTTGACTAAGCATGATGTCCTTTTCCAAGTCCCTCATGATGTTGTTGTTGTTGTTGTTGTCAGGTGCCATCGAGTCGGAACCGACTCATAGCGACCCCATGCACAGCAGAACGAAACAATGTTCGATCCTGGGCCAACCTCACTACCGCTGCCACACTTGAGTCCATCAATGATGCCACCTGGCTGATCCATCTCGTTGGGGGTCTTCCTCTTTTTCTCTGACCCTCCACCCTACCCAGCATGACATCCTTCTCCAGCGATTGTTTCCTCTGGACAATATGTCCAAAGTAGGAGAGACGAAGCTTAGCCATCCTGGCCTCCAAGGAGCACTCTGGCTGCACTTCTTCCAAAACAGATTTATTGGTTCTTTTGGCAGTCCATGGCACTTTCAGTATTCTCCTCCAACACCACAACTCAAAGGCATCAATTCTTCTACGATCCTCCTTATTCACTGTCCAGCTTTCGCATCCATATGAGGCTATTGAAAACACAATGGCCTGGGTCAGGCGCACCCTAGTCCTCAAGCTGACATCTCTGCTCTTCAACACTTTAAAAAGTTCCTGTGCAGCAGATTTGCCCAGTGCAATACGTCGTCTGATCTCTTGACTGCTACTTCCGCGAGTGTTGATAGTTGATCCAAGAAGAATGAAGTCCTTGACAACTTCAATCTTTTCTCCATTGATAAGAATGTTGTTTATTGGTCCAGTGGTGAGGATCATGAGTCCCTCATGATAGCATGTCCAAAATACGTGAGATGAAGTCTCACCTTCCCTGCTTCTAACGGGCATCCTGGCAGTCCTAACTCTAAGACAGATTTATTTCTACTGGCAGTCCATGGCACTTCCAATATTCTTTGCTAACACTTTAATTTAAATGCATCATTTCTTCTCTGGTGTTCCTTATTCCTTGTCCAGCTTTCACATATATATGAGGAGATGTAAATACCATGGCTTGAGTCAATTGTACCATAGTCCTCAAAGTGACAATCTTGCTTCTTAGCACTTCAAAGAGGTCTTTTGTAGCAGATTTGCCGGATGCAATACATCATTTGATATCTTGACTGCTGCTTCCATGAGCATTGCTTGTGGATCCAAGTAAAAGAAAATCCTTGACTACTTCAATCATTTCTCCATTTATCATGATGTCGCTTATTGGTCCAGTTTTGAGGATTTTTGCTTTCTTTATATTGAACTGTAATCCATACAGAAAGCTGTAGTTTTTTACCTTCATCATTAAGTGCTTCAAATCCTCTTTGCTTTCAGAAAGCAAGGTCAAAGATAGTTAATGTCTTCCTCTAATCCTAATGCCAAATTCTTCATATAAGCCAGTTTCTCAGATTATTTGCTCAGCATACAAAATAAATAGATATGAGGAAAGGATACAAACCTGACACACATATATCCCCTGGTTCTGTACAAACAGCTGCCTCTTGGTCTATGTACAGATTCCTCATGAGAACAAGTGTTCTAGAATTCTGCTTCTTTACAGTGTTATAGTTTGTTATGATTCACAACGTTGAATGGCTTTACATAGACAATAAAACCCGAGGAAACATCTTTTTGGTATTCTCTGCTTTCAAACAAGATCCATCTGATATCAGTACTGGTATCCCTTTTTCTACTTTCGCTTCTGCAATCTAGCTTGAATTTCCGGCAGTCCCAGTTGATGTATTTGTTTTTGGATTACCTTTAGCAACATTTTTCTTACATGTGATATTAATGATATTATTCAATAATTTTCATATTTTGTTGGGTTACCTTTATTTAGAATCGGCACAAATTTGGATCTATTTCAGTCTGTTGGCCTGGTAACTGTGTTCCTGGTTTCTTTGCAAAGACTACTGAGGGCTCCCAGTACTGCATCAGTTTATTGAAATATCTCAATTGGTATTTTGTCAATTCCTAGAACCTTGTTTTCACTGATGCCTTCAGTGTAGCTCAGACTTCTGTCTTCAATATCTTTGTTTCTTGGTCTTATGCTTCCTTTTGAAATAGTTGAATGTTAAACAATTCTTTTTTGGTACGGCAACTTTGTGTGTCCCTTCCGTCTTCTTTTGATTCTTCCTGCATCACTCAATATTTTGCCCATTTTTGTTGTTAAGTGCCGTTGAGTCGGTTCCGAACCATAGCGACCCTGAACAGGGTCTCCGAGGCTGTAAATCTTTACGGGAGCAGAAAGCCTCATCTTTCTCCCGCATAGCAGCTGGTAGTTTCCAACTGCTGACCTTGCGGTTCACAGCCCGATTCGTAACCACTACGCTACCAGAGCTCCTTATTTTGCCCGTAGAATCTTTCAATATTGCAACCCAAACCTTCAACTTTGTCTTCACTTCTTTCTATTTGAGAATTAGAAAGAAATGGATGTAGTAATAGAAGTAGAAATGCTAAGTAGATTCTTCCCTTTTGGTTTTTGCATGCCAGGTCTTTGTACATTTCAATATAATACTTTGTCTTCTCATACCATACTTTGAAATCTTCTATTCCGTTTTTTTACTTCCTCGTTTCTTTCAGTTGCTTTAGCTTCTCTATGCTCAAGAGCAAATTTCCAATTTCTTCTGACATCAGTCTTGGTCTTTTCTTTCTTTCCTGTCTTTTTAATGACCTTTTGTTTCTTCATGTATGATGGTCTTGGTTTCATCCCACAACTCATTTGGTCTTCATTAATTCAGTGTGTCAATCTATTCTTAGATGGTCTCTAAATTCAGATGGGATATAATCAAGGTCCCATTTTGACCTTTGTAGAATATTTCACTTTTCTTCAGTTTGACCCTTAACTTGCATGTGAACATTTGATGGTCTGTTCCACAGTCAGTCATGGCCTTGTTTTGGCTGATGATATTGACCTTCTCCATCATCTATTCCCACAGATGTGGTCAATTTGATCCCTGTATATTCCATCTGACAAAGTCCACGTGTACAGTTAATGTTTATGTGGCTGAAAAGCGTATTTGTCATAAATAAGTCATTTGTCCTGCAAAATTCTGTCATGTAACTTCCAGCTTCATTTCTATCACCAAGACCATATTTTGCAACTACTGATCCTCCCTCTTTGTTTGCACTTTTAGAATTCTAATCACTAGTAATGATCAATACATCTTGGTTGCATGTTTGATCAATTTCAAACTAAAGAAATTGGTAGAATTCAATCCCTTCGTCATTGGTTTAGACAGTATTGTTGTTGCTGTTGTTGTCAAGTGTTGTTGAGTCGATTCCGACCGATAGTGATCCTGTATAGGGTTTCTAAGGAGCAGCTGGTGAGCTTGAACCACCAACCTTGCAGTTCAAACTGACTTTGCAGCCCAGTGCATTTACCCACAGCACCACACTAGGATAGTATGTTGTTGTTGTTGTTAAGTGCCGTCGAGTCAACTCTGACCCATAGCGACCCTGTATAGGGTTGCCGAGGAGCAGCTGGTAAGCTTGAACCACCAACCTTGCAGTTCAAACTGACTTTGAAGCCCAGTGCACTAACCCACAGCGCCACACTAGGACAGTATGTTGTTGTTGTTGTTGTTAAGTGCCGTTGAGTCGATTCCGACCCATAGCGACCCTGTATAGGACTTCAAGGAGCAGCTGGTGAGCTTGAACCACTGACCTTGCAGTTCAAACGGCTTTGCAGTCTGGCACATTAACCCACAGCGCCACACCAGGAATCCCGGTATAGAGAAGCTTTAATAATAGAGCAATGACTACATGTTAGGGTCCATTAAAAATCTTCCATATGGACTCGTTGTTGTTGTTGTTGTAAGTGCCTTTGAGTTGGCTCTGACTCATAGCAACCCTGTATAGGGCTTCCAAGGAGCAACAGGTAGGTTTGAACTGCTGACCTGTGGTTCATACTCCAATGTTGATCCTACAGCACCATACCAGGAGTTCTATTGGCTCCTTGGAGATTTTAAATCATTTTCGTATTTGGTCACCAATGGGTCAATACAACAATTTCTTTATTGGCCCTAATATAGAAGAGATAATTTACAAGTATTGCTACTAGGGTTCCCATTCGTAGATGCATAAGGTTTATTCCAAACAAAACATGCCTAAACGTATCTCTGCAATCAGTGGATGACTATAAATAAGTTCTCTCAGTAATTCACTTACTCTGTTAAGGTGCCTTCAACCTTCAACCAAACCAGGTATTTCATAGAGGATCTACTAGGCCACTTAAATTCAAGGAAGAGAGGTCATCTCAGAAGGTTATATATAGCAGCTGTTTTCAGAAGACAAAGAACAACCAAAGAGGCCTAAAGAAGTTTTGAGGAAATTGATCAAGAGATCAGGAAAGCTGCATCAAGAAATTGTTTTCCATCATGTCATTGTACCCACTCATCCTCCCAGGGTAGCAAGAGCTGTCCTACAACAATTTTATTGGGAAACCTTACCACATCTACCCTACAGTCCTGGTCTTGCCCCTTCCAACATCTTCTCGTCCCCCACACTCAAGGAATGTGTCAAAGGAGCATGATTTGAATCCCTTGATAATGCCAAAACTCATTTTTATATGATATAAACGGAGAGAATCTAAATGGCAGAATTCTTTGGAAAAGGGTTGTTGTTATTGTAAGTACTGTCGATTTGGTTCTGACTCATAATGACCCTGTATAGGGTTTCCAAGGAGCTGCTGTTGGGTTTGAACTGCTGACCTTGTGTTTCACAGTCTAGTCCTTATCCTACAACAGAGTCCTTATCCTACAGTCCTTACCTTAACCAACAGAGAAGAGTCAGAGAGATGACTCCTTCAGGAATATATAGACCTAGATAGAAGATATATTGAGAAGGAACAGTTTTCAACATTTTGTTATTTTTGTTTAAAAAAAGAGTAATGGTTTTGCAGTCATACTGGTAACATGGTAGATGATGAGCTGGGCTGCTAACCACAGGGTCAGCAGTTCGAATACTCTTAGCAACAACAAACAAAGTGCCTTATAGAATGTCGGAGACATACAGTAACAACTCACAAAAATGTTGTTAGTTTATGTTAGGAATGAATTGTCTAGTTTAGAAAAATCTATACATTAAGCCTATCTCTGGCAGCCAAGAGAACACAGAAGAGTTCTTCCCTGTGTCCCATCACTTTATTATCCTCACAATAATAAGATACATCATGAGGGGAGAGACTTTTCTTGCTTTTCAGCTCTAAGTGCTTGTCTTGTCTCAACAGAGTCCACTTATAAATGCTGACCTCCCAAACATTTGCTAATGTCACCCAGTGGAAACAAATCTAAGTGATCAAATATACACAGCTGTTATTTTTCTGGATCTTTCCAACCATTATAATGTCATTGGTTGTAATGTGCTTTTGGTAAAAAACAAAAATTTGATCCATCCATGACATTTAAATCTCCTCTTAGTTGCTATTCTTTCAGAGGTAGCTCCAGCTCCACCCAAAGAGCCTAAGAGCTCCAGGATGGGTGCAGCCCCGCTGTGATGTGCCCTCAAGAGCACTCAAGCTCCACTGTTAGGTGCCAAGGGTGTGTTACTATAGTAGAATGTGGGAAGGACCAGATCTGGTTTGGGCATTGACACGTCCTATAAAAACTGTAATTCTTGTTAAGATTTTAAAACATATGACCATTTCCAAAATGTTTGTATTAAACAAGGTGTATTAGTTTTTGTTTGTTTGTTTGTTTTTAATGTTTTATTGTGGATTATATGATAGTTTACATGAGAGAACTTTAGTTTTACATTCATTCCATCGCATATCATTTCATTGCCATGGTTCCAATCCCCTCCAAGCATCATCAGCGGACCAAAGGGTGTACCCTAGAAGCCTGCCCCCTACTGTCCCCCCTCCCCCGGGCAGTCTTCAGCCCATAATCCCTCTCCCTCTCTGGATCCAAAGTCCCCAGCCGCTTCATCACTCCACGTCATCGTCTGTGTCTCTATCTCAGGCATCTCTGCTTCTCTGGGTAGGTAGGGTCCCTCTCTCGGCTCTTCTCCGCTGATGGTCCTAGAGACCTCTGCTCCTAGACTGTGCTGCCTAGTCAGGGAAGCGCCGGAAGTTGTATCTGTATTCGTTTTTAAATAGCATTTTCATTAAGAATCTTTTCCTTTCATAAATCTTAAATTGTTGGATTTAACACTAACGTTAACAAGGACAAGAGTCTCCACACTTTCGCAGTTCAAACCCACCAGCCACTCCTCGGAAATACTATTGTTGTTGTTAAGTGCCATCGAGTCGGTTCCGACCCATAGCGACCCTGTACAGGGTTTCCGAGTACTATACAGGGGCTCTACGAGTTGGAACCAACCAACTCGATGGCACTTAACAACAATTGATTTAGGAGTCCTGGTGTGGTTAGTTTTGCTTGAGGTCACAAAAGAGAGGCTTGGCTTCTAGTAATATATAAATGCTTAAACATATGAGCGTTCAAAAGTTTGTGGGAAAATTGAATTAAAATATAATGGAATTATTCCACAAACTTTCTGAAGCCCTGTCATATATTTAAGTGGGTGACACAATTTATAGTCAAAATCACAAAATGCTTACAATGTATTCTTTTCAAGACAGATTATAAAAATGTCTAAATTGATGTAAAACTGTCTTTAGAGCTGTAGCTGGTGATAGGAATTAACATCAAGACTCTTTACTAGAAACTGCTTGCTCAAGTGAAACCGTCTTGATTGCCTGAGAAACTTTTAGATATGAGTCAGATTTTGAGATTTTGTTTCTATATACTTATCCTGAAAGGAATGTTTCGTAAAGCCATTTTAACACCAATGTATCTGTGTTAAAACCTCCTTCTTGGGGTTGTGTTTCTTTTACATCCTGACTGTACCTTAGAGAAAACATTCCCATAGTTATCTGCATCTTCTAACAATTAACATAGTCAGGGGACAGCAGATTGTCTGGGAAGCAAACAGGTTCCTCAGGCAGGCAGATGAATACAAAGAACAATCGAATTTCAGTAAGAACTGAGTTAAATTTACTCATTAAGTTTTGGTCAGATTATTAATTTCTCCAAAAAGTTTAGTATATAATCCTCACTTTCCTTGTGAGAAAACTAAAATTCCGAAGGAGGGATTAAACTACCTGTTCAGCATCACAAAGGTGGCCAATGGAAAAACTGTGACACAAATCCAGATTTTTCTGATTCCAAAATCCATGCTTCTTGTACTATTCCAAGGGGTTGCGTTCTGTTTGATTTCATTTTTTAATTACAGCAGAATGTTAAGAAGTACAGTTTTCTTCCCCTCAAAAAAAAAACATACAATAACTCAAATTCAGCCAACCCAGTGTTGTCTAGTAGGGAAGATGGGATTTAATTAATAAATTTCAGTGGTTAATAAGCAGCATGTCATTTGTTTCTATGTAAACAGCACTCCTACAGGGCTTGTCAGTGCTGAAAACAATTTGTCCTTTAAGTATCTTAAACACTCTCTTTGCAATCTGGTTTGCACTATTAATTTTACACTATTAAGGATGAGTTTACCAAGCAAAAATAAGCCAACCCAGCTTGGGCCTGTCAAAATTATAACAAATTTTGAATTAGTGGAATTTTTATTAGGCTTTTGTATCTCTTAATGGATTTCAGAATTCGCAACAGATTATTTCTCCAAAAACCCAAGTCAATCAATGCATCTGGAAAAAAAACAAAACGCCAGGCTGTTGTATCCGTTTCCTAGCCCACCCACATGGGTGCTCCATGTCTCTGCCATCGTAGTGGCGGAGACTTTGAGAGCTGCCATCTGTGCCCTGAAGACTCTTCCTTTCATGGGAAGTCACAGTTCCCTGCATGACCTCTCACCTGTGAGACAGTGACAGAGTTCACGTGGCAGACTGCCCACGTGTGATAATAGCATGACTAATTGTACGCTTATCTGGGTAGCATCTCCTTCTTGCTGGCCAAAGGGGATGTGAGTCCCTCCTCAGCTCCAGAGGCATGTCTATGGGTGGAGTGTCCATGTCAACACCACGCCTGGGGTGTTGGCCCCCTAAGAGTCAGTCATAGGTATTATGGCTGTATATAATACATAAATATGACTGGATATAATACATAAATAATACAAAATTCATTATGTGGGTAATGACCATGTGGATTGAAGTGTTAAGTTGTTGACCTTACTTACCAAGGAAACCATGCGCTAGTGGCTATATGAAAATATGAACCTATTTCATTCAAAAGCCCATCTTTTATATCTCCAAAGCAGATTTATTCTGAAGATAATTTCTTACCTTTATGCCTTCTGGTTTTTAAAAACAGGAAACAAAAGCCAAAGCAAAGCACTGTAAGTTCCTTTAGTAGACACCCTTCTGCTTGCTGTAGAAAAGGTGTAAATAATTTATTGAGTTTCCATTAGGGTCAACAAGAATATATATTACCCTCAGTATGCCTGCATCAGAAGAGTGAGCTTTGAGCTCATGATCAAGAATCTGACAAAGGAGGTTTTTGTTGCTTTCTGTGAACGTGGATGTGTCCGGACATGTAATTTACCAATACAGATATGGAAAATACCAGAAAGAAAGGAGATAAATGTAATAGAATTCTATATATAGCATGTTATATGGAGTCATTCCCAGTTCTTTCTCTTGTTTCATTGCACAACTTGACTAACCATCTGATGTTTCTTCAAGAGCATTTGTAATTGAATAGGAACTGCTGATGGTTCAGGCTCTATTAGAACAGTGCTTTAATTAAATCTCACAGAAGGGATTCTGTTTGGTGTAACGAAATGGGTGTGAGAAAGAATCAGAACTGACCTTAAATACTTAAGAAATGTATTTGGCATGCTGACACTACAAATTCAAAATCACCAACTAACTCATCATCTCCCCACCCCACCCCCAAACTGGCTCCCTGGCCAAGTGCACCTCCAGTGTCTCCCACCTGTTTCTACTGGTCTCCTCCATCCATTGCCACTCTTCTGGCAAAGAAGTACATAGTCAATTCCCAGAATTTTTGCAACAAGCCCCCTGATCTCTGAGCACTTTGGCCCTGTCTTTTCCTTTGTCATTGTTGTTGTTGTCAAGTGCCATCACGTTGGTTCCAACTCATAGCCACCCTGTGTAAGGTTTGCAGGAGTCCTGGTGTGGTGCTGTGGGTTAATGCACTGCACTGCAAAGTCAATTTGAACCACAAGATCAGTGGTTCAAGTTCACCAGCTGCTCCTTGGAAATCTTACGCAGGGTCGCTATGAGTCAGAACCAATTCCACAACACTTAACAACAACAACAATAGGGTTTCCAAGGAGTAGCTGGTGAGTTTGAACCACTGACCTTTGGTTGAAAGCAACCTTGTGGTACAGTGCTTTATCCGCCAACACCACACCAGGACACCATGCCCATCTCTATAGACAACAATTACCCACTGCTTGGCCCCTAAAGGCTAAAGTTCTATCCTAAGACCCCAAATACCTGTCTGCTAACCATAAAAATACTCTGCTCCAAGCAACCCCAGTTCTCTCCACCTTATTGTTGTTCTCAATTCTCTTTAAAAAAGACTGAAGTTCTCCCTTGAACTTTAAGGGCATAGTTAACCTATGCAGATTATAAGTGAAATAGTATATTGTTAAGCTTTTTCCATATGATTATTCACTATAATGATTATGTATTGGAGTCCTGGTGTGACGCTGTAGGAAAAGCACTGGACTGCTAACCGCCATTTTGTCAGTTCAAACTCACCAGCTGTTCTTTGGAAATCCTATTTTGCTGTTAGGTGCCATCCAGTCGTTTCCGACTTATGCACAATAGAACGAAACCCTAACCTGTCCAGGACCAGCCTTGTAACCATGGCTACGCTTGAGCCTAATGCTGCTCCCACTGTGTCAGTCCATCTAATTGGGGTCTTCCTCTATTTCAGTGACCCTCCACTTCAGCAAGCAAGATGTCCTTCTCCAGGAGCTGGTCCCTCCTGACAATATGTCCGAAGTATGAGAGACGAAGTCTTGCCATCCTGGCTTCTAAAGAGCTTTTGGTTGTACTTCTTCCAACACAGATTTGTTAGTTCTTCATCAGTCCATGGTACTTTTAATATTTTCCTCCAGCACCATGACTCAAATGCATCAATTCTTCTATGGTCTTTCATATTCATTGTCCAGCTTTCACATGCATATAAGGCTGTTGAAAATACCATGGCTTGGGTTGCTATGAATCAGAACCAACTCAATAGCATACAACACAACAAACAACAATGATTATATATTATTACCAATTATTATTAAATCACTTAGATTATAACCATAATAATAATAATATATAATAACCAATTAATAAATATTGTTGTTATTGTTGTTAAGTGTTGTTAAGTCGGTTCTGACTCATAGTAACCCTGTATAGGGTTTCCGAGGAGTGACTGGTGAGCTTGAACTGCCAACCTTGTGGTTCAAACCAACTTTGCAGTCCAGTGTATTAACCCACAGCACCACACCAGGACTCTTAATACATGTTGGTGACCACCTTTTTTGAGTTGCTTAAATGTAAGAGGCACCCACAGAATCCTATAATTATAAAAGGTCTTCTTTCTTAAAAACTTTTGCCTTACGCAACTCTTTTTTCTACCTTTTGCATATCTGATTCCATTTGTATAAACTACTTGTCTTTCTCCTCTTCAATTAGCTACTTCTTCTTTATCTTTGTTGTTGTTGTTAAGTGCCATCGAGTTGGTTCCAACTCATTGGGACCCTGTGTATGGTTTTTGAGGAGTGGATGTTGGGTTTGAACCTCCAAACTTGCTGTTCAAACCGACCCTGACGTCCAGTGCTTGTACCACAGTGCCACATCAGGACTCTATCCTGTTCTACTCTAATGTCACCTCCTCAGGGAAGCATTCACTGACCTCCCCAAGCCATCTCCTTCGTTGGTTTTACCTTGTCCCTTTCCTTCATGGTCCTGAGCACTAGTTCTAATAATTTGTTAATCTATGTGACAACATCCTCTTCTTATGCTTGGCTGTCAGGTCCCTAAAGGCACCACCACATCCCCAGCTCCTGGCATAACACCTGCCACCTTGTGGCCAGTTAATAAATTTTTATTGGATTAATTATCCATGTCAACCCTGAGCATTTTTACATTCAGAAGGTGAGCATGAGAACAGCAAAGAGGTATCAGTAACAGAGAAACCATTGGGCAAAACATGTTTTCCCATCAGTAATGGAAAAATCCTGGGTAAGGCAGACTCTACAGCACTTAACAACAGCAAAGCTGAACATTATAATATAAATACAAATAACAAAACCGTTTTCATGGTGAAACCTGCATGGGGATGCTCTGGAACACGCTTCCATCAACCTTCGCATGCTTAACTGTGGTCTAGTTAATACCGAGAATGTTGTTGTTGTTAAGTGTCGTCCAGTCTGTTCCAACTCATAGCAACCAAGGAGCTGCTGGTGAATTTGAACAACCAACCTTGAGGTTCAAACTGACCTTGGGGTCGAGTGTTTATCCTATAGTGCCACACCAGGACCCCACTGGAAAACAGAAACATAACCCACTCCAAAAGGCTCCATGTTCAATTAAGTATCCTGTAAGAAAAGTTGATGAAGCAAAACCTAGAAGATAGGAACCCATCCTTTAAGCATAGTTGCAATGCCAAAGACTTGTTTCTACCTCAGGTACAATAATAACCCAATTTAAATTTCTCCTAAGACCTTTGCATCACAAATATGTAGGCATTCACCCACCCTCCAGTGAATTCCAATTCCTAGTGACCCCATAGGGCAGAGTAGAGCTGCTCCTTATTGTTGTTGTTGTGAAGTGCCTTCGAGTGGATTCCGACCCAAAGCGATCCTGTATAAGGTTTCCGAACAGCAGCTGATGAGCTAGAACCTCTGACCTTGCAGTTCAGACAGCTTTGCTGTCTGGCGCATTAACCCACAGGGCCACACCAGGACTCTCCTTAAGAGATGGCAAATCATTGTTCTCCTGAGCAGTGGCTGGTGTGTTTGAACCACCAACCTTGTGATGAGCAGCTCAACTCTTAACCCATCAGTGCATTCCAGGACCCACAAAATATATCATGCTTTTTATCCCAGAAACACTTGTTTTGAGAGTTAAGAAGTTTAAACAAAAGACTTATAGAGTATTCTTGTCATTGTATTCCGCCTGTTGGAACACATTACCACAGAATAATTCGTTGGGAAATATCCTTTTGTCAGGATAGCGTTTTTGGACCTGTCAGGACTCATCGGCAGGGATTTTCTGAGAAGTGGGTCTGCTGCCTGCAAACACACTTACCTGCTGCTCCTAGCACTTTATGAATTGTTTTTGAAAGCAAAGCACATTTCTCATCTATTTTCATTTATTTTAATGCTCTAAAGCAGAAAGGAAAGTATGGTTTAAAAGAGGGGTTTCAAATCAATTAATTACAGGCTCAGAAACTGATTGGAATACAGCATCACCTTTTTAAGGAAGTGGCCCCCATAGCCCCAGTCTGTGCTTGATGTCCTTGTTCTGTGCTCTGTTCACAGCATCCAAATGTGCCTGCTCGATATTCCACACTGCTCTATAGCATGTGCTCTTTGACAACAGGTACCGTACCTTTCAACTTTGAGTCCCTGGAAATTTCTCTATCTCTGTGATGTGCTGGACTGCAAAGTCAGTTTGAACCATAAGATCAGTGGTTCGAACTCACCGGCCTCAGAAACCCTATACAAGCTTGCTATGGGTAGAAACCAACTCGACAGCATTTAACAACAACAACAGACTCTATATAACTACACATAGTAAGTAATCTGTCTAAGGAGCTCTGGTAGCATAGTGGTTATGAGTCGGGCTGTTAACCTCAAGGTCAGCAGTTTGAAACTGCCCTCTGTTCCATGGGAAAAAGATGAGGCTTTCTGCTCTTGTAAAGATTTACAGCCTCAGAAACCCTATGTAGGATCATCACTATGAGTCAGAACCAACTCCATGGCATACCACCACCACCAGCACTCAGTCTGGCATGTAGTAGGAGCTTAACAAATAATGAAGAATGAATTAATGAATGAGTGAGTACTGGATGCCCTCAAGATGTTAGTCAGTTGCTCTTACATTTGCAGCCCTCTGAATTTTCTTCCATGCTAGACATCATTCTGTCTACACAACTGTTGTTGCTATTGTTGTTAAGGCTTCAAGTTGTTTCCCACTCATAATAACACTGTGTAGAGTTTCTGAGGAGTTGCTGGTAGTTCAAACCAACTTTGAAGTCCAGTGTTTATCACCAGGACTCTATCTACACAATTCACACCTAATTATGATATCACTACTAAATGCCTTATTGTGAAGCATATGGCTTGGGATGAGAAGTCAAGTAGGCCCAAATGTGGGTGTTCACTCAGTGTATAGGAAAACATTCTTACTTTTGTTCTGTGCGGTACTGTGTTGAACATGTCTTAGAGCTATGGGTAAGAGATTTTCTTGTTGCTAAAATATGTTTAGACTTAAATTTCAAGGGGGGCTTCAAGAAGCTCATAGAATAGAATGAAAAGATAATGGAATTTCTCTATGAATTTTCTGAAGTCTGCTCATATTTGAATGAGCCTGTCATCCAAAAAGAAACCTTTGTAAAAGGTAACTCACAGTGAGTCTAACTAGTGAGTCAGGTCAGAATTTTGCTTTGGGACTTCAGTGTATAAAGCTCTATAAATCCTCCAATTTCAAGTGCAATGTTATCCCACGGTAGACAGGGTATGCCCTTGAACCATGCCTCCATCCCCATTCCAAAGTCTCTTTTTCTTTTGTGTCAAATGAAGATGGCATCACTACTGTTGTTTTCTAGGTCACAGCAGCAGAGCAATGACCTCATTCCTGTTCTTGATATATTCCAACATTGTTTGCCTGGTATCTTCCTTCCATCCTTTACTGCACAAGCATGGCATGAGAGTTCACAGAAGGATTTCTGTCCAGTTCTTTGAAATGAATAATATAAACATAACCAATATTCCTGTCATTGATCAGTGAAATAATCATCACAAGGTCATGGAGTTTGGATTTTAGTGTAAGATGTGTTTATTTTGTTTTGTTTTTAGATTTAGTTATTGCACATTTATATTTTCTAACTCTAATAAACATCATATTCATTTAAATGAGCTTTTGAAGCTTGGCTATTTTAAGGGCACATTTTAAAATTCTATCTTATCTACCTGAGTTACAGCCCAGCTACAAAGGCATGAAATGCATTGTTCTGAATTGATTTGGTGAGAAAAGTGAAAGCTCTCATAGTAGAGGAAGCTGACAGACTTTACAGAAGAGCAGTGTTTTGGCCAAAAGTGCACACCCATGTTCACCCAGCTCCTGAAAATTCGAATATTGCGCCTTCTAGGTCCCAATATCAAGGAGCTCTGGTAGCGTAGTGGTTATGAATGGAGCTGTGAACCGCAAGGTTAGCAGTTCTAAATTACCAGCCGTTCCGCAAGAGAAAGATGAGGCTTTTTGCTCCCATAAAGATTTACAGCCTCGGAAACCCTGCACAGGGTCACTATGAGTTGGTACTGACTCCACGGCACATCACCACCACCAGGTCTCAATATCACACCTCCCATCGCTAACAAAACAACCCATCAGTGGGATAAAGAATAGCTTTCTTCAAATTCTCCACTCATCAAAATCAGAGCCAAGCAGGAGGCCAGAATAGACAGTAGAAGGTAGAAGAAATTGGTGCCAGTCCCCAAGAAAGTGGCCCTCCAGCCCCAGCCAGCACAAAGTCTCTCCCAGTCACAGAGAAAATCACAAGTCAGGAGGCAGCCCAGAGTGAGAATGGAGTCGGGTCTTGTCACCTGCCCTTTGGGTGATGACAGCAGTAGGTTGAAGTGGTCTTGGGGGCCAGCGAGGGTGGGTGTGTACCTCCAGGCCAGCTAGAGAGATTTGGAGGTAGAAACAGACACAAGGAAATCACTCCCTTACCTGTTCAGAAAGGGGTAAGGAAGCAGGGCCACATTTTGACTTTCATAGGCCCTGGCTTTTTACTTTCATAGACTCTTTTTTTTTTTTTTTTTTTCAACTAAACCACACAACACAATTTTATTTATTTCTCAAGTATAAAGAAAAGGTCTTAGTAAAATGTTATTGCTTGAAACTAGAAAAAAACAAAAACAAACCTTCTTTCTCTAGCTTTCATTTTACCTTAAAGACATGAAAGGCCTCAAACTGAATGTTGGGGCTTTTATCTTGAAGAAGGTTCATCATCAGTTTCAGGTTCTCAGGTTTGCTGATGTACTTGGTCATAATGGCAAAGTTGTGTCGGTCCAGGATCAGTTCACCTAGCAGCTTTAATGATTGTCTCTTAGTCACATAATTCTCAGACTGAAGCAATTTCTCATAATCTTCAAAAATAGTGTCATAATTTTGTTCTAAGAAGTCTGCTACCAACACTTTATGTCTGGTTAGTAAATCCTTAAATGTAGCAAAGGCATCTGAAGCAATATCAAATGTTGACAACTCCACATACTTAAAGAAATCTCTGAATTGATTAGAAAAGAGGATGATTTTGGCAAGTGGCTCATGTCGAATATATTCTCTCAGCATTATTCCACAACGTAAGGCAATCTGTGGGGCTTCATATCCTTTGAGAAGCATAAACAGGATATGAGGGTGAGCGCTGATGTACTCCACAGTAGGACTCCGAGTGCCGATCTGTCTTCTTAGGATGTTGTTAAATATCTGGGTCACATCTTTCTTTCCTTCGAAGTCTATCAGTTGCAGGTCAGCAATCAGAGTCACCAGCAGCCCACTACTGTAGAGTTCTTGAGCTAGCTGAGCCACTGCTTCTGTTGGTGGCTCCTTGTCATTGGTGCCACACAGAATTTCTTTCATTGCTTGCAGTGATTTTGATACTTCTTCTGAGGCCTTGTCTGTCTTTTTGTCTTGTTTTTCCAAAATTGCCAAGTTGTCTTTCAGAGTTTTCACGATTTCTGCTGGATTTTTGTGTGATTTGCTAAACAAAGGCATTTTGCAGGGGGATGGCTAGAAATCACTTTTTTCAACACAGAATGCGGAGGAAACAGCTGTGCCACCACTCCAACGATGCCTACTTTCATAGACTCTTGCTCAATTAAAAACAATATTAAAATTTTTATTATATGATCGCATTTGTATTAAGACAAATATAAACCAGACTGGATTCATTATTACATATTATCACACTTGTTTATCTGGCTGTTTCCTTCTGACTTTAAAATAATTTAAAATTAAAACATATTTTATGGGCACTTACAAATATCACGGGCCCTGGGCACAGTGGGCAAGTTGATCCTGCCAGGGAGAACTTGAACATTTCTCATCCTATGTTCTCATCTATAAGGACACATGGTTTCCCGTAATGGTAAATAGCATAGAGCAATGGTTCAGATTTCACTTCTTCCATTCCGAGATGTTCAACATTGAGCCAGTTAACTGTCCTAAGTCTTGGTTTCCTTGTAAGTAGGCATTGTAAGTTTTTAAATGAGATGATTTATACAAAATACTTCGCCTGCCACTGTTTCAAAACCCTAGGTCAATGATAGCTTGTAATAGCAGCAGCAATTTTGTAATATATAGAAAAGTGCTTGAAAAGGAGTCAAAATAAGGAGCTTCCTTTATTTTACATGCTGACTATGTGACTTTGCACACTTCACCTTTCTTCATATCATCATCTGCAATAATACCTGCCCTGCCAACCTCAGAGAATCCCTGAAAGGAGCAAAAGAGATAATGGGTGTAGAAGCATGTTTATTATCACTAATAATGTTCTAGGACAGGAATGATTATTATTATTACCAAAGAAGTTGAAAAATCACATAGGGGGCAGTGAAAAATCATGTAATACAAAGGTATTCAATTAGACATTTGTTGAATGAATGGATGAATGCCTCATAAAGCTTTCAGCATGAAATACTGAAATTTTCAGTGGTGGATTTAACAGAGAAAAACACTACAAACACATCCTAAGACAAAAATAACAAATATTTAATATGAGGAGTTATTGTTGTTAAGTGCCATCAAGTCAATTCCAACCCGTAGTGACCCTGGGTTTCCAAGGAGTGGCTGATGAGTTTGAACCACCACCCTTGTAGTTCAAAACCGATGTTGAAGTCCAGCGCATTAACTAACCCACAGTGCCACACCAGGACTCAATATGAGGAGACCGTAACTAATAAGTGAGTGTTTCACTAACATGTGAGTGTCTTGGATTACAAATTCCTGGAGGGTACACATCACTTGTACTTTTATGTTGCCACCATTTCCCATCTCAGTGTGGACACAATACTGATACTCAGCAAATGTTTGGAGGGTGAATTTAACTTCATTCATCCAATAAGATTTTCTCTTGTGACCACTCTTAATAACTCTACATACTTAAACATTCCTATTCCCATTATTTCCCCAAATCTCTTCATTTTCTATTTATATCAAAGTCTGACACAAACATCTAATATGTACTATTTGAAAATGCCTAATATATGCCATTTTTCTAGATTAAAAACTTCCAGTATACATAAATGAATAAGCCATCCAGTGTACATTTATTTTTTTAATTTGTGTGGTTAGCCATACAAGTAGCAGATGCTTGAGAAACAACATTACACTTTTGTATGATGTTGCTGTTGTTCAGTGCCATCGAGTTGGTTCTGACTCATAGCAATCCTGTATAGGGTTTCTGATGAGTGGATGGTGGGTTTGAACTGCTGACCTTGCAGTTAGCAGTTCAAGTGCTAGAGGAGCTCTTCAATCCAGTCAGATCAGAATCCCACTGAGTGGTTTCTGTCCTGAGTGGTTTCTGTCCTGGTCCATTACCAGGAGGTTCTCATTGATGGACCACCCTACACAATCTTTTCTCAGCTTCGGAGGGTGGCCACTTGTCTTCAAGAGCAAAGTCCTTAATCTCATGCCCACATGTCAGCTTCACAGAGCCACCAATCACTAAAGCTCCAGCGACTTGCCTGTTACCATAGAGAACATCTTTCGAGAATGAGTTAGTAGTACATTTTTGTGAAAATTGCTCCTTTTGGGTTCATGGTTCAAATCTACCAGCAGCTCCTTGGAAATCCTATGCAGGGTCACTATGAGTCAGAACTGACTCAATGCTCACAACAACAAAGGAATATGAGTTGTCATCTCAGCAGTGCAGTTGTGATTGTAATTGACTGAAGTTCTCAATAGAAAGGGTACTGATCATCCTCTCAGACCAGTAACTTTGCCAGAAGAACCCCACCTCCCCTTCAGCCTTTGTTAGGCTGTGTGTAGTGGGTAGTGGGAGAGGCCCTGACTAGCTACTTGGATGTTAATCAGCTTTTATTCTGGGGGGGAAAAGTTGAAAGAATGTATTAGAGTTCGCTTACAATGTAGTGGAGGTTTTGTGATCCCTATCTCTGTTCGTGGTTTGAGCTCACCATCTGCACCATGGGAGAAACATAGGGCTTTCTGTTCCTGCAAAGATTTAAAGCCTTGGGAACCCTATACATGGCCGCTGTGAGTTGGAACTGACTCAACAACACACAACAACAACAACATCTCTGTATTGGAAATGACTGTCGCTAGTAAATTGTTATGAGTGGCACCTAATAGTTAATGATTAAAAGACCGGCTACTTGGAATAGAGAACAGCTTCTCCAAATAGAAACGTGTACTGTGCTTGAAGGAAAAGCATAAGAGCTAGATCTGGGCTCTTCATCCCTGTCCTGTTCTTATCTCGCTAGCATAAAGCAGTACAACGCTCAAGAAGAAACATAAGCCCTAGCACTAAGTCTTCTCCAATGTCCCGGAGGCTTAGTTTGTGTGCCATCTACAGCTTTTACATTTCCATGTGTAAGCCAGCTTTGTGCCCAATAAGGACTGCATCTGCACATTTCTTGTCTAATCCCCCATGCCTCGTTGAGTCTGGCACACAGTAAAAGCTCAATAAACTGGGTGAATCACAGAGGCTCAGCTGTGTGCACTGTAGAAGGAATACCTTCTCTTGGCACAGTCAAGTTATGATCTTTCCAGACTCCCCCACCCCAACCACACATCTCATGTCATAATAGGAGTGGTGGCTTTTGTCTTTAAAACCCTCACGCATTATCAAACTCATTATCAAATTTGAAAATGCGTCCGAATGGCCCATCTTTCAGTGTAGTCATTTCTGTGTTACTTCTATGGGGGAGGAAGAACATCTATCATGCAGATGAGCTGCCCCATACTTTTGTGGACCACAGGCAGCACATGAATGCAAGGAACCACTACCTTCCAGTCATCCAGCAAAGGCCAATAGAAAGGATGTGAATCTGAGAGTTAACATGATTTTGAAACCTGGCTCTCACAGAAAAAAAAAAAAAAAAAAGAATAACAAAACAGCTTCACATCTCTGAGTTTTTATTTTCTCATAATTGGAATAATAAAACAGTGCCATCCTCTCTACTAGAGTGGGGATTAAGTGAGATGAGATACCAGAAAGTGCCTGGTAAAAATAACTTCTCAAGGAATGCTAGTTATTGTCCATAAAAATCTCTGGCAGGGCCACGCTGGCCAGCAGGTGAATAGAACCTACCATTGTAGGCAGTAAATTTGCCTTCCCCACATGTTTGTTCTTCAGAGGGTTGTTGCTGGGTTTTTGGCACACACAACAAAGAATAAGGCATAATCAGGTCTTCTGGAGTTCCTGGGTATTGCAGATGGTTAGACTGGAGGTTCAGGTTCACCCAGAGGAGCCTTAAAAGAAAGCCCTGGCAAATTTATTCTCAAAAAAGCAGCCACTGAAAGCCCCATGGAACACAGTTCTACTTTGACACACATAAAGTTTCCAGGACATGATGACAGACCCACAGCCCACTCAGTCCAGTGGGGATGCAGCTCCCAAAAAAGCATTCCATTTGGAACAAAAGGCTATCCACATTTTTTGCTGTTAGATACCACACAGGGAGCTGGACATTGGGAAGTTTGTAGCTATCAGTAATATCCACTCTTGGTCATACCTACTACCTGGTCTACCTTTAGACAAGGTAGAGCTTTTCCTCCTACAGACTTAAACTTCTTCCCTGTACCTAGCAACATTTCTTGAAACTCTTGTTTTTGGCGAGAAGATCAAATGTTGCTTGTTATTGTTGTTTTTGCTGTTAAGTGCCGTAGAGTTGATTCTGACCCATAGCGAACCTGCATAGGGTTGCCAAGGAGCAGTAGGTGAGCTTGAACCACTGACCTTGAGGTTCAAAGCAACTTTGCAGTCCAGTGCATTAACCCACAGCACCATACCAGGACTCCCAAGTGTTGCTTACAGCTTAAAAAAAAAAAAGTGACATTCCATAAAATGCATGTGGCTTAGTTATTTTTCTTATTTCAAGAAGAAGTAGCAATATGCATGATTGGACTAGTCTATTCCTGCTCATTCATATCTCTAATTTAAAATAAATTAAGGTGTTTTGCTCTTTCATCAGTTGGAGAATGTTCTTTTCTCTTTTTTTTAAATTTGCATTCTAATTTTAAAAACTACCTCTGTCACTACCCAAAATTATTTAGAAAGAATCTTTAGTAATACAGCACTGCCCTAGCTCCTGCTCAGAATTAGGTGGCAAACCGAAACCAAACTCACTGCCATTCAGTCGATTCCAACCCATAGCAACCCTGTAGGATTCCCAAGACTGTAAATCTCTAAGGGAACCGACAGCCTTCTCTTTCTCCCTCAGAGTGTCTGGTGGGTTTGAACCAACCTTTCGGATATGCCTAACTCACAATACCACAAGGACTCCTTAGAATTAGGTGGAGCCATTCCTGAATGGGAGGTATTTTAAAATGAGAACCGACCCTTCCATGTGAATGAATGCCCTCCTAGCATGTCTGAGTTTCAGAGTGGAATTCGCAGACCCAAGCATCCTGACCCAGATGTTGTAGAATCTGGTTCCCACCTACTGTGTGTCTAGGACCTTCTCCAGGTCTGCATAAAGAGTAGGCACAGTAAGGTTTAGGGGTTCCACACAGCCCCAGTATTAAGCTTAACCTAAAATATAGAAAGGTGGACCTGTAACAAGACACATGTTCAAAGGCCTAAGAGCCAGAGAGCCAGCAGAGCAGATGACATGTTTACATGGTAGACGAGGCTCTTGCTCAGCTGCTGGAACCAAACAACATCTGTTGCCATCCCACAGAGCCAGGAAGCCCTCGTCACCTCCATGTCAGAAACAGGAGGGAGCAGTCCCGACTGTGACACCATCTGTGTGCCAGGAACTCTGGCCAAAATGGCTTAATTTCCCTCCATCTAATCTGCAAACTGCTGGACTCCTGGTGTGGCTCTGCAGGTTCAGCCCTGGACGGCAAACCACAAGGTCGATAGTTCAAATCCACCCACTGCTCCTCAGAAACCCTACACAGGGTCATTATGAGTCGGTAACTAGTCCAAGGAGCTCTGGTAGCATAGTGGTTACAAATCGGGCTGCGAACCTTAAGGTCAGCGGTTCGAAACTACCAGCCGCTCCGCGGGAGAAAGATGAGGCTTTCTACTCCCGTAAAGATTTACACCCTCGGAAACCCTGTGCAGGGTCGCTATGGGTCGGAACCGACTCGACGGCACTTAACAACAACAACAACAACTAGTCCACGGCACTGAACAACAACAACAGTCTGCACCGAGGAGAAATCTTGAAATGAGTTAGTATCAGTTGCTTTCTCTCTGGCTTGTTTAACCTATCACCATCTCAGAGCAAACACACAACTGATAATTTGCTGGTTTCATGCGTCTAGAGAGTTTCATTTTACCAACACTCTCTGGTCTCAGGCTCACCTCCTCCAGCCTCCAGCAGGTACAGTGGTGGAAGCCCAGGAAAATGAAGACCCAGAGCAGCCATCTAAGAGCAATGAATGTTGGCACTGTCATCTACTCTCACAAAAGAATGTACCCATCCTCCTCCTGGGATCTTTCTGCAGGGTCAGCCACAGTGGACCTGGTGCCCTCCCTAGGCAAGACTTGGATTATCATCCTGAGCTAGGAGAGAGCCTCAACGTGAAGGGGAGACCGGATCTCCTTCCTAGCGCCTCCCCTTCTCCTATCCTGAGTATTTCCAAGCTCCTCAAAGCGCGTTCTTTGGACCAGCAACCTCAACATTTCCTGGAAGCTAGACTGCTGGGCAGAATCTCACCCCACTCTGATCCATAGAATCGGAACCTGTGTTTAACAAACCTTCAAGTTTGAGGGGCCCTGCACTAAGCCTCATGTTAGATGATCAGATGTATGATCATTTTGTATTAGCCCCAAATGGAAGGAAATCTCTGCTCATTTCAAATTCTAAAAGAGACAATAAATGGGACAGAACTGTCCTGAAGTTAGATGTTAATATTAGCAGTGTCATCCAGAGGTCTGGTTGCCTTTGTCCTGCCCTCAGCTCAGAGATGGAGAAGACAAAAAGACTGCATAGCCTACTTGTTAACTAAGCAGCCCCCATACAGTGGAGACCCGCTGCTCCCTCTGACTATCAGGTGGAGCAACCCTACCTGTCCCTGTGAGCAGGAAGGCCCTGGCCTGCACTTCTGCCTCTGCCTCTGCCAGTTGAAACCACTCGGAACTTCCCTGTCACTCAAAGGTCATTAAAGTTTTACAAGATGAAAAGTACTTTTCCAAAAATAAACCCTACAGTTAGCATTTCAGTCGGCTGGGGCATGTACAGTTCCTTTTTATAACTGCGAATAAGAGCAGTTCTGTAACAATTCTAACTTTCTTCTGATTCTACGATTTTATTTCCTTAGCAGGGAAAACTGTAGTAAAGCCATCAGGTTTAACTTGTATCCTTAATGCACACCCCTACCTAAGCAAGCAGTCGCCCGATTCCCAGCGCACTCACCTCCTCCTCAGGAGTGACAATGTCTGTGATGTCATGCTAAATGTCATGTGACTCACTAGGTCACTTCTGTTTCTCTTGTCCTCAGTTTCCCATTTTGCATAAAGCTGTTAAATATCAGTTGAAGAATCCCAGACTCGCGATGTGTGTGAGTGAAGTGAGGGGACTATACAGGAAACCCCCTCACACACTACTGTCGAGACAGAAAAGGAAGAGCACAAATGAGGTTACAGTCCATCAACAGGTGATTTCTATGACTCCCTTCTGTTCATTCAGTGGTCTTGTTTGGTGTTGGGACCCTGGATGGTGCAAGGAGTTAACTTGGCTGTTTAAAGAAAGCTTGGCTGTTTAAATCCACAGAGGGTTCTTGGAAGAAAGGTTGGCTGCCTACGTCTGAAAACGTAGGCATTGAAAATCCTATGGAGCACAGGTGTACTCTGGCACACAGGGGGCCACCGTGTGTCAGAGTCAACTTGGTAGCACAGGCTTATGTGGTGGTGTTTTAGCTTATAAGGTATTTTAACAAATGTTTGAAATATTTGAAACACTTAGAAATTAAGACATTGCACATCTTTTAACAATCCACATTTCTGCCTTCTTTTGAACTGGAAAATTTAATGACATTGGACACTCATTTCCACTTCTGTTGTTAGATACCCTCAGTTCTCCACTGTCTCTCCTGCTCCCCAAAGTCTGGTCCTGCCCAGGCTTCTCTCCTGATTATTCCCAACCTGCCCTTGAAGGGTATTTCAGCTTTCAACCCCTTTGTAAAATCTAATACAAAATTGGGTCCCTAGTCCTTGCAAAACCAGATGACTGAGAACATGGTTGGCAGGAAAATCCATTTTTCTCAGTTTATTTACAAAGCCCTAACATGTTACTTTATTACAGAACATCAGATTCAACAAAAATTTAAAGGAATGAGCTGAAAAAAATATAAAATAGCTGTGAGGTTAAACTACCTAGAGGCTATCTAACAGGGTTCCAACATGCCCCTAATGCACCTTTAACCGGTGATCTCTGCATCAGGCCTGCGTGCGTAGCTGTTAGCTCTACTTTGAATATCTCTCTGGTTTCCAGGCCCCCTCTGGACCTTTTCTGCTTCCACTGCTCTTCATTATGAGGGACAAGCCCATCCTCACTGCCTGGCTGCAAGGATGCTCAGTACCTCCTTGTTGCAGCATCTCACTTTAACTGTATAAAACCAACCCAGTTGTTGCTGTCCCTTTGTTTTACAAGCAGAGAACAGCATAACCCATTGGAATCTAACACATTTCCATAAGGTTTCTGATGTTTTCTTCCTACGGAAAATAACAGTGCAGGTGGCGTTGACTTCTCTTTTCTAACTTCCCACAGGCTGTTGTTAAGTGTATTCGACTCATGGTGACTCTGTATGGGGTTTCCAAGGAGCAGTTGGTAGGTTTGAACTGCCAAACTTATGGTTAGCAGTCCAGTGCTTATTCTGCAGTACCATTCCACTGGAAGATATACACCATCATTTATTTTCATCTCTTCTTTTCTTGATGAATATAAAAATGAGTTCTATGATTTGTTTTTGTTTTGCATATTATCAACAATGCTGTGGTGAGTGTTCTTATCTTTGTCTCTCTACACACATGTGCAAACTACAGGGTCAGCAGTTCAAACCCAACTGCTCCTCAGAAATCCTGTTGTTGTTGTTGCTATGTGCCTTGAAGTCAGTTCCAACTCATAGCAACCCTGTACATGGTTTCTGAGGCTATAAATCTTTTATGGGAGCAGAAAGCCTCATCTTTCTCCCATGGAACAGCTGGTAGCTTTGAACTGCTGACCTTAAGGCTCGCAGCCCGATTTATAACCACTATGCTACCAGAGCCTCTCACAGGGTCCCTATAAGTTGCCATTGACTTGACAACACTTAACAACAATAACACATACATGTGCAAGAGTCTCCTTATAGTCCTGGAAGTGGCATTTTGAGTCACAAGGCAGTACTTTTAAACCTTTATCTTCTTGCCAAATTTGTCTCCAAAACAACTGCAATTGCTTTAGCTTGCCCAGTAATAATATATGAATACTTCCACATTCCTTGCAGCTTTTCTAGGACTTGGTGTTGGCAAAACTTTGCATCTGGGCTAAAATGATAAGAGTGAAATAACATCTCACTCGTGCTTAAATTTTCATTTTTCTGGTCACTATCTTAAAGATTCCACTGCTAACTCTGCTGAAACCTGTCCACCATGGGTGACCCTGCTGGTATTTAAAATACCAGTGGCATAGCTTCCAACATCACAGCAACATACGAGCCACCACAGACAGTAAATTGACAGATGAGTGGTACACAAGACCTCTTTAAAGTGCTCAAGAGCAAAGATGTCAGTTTGAGGACTAAGGTGCTCCTGACCCAACCCATGGTATTTTCAGTTCCTCATATGCATGTGGAAATTGGAAAATGAATAAAGAAGTCCATAGAAGAATTGATGCATTTGAATTATGGTGTTGGAGAAGAAAATTAAAAGTAGCATGGACTGCTAGGAGAACAAACCAATTTGTTGGAAGAAGTACCGTCAGAATACTCTTTAGAAACCAGGATGGTAAGACTTTGTCTCTTATACTTCTGACATATTATCAAAAGGGACCAGTCCCTGGAAAAGGACATCATGCTTGGTAAAGTGGAGGGTCCGTGAAAAAGAGGCAGACCCTCAAGGAGATGGACTGACACAGCAGTAGCAGCAATAGGATCAAACATAACAATTGTGAGTATGGCGCAGGACTGGCCAGTGTTTCATTCTCTTGTGCATAGGGTTTATATGAGTCAGAACTAACATGATGACATCTGACAAGCTTGAAAGTCTATAGGTGGCACAAACCGTTGGCGCTTGACTGCTAGCCTAAAGGTTGGTGGTTTAAATACACTCATGGAACCATACAAGAAAAGGTTCAACGATCTTTCATTAAGATTACAGCCAGGAAAACCCTATGTAATAGTTCTCATGTGGTTCACTATGAGTTGGATTCTACTTGATGACAGCTAACATAACAACAACAACACAGTGAGCCTGAGTATCTTTTCACATTTTATGGGACATGTGGATTCCATACCACAAATTGCCTATTAACTTGTTTTGTCTTTTTTTTTTTTTTGGCTTTTCCTATTGGCTTGCCTTATTTGTACTGATTTGTAGGTATGCCGTTTACTTCTCATAACAGTTCCTTTGAAGGTTACCTGCATCACAAATATCTTCTCCCAGATTCTATGTGTTCATGTGGGATTTTTTTTGTCTTATGAATGTTTTCAATTTAAATGTAGTCGAAGTGGTCAATATTTTCCTTTACAGTTTATGCTTTTTATGCCTTGCTTAAGAAATAAATAGCTTCCATACCTTGAGGCCATAAAGACATTCTGTTGTGTATGTTTGAAAGTCCTACTTTTTACATTTAAATCTGGAATTTGTATGTTGGGGATCGTTGTCATTGGGGTGGTGTTTCTTGCTAAGTGCAGTTGAGTTAGTTCCAACTCGTAGCAACCCTGGATAAAGGGTTTCCTAGGAGCAGCTGGTGGGTTTGAACCGCCAACCCTGTAGTTAGCAGTCCAGTGCTTAGCCTGCAGCACCACCTTAGTAGTCCCTTCCTGCCTGCCTTCTGAGCTTTGTTTTTGGGCAAATGCTGCCCTTTTCGTCTCCTGTGATTGATTGTACTGAGGAATAGTTCTGAGGGTGTTAAAGTTCACTTACAGGCCTGTATATTGTTTTGCTGAAAGGTAATCTTGGGGGTGGGTTCAGTTCCAGGGTTGAAGGAGGCCTAAGGGCCACAGTTTCAGGGATTCTACAAGTCTCTGTCTGAATTTTGTTCTCCCATTCTACAATTTCTCCCATTCTGTTCAGGACCTTCTCTTGTGATCCTGATCAAAGCGGTGGTAGTGGTGACTGGGACAGCTAGTTCTTTTGGTCTCAGGGTGGTGGAGACTGTGTTTTCTTTCAGAAGTCCATTGTAGCGTAGTGGTTACGAATCGGGCTGCTATCTTCAAGGTCGGCAGTTCAAAACTACCAGCCATTCCACGGGAGAAAGATTAGGCTTTTTGCTCCCGTAAAGACTTACAGCCTTGGAAACCCTGTGCAGGGTCACTATGAGTCGGAACCAACTCCACGGTACTTAACAACAAATTAGTCTTTGGACTAGTTGTTTCTGGAGTCATTGATTTTCTTCATTTCTCCTTGCTCCAGACAAGGAGAAAGCAATAGTTGCATCGTATCCATTTCATCTTAAAAACCCAATGCCTTTGAGTCAATTGTTCCTCAGCCCTATAGTACAGAGTCGAACTGCCCCGTAGGGTATCCAGAGCTGTCATCTTTACAAAAACACCTTGCCACTTACGTACATTTGTTTCGGAGCTGCTTGCTGATGGGGTCAAATATTTTGGTTAGCAGCCAATACTTAACAACTGCACCACTAGGGTACCTTTATTTTACCTTAGTATTCATAATTATTGGTATGAAGATGCTCAACATAAGTTTATCATAGTTTTAAAAATTTCTACTGAATCTGTAGTCATATCCACCTTTAAATTCCTATATTTTTTCCTAAGTTGTTCTGTATTGTTTCTACTGTTCCATCTGTCTTCCATCTTACCTTCTCCTGCCTTTTTCATCTACACATATCATCTCAAAGGTCAACTCTGAATAGTAATTTCTTCTGCTACAATTGAAATTATCATTGTTTGGGGGGATAGTTAGAAGTCTATTCCTATATTCCCAGGAATCTAATCTATTTCCTATAGTATTTTTTTGATTCGGAGTAGAATATCAGTGTTGTAGTTTTGGATACAAAGACTGTCCCCTAACCCTATAGCTTCCAAACCATCTGTTCTAGAAGAAAAAAGAACCAAGACTTTACTCTTCCCTGATTTTGTTCCACAGATTACCTTAAAAATCATTTTAGTTGCTCAATTATTTTAAAACTGCATTAAGAGATGGTACTTAAATCAAACTTATTCAAAGACAAATACGTTCATTTTTAGATGTTGTTCCTTTTCTCTCATGCATTTTCTCCTTTGCTCACCTTCAAAGCAAGCCTAAGAACATCTTCACTCACCTCGCAACCTAGGTACCTGGCTCACCCATCCTACACCCACTTTCCACCGGCTGAGCATAATCACCCTGTACAATCTGTTGACTTGAGGTGTCTCCAAGCACCTGACACTTTTCTCTATTGTAACAAAAAGTGTTTCTATGATAAAGACACAAGGCAAGCAGAAAGCAGGGGGGTAGGGGAATCACAGCAGCCCTGTCAATCTTCTGGCTCCAGGCCGAAATTTCCACGTGAAAAGATCTCTTTCTTTCCTATTTGCCTTCTCCTCCAAGGAGGCAGACATAAAACAGCACTCTACCTGGGAAGCATAAATCCTCACAATCTAGTTCTCTGGTAAGGAAAAAAAAAAAAAAAAAGGATTGTTTTGTTCAGTCAGGTTCCTTGGACCTCATTTATTTTGTCCCCATGTGCCTAGAACTGGCCTCAACCCTGGCCAGTAATTTCCCTGGACACTACCCCTGGCAGTGATGTCCACAATCTGCCTTAGAAAGTAGTAGTAGCTCAAGCTCTTGCAGCCAAACAAAATAACAGATAATCAACAACTCTCATCTAGTGGCAGCTGGCACATTGTGAACATTCAGTAAATATTAATCAATAGCTATCTAATGGCACTGAAGAGAGACAAAAGAATAATCTGATGGCTTAACCAAGGTCACACTAAACAGACACTGGGTCCTAACTTTCAAGGACTGGCACACACTCCCGAGTAGCCTCGGGCCAAAAGATTTTGCCCAATGTCAAAAGCAATTAGTTTCCTCATACATACTCTGCAAGACACAAAGGACGTATTCTGTTTATGGCTGACGTGTATTAGTGAAAGGAGAGTATTAAGAATACCCTAAGCCATACTGAGAGTCTCTTTATGGTACAAACAGTTAATGCACCTGCCTGTTAACAAAAAGGTTGGAGGCTCCAATCTACTCAGAGGTGTCTGGAAAGAAAGATCTGGCAATCTCCTTCTGAAAAAGAAACTCTATGGAGGCTGGTTCTATTCTGACACACCTGGGGTCGTCATGAGTCAGAGTGGACTCAATGGCAGGTGGTTTTCTTGGGATTTTGATGTTGTTGTTTTGGTTTTCAGCCAGCCTCCTGAAAATGTTCTATGACTTTCTCTGAGCTGTCAAGTGAGAGAGTTGAATTGGACCCTGATGATGGACCTTAAAATGAAACCACAGCATTAGCAACTGGCCTCATTCCATTCTGTTGTATTTATTGGGTGCTGTGCAGTTGATCCTAAATCAGAGAAACCCATGTGACAGTAGAACTGCCTCATAGGGTTTGATTGACTCTGGTAGTGTAGTGGTTACGAATCGGGCTGCTAACCTCAAAGTCGACAGTTCAAAACTACCAGCTGTTCTGCGGGAGAAAGATGAGGCTTTCTTCTCCCATTAAGATTCACAGCCTCAGAAACCCTGTGCAGGGTTGCTATGAGTCAGAACCAACTCCACAGTACTTAACAACAACAACAACAACAATCTTTACATTAGCAGAGTGACTGGGTGTGTTTGAGCTACCATCCTTCCATTAGCACACCTCTTAACTGAAACCGCCAAAGCTTCTTTTCAGTCTAGAATAGCCTCTTAATCTAATACAAATTCAATCCAGTATCACATGCTAAATTGTTTTCTGTATCAAAGTTTCGCCACTTAGACACCAAATGTTCAATGCCTAGTGAACAACTTTCCAAAAACTAAAATAAGTTGGGAAATGTCATTTCAACTTGGCCAAATCCATACCAGAGTAAGTGCTATTGGTTGCAGAGATGAGGCCTAACTTAGTTTAGTTCCTGATCATCCTGGTGGCCTAATTTCAGTTTGCCTACTGTCATAGCTTATTAGAAGATGGACCCAGTCGTCAGACAAGAACTGGGAAGGGTTCTGGTTAAGAACCACTGTCTACATTGGCTCTGTGGATTTACCTGGCAGAGCTACAGGTTTCTGGTAAGAGACTTCCTTATCTGGTGACTGCTGCCTCCCACAGAAATTTCAAGGTTCTATTTCCTGGCATGATTGGGGACCCATACTCTAGGATCGTTCTTTCTCTGTGTCCCATGTCCACAGGTAGTAATCCTGCCCAACTGAACTCACTTATCAAGTCTTTCTCTGGAAACTCAAACCTAGACCAAGGCCTGGCAAAGCCCTGCAGGATAATGCTCTGGATCACAAGCTTGGTTTGGACCGCAAGATCAGTGGTTCAAACTCACCAGCCGTTCCTTGGAAACCCTATACAGGGTCGTTATGAGTCAGGGCAGACTAAATGGCACTTAACAACAGTAACAACAAACCAGGGTTCCAGACCTTCTCTGTGCCCAAAAAGGAATCTCGGATTATGAAGCCCACCATCACAGCAATTCTGAAGCTTGTTCCCAGACTCTCAGTGTGCACTCTCCGGGAGGTTATTGCTATTATTCGTGTCATAGGCTAATGGCGAGTCAGTCCACAAGTCATGGTGACCCTATCCACAAGGGAACGAAACTCTGCCCAGTACTGCACCAGCCCCGTGATCAGTGTGAATTATATCATTCTGATCTACAGAGTGTCATTGGCTGATTTTCTGAAGTTGATTGCCAGACCTTTCTTCTTAGTCTCTTTAGTCTGGAAGCTCCACTGACACCTACTCAGCATCACGGCAACATGCAAACCTCCACTGCCATGGCATGCAGTAGTTGCATATGCAGTATATCAGGCCAAGAATCAAACCCGGTCAGCTGCCTGGAAGGGAGAACCTTACCGCAGAAGCACCCCCGCACCCATTTGAAAAGTGTACCGAATGAGCCGTCTGCCTTCCACTGCTTGAGCACCTTGTCTCCCTAAGATTCCAGGCTCCTTGTTGTTAAGTGCCGTCAAGTCAGTTCCGACTCATAGCGACCCAGTATAGGGTTTCCGAGGAGCAACTGGTGGGTTTGAACTTCTAGTCTTTTAGTTAGCAGTCCAGTGCTTATCCTATAGCGCCACACTAGGAATCCTTTACACATGGTGTGTTGGTGTGCATGGAGTTAGCTCCTACTTATAGTGACCCTGCATAGGGTTCTCCAAGGCTGTAAATCTTCACAGGAGCAGAAAGTCTCATCTGTCTCCCACAGAATGGCTGGTAGTTTCGAACTGCTGAGCTTGAGGTTAGCAGACTGACTCATAACCATAGCAGACTCCTGATAAAGATGTCTTGACTGATTTCCAGTCAGTTAATTTTCTATTCTACGTGTAATCACAGTTTCGATATAAAAAGTAAACGGTTTTTTTTTTTTTGTCTTTTTAAAGCAGATTTTTAAAAAACGTTTTGTTGTGATTTGAGTTCAAGGTTTAAAAGTGAATTCATTTTCCATTCAACAATACATACACCTTTTGTTTCATGACATTGAGCGCAGTCTCCATGGTGTAACAACGCTCTTCCCACTTCCTCCCTATGGTTACCATTCCCATTGGTTCTTCTCTCCTATCCCTTCCTGCAGTCTAAACTTTGTCTCTAGACAAACGCTGCTCTTTGATCTCCTACGGTTGATTGTTCTAAGTGATACTTTCCTGGTGTTCTTGTTAACCTTATGTTGTCAAGTGCTGTCAAGTTGGTTCCAACTCATAGCGACCATTTATAGGATTTCCAAGGAGCAACTGATAAGTTGTGTTACAACCTTGTGTTACAAACCGACCTTGTGTTCCAGTATCCTGCAGCACTGCAACAGGACTCCTGTTCACCCTGTTGTTTTTGTTATCATCGAGTCAGTACCAACTCATAGTGACCCTATGCACTACAGAACAAAATACTACCCCATCCTGTACCAACCTCAAGAATCATTGCTATATTTGAGCCCATTGCAGCTGCCACAATCCATCACATTGGGGGTCTTCCTCTTCTTCTCTGATCCTCCACTTCACCAAGAAAGATGTCCTTCTTCAGGGACTGGTCCCTCCTGATAATATGTGCGAAGTACGAGAGATGAAGTCTGGCCATCCTGGCTTGCAAGGAGCACTCTGGCTGTACTTCTTCCATCACAGATCGGTTTGTTCTTTTGGCAGTCCATGGTATTTTAATATTCTCCTCTAACACCATAACTTAATGCATCAATTCTTCTACAGTCTTCTTTATTCATTCTCCAACTTTGGCACACATATGAGGTTATTGAAAATACCATGACTTGGGTCAGGTGCACCTTAGTCCTCAAACTGACATCTTTGGTCTGGAACACCTTAAAAAGGTCTTGTGCAGCAGATTTGCCTAAGAATCCTGGTAAGAGACACTGTAAGTAAGCACAGGACTGGTACTCACTGGATGGTTAGTGGCTAAAACCCACCAGCTGCTCCTCAGAAACTCTATAAATGGCCACTATGAGTCAGAATCAACTTAACAATAACAGCATTGTTGAGCTAAAAGTTGAACTCTACGAGGGATCAGCTCCAGGCTTGAAGGTTGACTAAGGGTCATGATCTTTGGTCTTTTTTATGATTCTGAGTTTTGTTGCACATTTTTTGTCTACTCTATCTAGGACCTTCTATTGTGATCCCTTTCAGAGTGGTAGGTAGTGGTAGCTGGGCGCCATCTTGTTCTGGTCTCAGGGTCATGGACATTGGGGCTCATGTGGTTCCTCTGGATTAATTGTTTCCCTGAATCTTTGATTTTCTTCACTCTTCTTTGCTCTGGTCAGGGAGAGACCAATAGTTGCCCCTAAAATAAGCTTTTAAGAACCCAGTGAAAAACAAAACAAAACAAAATAAACACAACTCTTTTAACGTTTGCTTTTGATAATATACAATTCATGGAGAGTCAATCCAAACAAAAACCAAACCCATGGCCATCAAATCGATTCTGACTCATAGCAAGTCTATATAGAGTTTCCAAGACTGTAACTCTTTATGGGAGCAGAAAGCCTCATCTTTCTCCTACAGAGCAGCTGGTGGATTTGAACTTACAACTTTGTTCTTAACAGTCCAGTACTTATCCTACTGTGCCACCTGGCCTCTTTCTGGAGAGTCAACGCTGAAGTAAATTTCTTAAGCCTTTTGACTCAAGCTGACTCTTGCTTTTGACACAGCTGTACATTTTAAAATAAGAATTCATTCCATAAACATAAAGGTAAATTATGCCTAGCACCTCTCCATTACTAAAGCCTCAGATTTGAAAAACAACAAAATCAAGTTCCTTGTTCCTCAGTCATAGAGATTTGTATTGTGATTCCCCCCATAAGACTGTAGAACATAGACTGCTGCTGCCTCTCAGCAGAGGTAAACATTAGCCAGTCTCTCCCCTTCCTAATTATTTTATTTAGAAGGCATCCAAGAGTCATATAGAAAAACAACAGTGAAAAGAGTACACAGAGAACTCATTTCTTGGAGCAGATTTTAAATGAATTAGAAATGCATTTTCACCATCTGTTGCTGCTACTGCTCTTATGAAATTTGGGATTCACAAATTGCAGTTTGCATAACACTCACTCTTGGACTCAGGAAATCTGCTGCGGGATCTGTAACCTGAGGGAAATGTTCTGGATTACTTCTGAACGCGCCTCAGTGTAATATAGAACATTCTCTCTGTGAGGCTTCCCTTACATCTGACAGCCAGTACCAGATGCTTCTCCGAGGAGAGGGGGGGTTGGTTGGTACATAGTGCCGGGTATTGTACCACATTTATCACAGTGTTTCACTGATACTACACCAGTGTCGAGATCGTCATTCTACAGCTAAAAGACATGCTTATTGAGGCTAAATGACTTAGGATCACAGTATGTCCAGGGATATGGTAGAAATTTATGCTAAAGATATATAAGGGGCCTTCAAAAGTTTGTGGGAAAGTTCCATTATTCCATGGACTTTTCAAAGCCTCCTCATATTTTCTCAAAGGTCACTCCATGGGGAAAACAACCATCTCTCCAACCAAACTTTAGAAATTGAGCAGATGAACAATAAATAAAATGAGATTATATATACAAGTGAACTCTGGTGGCATACTTGTTAAGCACTCAGCTGCTAACCAGTTGGTTGAATCCACTCAGTGGCTCCGCTGGACAAAGACCTGACGGTTTGCTCCCTTAAAAATCACAGCCTAGAAAATGCTATGGAATGGTGTCAAGTGGGGTCACTGTGAATCGAAACTTGGCGGCATCTAACAACAATACAAGGAGTCCTGGTATGGTGCTGTAGGATCAGCACTGGACAGCTAACCACAAGGTTGGTAGTTCAAATCCACCAGTTGCTTCTTGAAAACCCCATCCAGGGTCGCTGTGAGTCAGAACTAACTTGACGGCACCTAACAACAACAATATACACAAAACTCTTAGCACCCAAATATATTTCATTATTTTTTATTACAAAACTTTATGTCTAGCCTTGGAAAGAGGTGGGGAGAATGGAGAATTCTAATTATCTACCAAACGATCAGATTCAGATTCTAATGTTCTAGAACATTCTCTGTAGTAGAGTGACTGCAGATGGCTAATCTGCCTAAATGCTAGATATGTAAAAATCATTTCATTCATGCTTCCAATGGTAACAGGCTTTGGACTCCCTGTGTCATCCCTGTATTCATCACTCTTCTGCCAACCTCCTTCTTGTTGTATATTGTCTTCCCAAACATGTGTCTATCCTCTAGCTAGTGATTTACTCTCCCTTTTCTCCTATCACTGGTACCCATCAAAGAATGTTTCTTTTAGCATGAAAACATTCTCTTTACCTTGTGCAAAAGTGGTCTAATATAATATTTATTCTTTTGTGATTGACTAACTTCATCCATCATAATGTCCTCCAAGTTTATCCATGTTATGAGGTATTTCACAGACTCACTATTATTCTTCAGTGTTGCATAGTATTCCGTTGTGTGTATGTACCAGTTGTTTATCCATTTTTTCATTGATGGCCATTTAGACTGTCTCTCTCTTTTTGCTTTTGTAAACAGTGCTGTGATGAACATGAGTGTACATATATCTGTTCGTGTCACAGCTCCTTACCAAGTAGAAGGATTGCTGGGCCATACGGTATTTCTATTTCTAACTTTTTGAGGAAGCGCCACACTGTTTTCCACAGTGGTTTCATCATTTTATAGTCCCATCAGCAATATAGGAAGGTCCCAGTCTCTCCACACCCTCGCCAGCATTTGTTGTTTTCTGTTTGTTTGTTTTTAAGTTTGTTGTTAAAAACTGGGGTGAGATGCTACCTCATTGTTGTTTTGATTTGTGTCTCTAAGGAGCTCTGGCAGTGTAGTGGTTATGAGTTGGGCTGCTAGCCCCAAGGTCAGCAGTTAGAAACTACCAGCCATTCCACAGAAGAAAGATGAGACTTAATGCTCCCCTAAAGATTTACAGCCTCAGAAACCCTGTGCAAGGTCGCTATGAGTTGGAACCAACTCCACGGCACACCACCACCACCACCACCACCACCACCAATGGCTAATGATCTCAAGCATTTCTTCAGTTTTTTGGCTGCCTGAATGTCTTCTTCTTTGTTGAAGTATCTGTTCATGTCCTCTGCCCATTTTTTTAATTGGAATATTTGTCTTTTTCTTATTAAGGTGGTGAAGTTTTCTATAAATTTTAGAGGTTAGTCACTTGTCTATGCATCATTCCATAAAATGTTTTTTAGTCTGTGGCTTTTCTTTTTACTGTTATGGTGAAATAGTTTCATGGACATAAGTGTCTAATTTTTAGGAGGTCCCCATTATCTATTTTGTCTTCTGTTATTTGTGTTTTCATTTATGTTATATTTATGCCATGTACAATACAACCTAAATTTGTCCCTATTTTTTCACTTACAGTCTTCATAATTCTAGGTTTTACATTTAGGTCTTTAATCCACGTTGAGTTCGTTTTTGCATATGGTGTGAGATATGGGTCTTACTTCATTCTTCTGCAAAAGGATTTCTAGTTTTGCTACCACCATTTGTTGAACAGACTATTTCTTCCCCGTGTAATGTATTTGGGTCCTTTCTCAAGAATCAGAGCATAGGTAGATGAATTTACTTCTAGGTTCTCAGTGCTGTTCCTCTGATCTATGTGTCTTTTGTTGCCAGTACCAGGCTGTTTTGACCTAGAAGACTGATAAACAATGGTAGCTCATTATGTACTTGTAAGAATTATATTGGAGAACCCTCAGAAATACCAAGTGTATTCCTCCTACTGTGAGAACTTCTACAGAAGTCCCCTTGTCTTCAAGGCCAATGCAGTTATACAAAGAAATACTGAACCTACATATCACATAGTTCAACATAATTAATCACCAAGATTATTGTTGTTGGTAAGTGCCGACTCATAGCATAGGGTTTCCAAGGAGCATCTGGTAGCTTTGAACTGCTGACCTTGTGGTTCAAAGTCCAGTGCTGAAGCACAGTGCCACACCAGAAGTCCAGCCTCCTCTTAATTCTAATCATGTTAGTCTAATGAGTTATATATAATTGTGATTGAAATGAAATATCATATTCTGGCATGGATGTGTTATATAAAATCATACTGGTTATTATAACCACATGCTGCTTACACATTTTTTAATGTAAAATAAATTTGTTTTCATAGCACTGTAAAGATTGTGGTCATATGTCATCATGAGGCAGACATGGCAGAAGTAGATAGAAGGAATACAGATGTAGATTTTGAAGTGATATTGTTTAACATTTAATTTGTAGGATGTTGTTAGGTGTTGTTGAGTCAGTTCCAACTCATCGTGACACTGCACACAAAAGAAACAGTCCCATCCAGTGCTATCCTCACAATTGTTGCATTTAAACCCATTGTTGCGGCCCCTGTGTCAGTCCATCTCACTGAGGGGGTCTTGCTCTTTTTACTGATACTCCACTTCACCAAACATGATGTCGTTCTCCAGGGACTGGTCCCTCCTGATGATAACATGTCAGAAGTATGATTGATGAATTCTCACCATCCTGGCTTCTAAGGAACATTCCGACTGCACTTCTTGCAAGACAGATTTGTTTGTTCTTCAGGCAGTCCTGATGCCACGTCATTCTTCATATAATCCACCTTCTCAGGTTATTTGTTTAGCATATAGATTGAATAAGTATACTGAAAGGATATAAACCATGGTACACACCTTTACTGATTTTAAACCATTCAATAGCCCCTTTTTCTATTCAAACAACTCCTCTTGGTCTCTGTACAGATTTCTCATGAGCACAATTAAGTGCTCTGGAATACCCATTCTTTGCGATGTCATCCGTACTTTGTCATGATCCACACAGTCTAAAAGCCTTTGTATCGTCAATAAAACACAAGCAAACATCTTTCTGGTATTCTCTGCTTTCAGTCAATACCATCTGACATCAGTAATGACATCCCTAGTTCCAGATCCTCGTCTGAATCTGACTTGAATGTCTGCCAGTTTCCTGTCCATATACTGCTGCAATGATTTTTTAATTATCTTCAGCAAAATTTTACTTGCATGTGATAGTAATGATATTGTTTGATGATTTTCACATTATGCCAAGTCACCTCTCTTTGGAATGGAAACAAATATTAATTTCTTCCAATCGGTTGTCCAGGAAACTGTCTTCCAAATTTCCTGACATAGATGAGTGAACGCCTCCAGTCAAAATCTTGCATCAGTTTGTTGAAAGATTTCAATTTCTGGAAATCTTCAGTGCAACTTAGACTTCTAATACAATCAGGGTTTGATCATATGCTACCTCTTAAAATAGTTGACTATTGACTATTTCTTTTTGGTACAGTGACTGTGTATTCCTCCCATCTTCTGATGCTTTCTGCATCATTCAATACTTTACCCATATAATTCTTCACTATTGCAACCCAAGGCTTCAATTTTTTTGTGGGTTTTTTTTTTTTTTTTTTTTCAGTTCTTTCAGCTTGAAAACTGCTGAGCCTGTTCTTCTCTTTCGGTTTTCTAACTCCAGGTCTTTGCACATCTCATTATAATAATTCACTTTTTCTTCTCGAGCTGCCTTTTGGAATTTTCCATTCTGGTCTTCACTTCCTCATTTCTTTCAGTTACTTTAGCTTCTCTTTTCTCAAGAGCAAGTTTCAGAGTCTCTTCTAAAATCATTTTGTTTTTTCTTTCTCTCCTGTCTTTTTAGTGACATTTTTCTTTCTTCCTGCATAATGGTCTTGATGTCATCACACAACTTCTCTGGTCTTTGTTCGTTAGTGTCTAATGCATCAAATCTGTTCTTCAGATGATCTCTAAATTCAGGTGGGATAAATTCAAGGCCATACTTTGGTTCTCTTGGTTGTTGCTTATTTCATTTTCTTCAAGTTCAACCTAAACTTGCATATGAGCTTATATAGATTGCCCCAGCCTTGTTGTAATTGATTATATTGAGTTTCTCCACCATCACTTCCCACAGATGTAGTCAGTTTGATTCCTGTGTATTCCGTCTGGTGAGATCCATGTGTATAGTCTCCTGTTTTGTTTTTTTTTAAAGGTATTTGCCATGAATAAGTTGTTGGTCTGTGAAATTCTATCATGTGATCTTCACCATCATTTCTATCACCAAAGTCATATTTTCCAACTACTGATCCTTCTTCTTTGTTTCCAACCATCGCATTCCAATCAATGTAACTATTAATGCATCTTGATTGCATGTTTAATCAATTTCAGACTGAAGAAGTTGGTAAATTTCTTCAGTTTTATCATCATTGGCTTTAGTGATTTGTGCGTAAATTTGAATAATAGTGATATTAGCTGGTCTTCCTTGTAGTCATTTGGATATTAATTATCTTATCCCAAACAGCATTGTATTTCAAGATAGATCTTGAAATGTTCTTCTTGATGATGAATGTGACACCATTCCTCTTGAATTTGACGTTCCCAGCGTAGTAAACCATATGATTGTCAGATTCAAAGTGATCAATATCAGTCCATTTCAGCTCACAAATGCCTAGGATAATGATCTTTAGTTATTCCATTTCATTTTGACAACTTCACATTTTCTGAGATTCATACCATACATTCCACATTCTGATTATTAACAGATATTTTCAGCTCTTCTCATTTTGAGTTGCACCCCATCACCAAATGAAGGTCCTGAAAGCTTCCCCCATTCACATCATTATGGTCAACTCTACTTTGAGGAGGTAACTCTTCCCCAGTCATATTTTGAGTGCCTTCCTAGCTGAGGACTCATCTTCCAGCCCTAGCTCTGACAGTGAGTGTTCCATTGTTATTAATAATGTTTTCATGTTCTGGCACCATATCTGATCATCTTCCACTGGTATTCATAAGATTTTCAGCAGTTAACCGTTCAGAAATAATCTGCCTCTCCTTCTTCCTCGTCAGTCTTATTCTGGAATCTTAGTTGAAACCTGTCCACCACGAATGATCCTGCTGATATTTAAAATACCTATGGCATAGCTTCCGGTATCACAGGAACACACAAGCCACCACAGTACAACAAACTGACAGACAACTGGTGGAATTTACAGGATAATCATAGTAATTCAGGCTTGGGGCTAGGGAGTGCCCTTGTCCTGCATAAAGTTCCTCCACCAAAGTTCAAAGTGACTATAAATACTATGTCACAAAAATTAGAAAGAATAGGTAAGGGTGGTATTCAACTGCATGATACCAAGAGTTAATGCCACTGAACTGTACATATGAGGAATCCTGAATTGGGAATTGGCACACGTTTGTTACACATAAGGGTAAGTGAAAAAATATTGCTATTAAATTATAGAAACCTTTATTAACAACAATATCAAAATGTGAAATTGTTGTTTTTCAACAGATCCCTCTTCTAGATCTATAAACATCTATGTGGTATTTCCATCTCTTTAGCTATTGCGCAGAGTCATGGTGTGACACTGTAGGATAAGCTCTGGACTGCTAACCACACGGTCAGCAGTTAAAACTCAACAGCTGGTCATTAGAAACCCTATACAGAGTTGCTGTGAGTCAGAACCAATTCAATAGCACTTAACAACAACAGCCCTTCCCCAAATAATTCTATGCTTTTTTATTTACACCATGTCAAAACCGCCATTTTGGCATCCTTGAGATGCTTAAATTATGGTCCTTTGCAATGTTCTTTGAGTTGTTGGGAACTAAAAGAAGACTGAAGAGGCAAGATCAGGACTGTAGAGTTGATGGGATTCAGTTTCCCAAAGAAATTCCCATAAAGCAGCCCTTTCTATCTTCAAAGAATGAAAGGTGCATTGCTATGATGGGAAAAAAATTTCCTCAATGCAACTTTCCTGGTGCTTTTCTTCACCAATGCAGTTTTCCATTTTCATAAAATTCCTTTGTAATAAGTGCCCGTAGTCATCCTGTGTCCTTTGCACAAATCTATGAAGAGTACCGCTTTAGAATGAGTCACTGGGCCTAAGGGCTCAGGGCCTTAGTCTTAAGGGACACCAAGGTCAATTGGCATAACATACTCTGCAATGACAATGATCTGTATCCTATTTTAGTAAGTAATGAGTGGAGTCTTTAAAGCTTGTGAGTGGCCATCTAAGCTGCAACTATTGTTCTCTACCTCTTTCGAGGAAAGGAAAGGGATGAAAACTGAAAACACATCAGAATAATTCATTCAGTGGACTAATAGATCATGCCAACCTCAGTGTCCACAACCCTGATAACAGCAAGAGTACACGGTGCCTGCCACATCTACCACCTACTCTTAAAGGGATCACATTAGAACGTCCTAGATGGAGTGGGAGAACAATAAAGAGCAAAACTCAAAATCATAAAAAAGCCTAGATTTACTGGTCAACAGAGACTAATGGAACCCCTGAGATGAGGGCCCTCTTCAGGTCTAGAACTGAACTCAGCCCTGTGGCTCAGTTTCGAGCCAAACAATGGGCAGGTCTGTGAAGGGAGCAATAACACTAGGAAGATACAACCCATGGATTAATCCACCATTTGAGATCAAAAGACCAGCATTTGCCCTAGAACAAAGTTCAAAAGGGTTAGGGAAAAAGGAGGAATGGAAACAGGAAACACAGGGAGGAAGTAGGATCAGTGATGTTTCATTGGGGAGGACTGCAATCATTGCAATGAAACAAAATGTGTATGAACTGTTGAATGGAAAAGTGATTTGCTCTATAAAACTTAACTTAATTCACAATAAAAAAAATGGGGGCGCAGGGAAGCTTCCAGGTGGGCCACCACCCATAGAAGGTCAAAAATTACCTCCTCAACAAATGAGTAGGCCTTGCTACAAATATATGCTTCTCTTTGCATTGTTTTCTTGGAAAAACTAACTCTTCTCAGTCACTCAGGCACCTGGTCCATGTCCTAAATTTCACAGACCTCACTCACCTCATTGTACTCAAGGTGACCTAAAAGTTGAGATTCCTACAGATTGCACAATTTATGCCAGCTTACATAGCTTAAAAGAGGAAGAGTCCAGATTCAAGCTGGACTCCCAAGCGTAGGCCCTTCCAACCTTTCTATACTGCCCCTTGCCCTAATTGTATATCGCTCAGATTTTATTTACATCTTTCTAAATCCCCTGTTAAACTGTTGTTGTTGTTGTTAAGTGCCGTCAAGTCGGTTCCGACCCATAGCGACCCTGTACAGGGTTTCTGAGGCTGTAAATCTTTACGGGAGCAGGATGCCTCATCTTTCTCCCGTGGAGTGGCTGGTAGTTCCGAACTGCCGGCCTTAAGGTTCGCAGCCCGATTCGTAACCACTACACTACCAGAGCTCCTTTGTATATGGTCATTTTTCTACCATCAGAAATGGGGTCATTAAATTACCGTTCAACAAGAAATAGATCCATTAAATTACTATCAAAACAAGTATGCAAAATAATCTTTAAAAATCAGTAAAATGCACTTAAGGAAATGGCTGTGATAACATATCATGTCTGGAACGATCAGCTTTGCAGTGCCAGCTGATCAACCCTGGGGAATAGTTAATGATTTTGTCCTGGACTACTGCACAGCTAGAAAATTTGATTTGACCTCAGGATGATGAATGTGTATGATTTAGACTGGGGGACTGATATAAGGGAAGATGTTTATGCAAGTTGATAAAAACAAGATGCCCATGGCTCGGTGTGATTTGCTATTTAGGAAGAGATGCTGTTTGCTTTGGTGATAGATTTATCTGTCTTGACATTTATTCTGCTTATTAAAAAAAATAATAATAATTCACACTCACCAGCTCACTCTCTGGCCATGATAAATACCTTCCATGTCTCCAGTCCTATTACACTGAATTGATTTCGTATTACAGCACTGGGCATAAAATATATCTTTGATTTGTTCTTTCCAACTCTATTGAGTATATTTGATCACCTAGATTTTATGTATTTCAGACCTTTAGTTGTTTTACTTGCATTTCTGGGACTTCTACCTGTTTAACCTATAAATTTCACAACATTAGCTAGTACAATTCAGACCTAAACTTTAATCATAATACTTTTCACAACAATCATAGCACTAAATGAGGGGTGCAAAGTGTTTTATCTATATTACCTCATCCAATCCTTATGTATGTTGCTTTCCAAAAATGATTGAAACAACTAGGATTAAGACAACTCATATTATTATTCCTTCTCTTTTTTTTCTTTTTTTTCCACCTGGCATATAACATAGAAGGTATGTTGAGGCTTAGGTAGTGTCTACACAATTCCAAAATTTCCACCCAATTTCTCTTTTCAATCCAGATGTGGGTGTTATACAAAGTTAAAAGCCAAGTGATTTAATTGAATTAATTTGCTGCCTGGACATTGAACAGAAATATTCCTACAGAACAGAGTAAATTGCACATTATAAAATGTTATAAACTCAATTTAGAGACCAAAGAAATACCAGTTCAAATACTGTAATAATGACATTATATTAAATCCAGTTGTTCATTCTTTCATGCAACTCATATAACTATTGAGTGCTATGACACCAGCAGTTTACAAAACTCAACAATTAGCCTTAACGCTGGTGGTTGGAACCCACTCTGCAGCACCATGGAAGAAAAGCCATGAAGATCAGAGCCAAGAAACCTCTATGGCGCAGTCCTACTCTGTACCACATGGCATCATGAGGATTGTGGCTGTGAATTTGTGTTTGTGTTTTATTCTGTGTTTCGGTTATCCTCTTCCAGGCACAGAGGATAGCCATAAACCAGACTGACATTGTCTTTGCTAAATCAGAGAGAATTAGCTCTTAGTTTGTTAATGATCTCATTAACAAGAAAAATCTCAGAGAGTAGTAAATGCTATGCCAACAATTAAAAAAAAGGGACCCACTAGATGGGTCTGGTAAAAAGAGATGGGGATAAGATTCTTAAGATTCAATAGTGAGTACTTGTTATCATGACTAATCGCGACTGTCACAATTGTAAATGTAGAAGTTTTGTAACAAAATGGGGGAGTAGTTTATCTTACAGTCCAGAAACAGAGAACCCTAGGACCATCAAGGGAGAAGAACACAAGCGGTATGTGGAACCTTATCCAGAGAAGCAACTACACCAGAGATAGAGGCAGAGATGCGGACGAGGAGAGGGGGAGCGGCTAAGGACTCTAGATTCATAGGAAGAGAGGGACTAAGAGATGGTGACCATCAGGCACACTTGCAGAATGTGCCCTTTGGTGGTATAAATTATTATATATGCCTGAGTGGTTTGAAAAAAAAAAAAAAAAAGGAGCTAAATTGAATATTGAGAAATACTGTTAACTGATGGTACATGGAGGGAATTATAACCATTGTAATGAAACAAGTTGTATGATTTGTTGAATGTACAACTGATGATCTGCCCAGTAAACTTTCTCTCAATTCACAATAAACACTTAAAAAAATAAAATAAGGGATCAGGATAGATAGCTGGTGAAGGTCTCACTCCAGTGGATTATCCAATTGGCAAGTAAGCCTGGTTTACTTGTGATTCCTTACTAATCGGTGATGAACACTTTCACATGTTTTTCACCACATCTCTCTGCTTATTTACTAATCTGTGATGAACAATTTCACATGGGTTTCACCACCTCTTTGACATGTGAAACTGTTCACTCCAGATTAGTACGTAAGCACAGGTAAATCGTGCTCACCTTGCTTACTGAGTAACCTATCCCTATCCGGGTTAGTAAATTTGAAAAGAGATTTTAATTCTGTAGGAACATGCTGTGGAGTTGAGAGAGAGATGTTAGCCCTACTTAGGAGCAGAATCTTTGATATGGTAAGCACAAGTAAGCCCATGCTTATATTGCTTTTTGAGTAATCTGACATTGGTCTCACTGAGGAGGTAATTTGGCAGTCTGCAGGAGGGGCATGGCAGATGTCAGGATATGGTCATGGTCATGGTCATGCAGAGAGGCCAGCGGTGAGGCCAGCGGTGGGAAGGAGCCTGGGGCTGGGGGATGTTGTTGTTGTTTTGGGCTGTGGACCCTACACAGTGGTTCCGAGGAGGCTGTAAATCTTTAAAGGAGCAGAAAGCCTCATCTTTCTCCAGCGGAACTGCTAACCGTGAGAGCAGCCCAATTTGTAACCACTACGCTACCAGAGCTCCTTGTGGCTGGGGGTTACTTACTGGTTTAAAGTCAGAGAGTGGGAAATGCAGGCACTCTGCATTTCATTATGCTTTACTTTATTGCATTTTGAAGTATTGTGGCTTTTGTAAATTGAATGTTTGTGGCAACCCTGAGTTGAGTAGGCCTATCTTCGCTATTATTGCAACAGCATGTGCTTACTTCGTGTCTATATCACATTTTGGTTAATTCTCAAAACATTACAAACTTTTCCACAATGGTTTTGCTCATTTAATAGACTACAATAAAGCGTAAATATAATTTCTATATGCACTGGCAAACAAACAAACAAAAGAAAGTTTGATTCGCTTTAGTGCAAACTTCACTTCATTGTGGTAGTCTGGAACCAAACCCACAATATCTGCAAAGTATGCCTGTCTGCACAGGTTCTTAGAAGAAAGAGAGAATGAATGATGTGTAGACTATATCCGCTTGGATGGCATCTCGTCGTCTTCTCGTTTTATGTCTTCCTTGCAGTGTGATCATAAAGAGGATGTATGTGATTGCTCCATCCGTCTCCCCATGGCAGCATCATTCTTGTAAGTCATCTGATCTAGATGACTGATTGCAACTCCATTTGTCAAGCAGTTCCTCATCACTTTCTGTAGCTTCATGAAATTTTGCTTTCCTCGGGAATTTTCATTTCATTTTACAGCAGGTTTGCGTTGTGTATTCTAGATCACTTGGAAACTCAGTGTCCACTCAGTTACTGTGAGGACACAGATAGTCTCTAGAGTTAAGGGACGGACTTTGAGAGGGGTCTTTGTTTATCAGTATTCCGGTGAGCGTTTTCATGTTTTGTTTCCTTAACGGTAGGGACTCAGATAAAATAAACTTATGACCCACTGCTTCTAAGACCCTTAAAAATTGGTTAGGAAAATGGTGCCATCAATCATGAAGCAATTAGTGAAGACAACAGAATGATAGATGTGGTGGCCAGAATCAGAGTCCCCCTAAAGATGCCCACAGTATAATCCCTGGAACCTGTGAACATGTTGTTACCTGGCAAAATGGGAATCAAGGTTCTAATTGACTAACTTTAAAGCAGTTAGATGATCCTAAATGACCTAGGTGGGCCAAATATAATCACAAAAGTCCTAAAAAGTGGAAGAAGGAGGCAGAAGAGGCAGTCAGAGGAAAATGTGACTGAAGAAGAAAGGCACAGAGAGATACAACATTGCTGACTCTGAAGATGTAGAGAGGAGGCCAGGAGCCAAGGAATGTGGGCAGGCCCCTGGTAATGAATGTTGGCCTCAGAGATGCTAAGAGCTTCGTTTTATTTTGCCTTCTCATCCAGAAGATAGAAAAAGCAAGGAAAGAAATGTTCCCTAAGACCCAACAACTTGATTTTATGTAGCCAGGTGAAACTGGTGCTAGACTTCTAAACTACAGATATTATATTATAAGATAATATGTTTATATTATGGCACTGTTGGTGGTGGTGGTGACTGTAAACTCAGCTCTGGCTCTTTGTGATCTCATGCACAACAGAACAAAATATTACCAGATTCTTGTCCAGATTCTTCCAGATCTCTATCAGACTTAGAGTTTAGAGCGCTGAATCAGTGGGAATGTACTAAAGCAGCACTAGGAAACCAAGACTAGAAGGATGAGGGTTCACATTATGAAGTAAATTTGGAAGTATGGGTGGTAAAGATAAGGTAAATGGACAAGCATATACTAGAGTTGTAGACTAAGGGTTTCGCAGAAGACATGAATCTTTGTCTGGAAAAGTCTGTGATAGAAAACCCTTTATAAGGGCAAAACAAAACAAAGCTCTTAGCATCTCTGAGGCCAACATTCATTACCAGCAGCCTGCCTAAATTAATACAGGACACAGGAATGTTTTTTACGGATGTCTGTATAAAAATTCTGTATTAAAAAGTATTGAGGCTAATTAATATTACTCCTGATTAGAGAGAGATTTTGTTCCTAATTTTAAAAGTCCTCATTTTATAACCATTTAAGTTGTCATTTACAGCTCATAAAATTAGCAAGGCATAATGTCCTTGAGCTTTTTTTTTTTTTTTCCCCCAGTTTTTAAAATAATTGTCTGTAAACTTCCTTGTATCCTTGGGAGGAGTTATGATGAAGAACAAGCTATACCCTGGAAGTTTTGTTTTGATGAATATTCTAAGAGTAACAGAATGTTAGTTCAGGAAATCCCCTTACATGGCAATTTGACATTTAATCAGTTGGACTCCGATGACAAGTCCAACCAGACCTTCTTCAGAGAGACAGCAATGTCTAGTTTGTCCATTATGTAAGCCAATTTGGGGAGGATATCATCACCTGTATAAAGTATGCTAGAAATGATATGGAGATCAGTATTTGCCTCTCTCTAAATTGTCTGCCCCCTTGGGATAGATGTAACATGCGTCTTTCAACTTTGTTTCTTCTCAGAGTCAGTCAGTATGAAATGATAGTTCATGAATGGATAAATGAAGCATTCTACTTGTAACACAAATGTTGGGCAATGTGGCCTTTTCAGGGTTATAATTATGTATAATTCTTTCTATTTATGTTTGAAACTTCTGTATTTATATATTTGTGTAGATACACAAAATGTGTGAGCAATATACAAAGGTCATCCTAATATATTTAATTTTGTCAACAACAAATATCAGACTATTGTGAACACCGAATTATTAAACTATCCAAGGCATTTTTCAAGAGAAAGCATTGCATTTTTAAAAGTTAGAAATTCCTTCTCTCATTGTGTGGTACTTTAAAACAAAACAAAAGATGGCTTTTGCTATAGTAACTTAATTGTGCATCATTCTAGATCTAGATTCTGTCACTAAAAAGAAAAAGTCAGGATATGAGTTACTCAAAGAAATTCATATTGTTGGTTTGATACAGATAGCATGATAAAAATAACTCCTTTTCCCTTTATTTGTCAGAATCTACTTACTCCAAATAGTCATTTAAAAATATTTTTTGTCGCTGCTCTGGACAGTTAAGAAATTAAAATAGGCTTATAAAAAATACAGATTTTGGTTGTGCCTACATATGCATCTATATTTATATATAGTGGTTGTTGTTAGGTGTCGAGCTGGTACCGACTCATAGCAACCCTACGCACAACAGAACGAAACACTGCCCGGTCCTGGGCAAACCTCACAATTGTTGCCACGCTTGAGCCCATTGATGCTGCTACTTTGCCAATCCAACTCGTTGGGGGTCTTCCTCTTTTTCTCTGACCTTATCAAACATGAGCTCCTTCTCCAGTGACTGGTCCCTCCTGACAATATGTCCGAAATATGATAGATGAAGTTTGACCGTCCTGGCCTCCAAGGAGCACTCTGGCTGCACTTCTTCCAACACAGAGCTGTTGGTTCTTTTGGCAGCCCATGGCACTTTCAATATTTTCCTCCAACACCATAACTCAAAAGCATCAATTTTTCTGCAGTCTTCCTTATTCACTGTCCAGCTTTCGCATGCATATGAGGTTATTGAGAATACCATGGCTTGGGTTAGGTGTACCCTCGCCCTCATCTTTGAATGTTCAACATCTTTGCTGTTCAACACTTTAAAAAGGTCTTGTGCAGCAGATTTGCCTAATGCAATACGTTGTTTGATCTCTGGACTGCTGCTTCTGTGAGTGTTGATAGTTGATCCAAGAAGAATGAAATCTTTGACAACTTCAATCTTTTCTCCATTGATAAGAATGTTGTTTATTGATCCAGTGTCTAGATTCCAAACTTTTTCATTATATCATAAGTGTGTTGTTGTTAAGTTTCATCGAGTCAGTCAAGCCGGTTATGACTCAATGTACAGCAGTACAACTATAGGGAATTGCCAGAAATTCAAAGCAGATTCACCAGAAGACATGGAATGAAGGGTGTTGCTGATGTCAGAGGATCTTGGCTGTAAGCAGAGAATGCCAGAAAGACATTACTAAAGTACTGACTACACAAAGGCATTCAACTGTGTGGATTATAGCCAATTATGGATAGCACTGCAAAGAATGGGGATTTCAGAACTTAATTGGGCTCATGAGGGCCTGTCTGTAGATTAAGGCAGTCATTCAAACAAGATAGGGATACAGTGTGATTTAAAGCAGGAAAGGTATGTGTCAGGGTTGTATTCTTTTCACTATACTTAATCTGTATGTATACTGAGAAATAATCCAAGAAACTAGACTATATGAAGAAGAAAGGGGCATCAGGATTGGAGGAAGACTCATTAGCAACCTGTGAGATGCAGATGACATAACTTTGCTTGTTGAAAGTAAAGAGGGTTTGAAGCCCTTACTGATAGAGGTCAATGACAACTGCCTTCAGTGTTGATTATAATTTGACATAGAGAAAACAAAATCCTCACAAGTGGGATAATAAGCAGCGTCTTAATAAACAGAACCTATTGAAATTGTCGAGGACTTCATTTCACTTGGATCCACAATCTATACCCACAGAAGCAGTAGCCTAGAAATCAAACAGCATAATGCATTGGGCAAATCTGCTGCAAAATTTTAAAAATTTTAAAGGAAAAATAATCACCTTGAGGACTAAGATGCACCAACCCTAATGCATGGTATTTTCAGTCATCTCATATGCATTCAAAAGCTGGACAATGAATAAGAAATGCCTAGACAATTAATGCCTTTGAATTATTATATTGGTGAAGACTATTGAACATACCATGAACTGTTTGAAGAATGAACAATTCTGTCTTGGAATAAGTACAGCCAGAATACTCCTTAGAAGTGAGGATATGGAGACTTTGTCTCATATACTCTGGACATTTTATCAGGAGGGACCAGTGTCTGGAGACTGGAAACTCCTTTATTGTACTCAGTAAGAAGAGGGTCACGAAAAAGAAAAAGACTCTCAACAAGATGGATTAGACACAGTGGCTGTAGCAATGGGCTCAAACATAGCAACAATTGTGAGCTTGAAGCAAGACCAGGCAATGTTTTGTTCCGTTGAATACAGGGTGTCTATGAGTCAAAACTGACTCAGTAGCACTTAGCAACATCAAGATTATTTGAAATATGAATCAACTTCAGTTTGAATTTCCACCAAATATTCTTATCTTTTCTCCTTGTTTTGCATGCGTAATCATAGATTAAGATTAAGTGTTTTGTTTAGGAACCTATTTAATAGATAGTAGCAGCTAATCATTTAAAATTAACTCTATGACCAGAACTGCACAGCCATGCAAAACCAAAGCTTGTGGCCTGATGCTAATTATTTAGATTGATTGTCTCCTTGTCCCGAATCCATTAATTCATAACTCATGCATATAGCACACACCCTCACTTGGGCTGCCTTGATCTCTCTCTTTAAAAGTACTATTGCTTAGTGAGGAGGGATAGCTATTTTAAATGGATCCTAAATGTGTGAAATTACAAAAAGTCCCAGCAGGGAAAGCAATTCTCATTCTAATACTTCTATATTCTTCATTGGTTTATTTCACTTCCTGGATGCACCCTAGTCTCAGGTATAAGGGAGAATTGGTGTGTCTTGAAGAAAACTGTGACAGATGCTGGTGAGGGGACCCTGGTGACGCAGGAGGTACTTCTTGCTGCCCTACCAGTTGCTACTGAGTTGTCTCAGGCCCATGTCAACCCCTGTGTGTCAGACTAGAACTGTGCTCCACCAGGTTTTTCAATGGCTGGTTTTTTGGAAGTAGATCACCAGGTCTTGCTTCAAAGGTGCATCTGAATATACTTGAGCCTCCAAACCTAACAGCCAAGCTCATTAACCCATTTGTACCGTGAACCAATTGCTGTCCTGTGTAGTTATAAAGACTATGAGCAGTCCTCCTTAATATCTTACTAGCTTTTTAAGCATTGCCTGGGATTTCCAAACTCTGCCCTTGGACCCTGGAAACTGGCTTATCTGACTTTCTTTTCCCAAACTTCAAAGTCTATTTCAAAGCAGGGATTTATTTCTCTATGGTATTCAAAAGGCCCATGTCCAACAAGGACTTTTATTTGGAGGAAATTGAGGAGGATGCCTTTGTAACTATCAAGCATGGTTACATATGTTACAACTATTGGCAAGCAGCACCATTGGCATTGAATAGCTGACCACTTACTTTCTCTCAACAGTTGCTCCCTGGATTGTGTTACCGAGTAACATTCGCTAAAAGAATACCTAGCAAATGTACTGGAATAAAGCCAGGCTCTCATCTAGCCAAACCAGAAGTTCCCTCGCTTTTTTCATATACCTTTATACTGCTGAGCTTCCTAGAAATCTGTTTTTAAAGGGTTGTTTCTTCATGGGCTCGTTTACATTTTCAAAATCTTTACAAAAACTATTTAAATTCAACAAACATTCAATAACTATTTTCTGACTATCAATTATAGGTACTGTAATGGACCAGTAGAATTATGAGAGGTTTTATCTCAAAAAGTAACAATAAACTTGGTGTTTGATAAATTTGTTCTAGACTTTCTTCAATTTACAGACTTCCCCAAATGAAAGACTCTCAATTTACTTTATCATATTTTTGTTGTTCTGGGTAAATGGTTTTCCTGACTGAAAGAGCATTACTTTAGCAGAGAAATGTTATGCTTAAGTGCAGGAAATGGCAAAATGTAGGTATATTTTTAAATAATAACTTTAGCAGTCTTAAATGCTTATAGGTTGCTTTTGAAACTATCATTTATTTCATTGCTTTGGCCCTCTGGGCAGTAGTCAGCTGATCAAAGAAAAGTGATACAAATGGTAAACTTGTTTAATAGGTTGCTTCAAGGTCGGCGGTTCGAAACTACCAGCTGTTCCGCGGGAAAAAGATGAGGCTTTCTCTCCTGTAATGATTTGCAGCCTCGGAAACCCTGTGCAGGGTCACTATGAGTCGGAACTGCTTCCATGGTACTTAACAACAACAAATGAAAGGTGTGGCGTCCTGGTGTGGCTCTGTGGGCTGACTGGAAAGTCGTTTGAACTGCAAGGTTGGTGGTTCAAGCTCACCAGCTGCTCCTTGGAAACACTATACAGGGTTGCTATGGGTTGGAATCAACTCGACAGCACGTAACAACAACAATGAAAGGTGTATCTATAAGGTATGTGTTCAGATTCACCAGCTGCTCCTGGAAAACCATAATGTCTGTTGAAATCTACCAGCTGCTCCTTGAAAACCCTCTGCAGGGTCACTCTGAGTCAGACCCAACTCAACAGCGCTTAACAATAACAACAACAGCTGAAATGTTGGAGGTTTGAGTCCTCATAGAGATGTCTTGAAAGAAATGTCTGGTGGTCTTCCTCTGAAAACCTTGTTGTTGTTGTTATGTGCCGTGGAGTCAGTTCCGACTCATAGCGACCCTGTACAGGGTTTCTGAGGCTGTAAATCTTTATGGGAGCAGAAAGCC